>NC_134407.1:70769452-71082577 GCF_038048845.1 Mixophyes fleayi | reverse complement strand
CTTGATTCATAATGTGCCTTTCTCTTAAAGTGAAGAAGGCTGAAGAAGAAAATTACTAGGATGCTCTCGGCATTCTATATAAAGTGATTGAAAGCCATCTCTGCCCCCAAAAAGAGGTACAGAGGGCTTTGGGTGGGTGGAACCTTTTCTTGGGGGCAGGGAATTCCCACCACTATATTTAGGATTCCCTAATGTCTCGGGTGCATAGGGTAGGCAAAAACAATGCGATCCTTCCTTTAGACTGCCAATGAGAATTTGCACACTAGTAAGCGGTCTCTTCCATATTTCTACTTGGCAGAACTTCACGTCGCAGGAAAGCGTTCCTACAGTTAGTGCAGAGTCAAATGGAGGCTTTAGAAGAATAATCTGCAAAACAGTAATAAAGAAAAGCTTGAATCAAATTACCAAATTAACTTCTACTAACAAAATATAAAATTCAGAAAGAGAACACTATAAAGAAAATTCTAATTTCCTGGAGAGAAGGGAAATAAATTTCCTAGATCTCCAGATGGAAAGTGGATAAACAACTTAGGAAGCTTCACCCCAAAAGGCCTCCTCATGGACATCGACGTAGAGAGGTTTCATTGTTATTACTAAGAAGATGAGCTACAGCCCACTACCAAGAACACAAACCACAGACGACCAATAACACCTTATTTCATAATGTGCCTTTCTCTTAAAGTGAAGAAAGCTGAAGAAGAAAATTACTTGGATGCTCTCGGCATTCTATATAAAATGATTGAAAGCCATCCCTGCCCCCAAAAAGAGGTACAGAGGGCTTTGGGTGGGTGGAACCTCTTCTTGGGGGCAGGGAATTCCCACCACTATATCTAGGATGCCCTAATGTCTCAGGTGCATGGGGTAGGCAAAAACAATGCAATCCTTCCTTTAGACTGCTAGTGAGAATTTGTACACTAGTAAGCGGTCTCTTCCATATTTCCACTTGGCATAAACTCACGTCGCATCAAAGGGTTCCTACATTTAGTGCAGAGTCAAATGGAGGCTTTAGAAGCATAATCTGCAAAACAGTAATGAATAGAAGCTTGAATCAAATACTTCTACTAACAAAATACAAAATACAGAAAGAGAACACTATAAAGAAAATTCTAAATTCCTTGAGAGAAGGGAAATAAATTTCCTATATCTCCAGATGGAAGGTGGATAAACAACTTAGGAAGCTTCACCCCAAAATGCCTTCTCATAGACATCGAGCTAGGGTGGTCTCACTGTTATTACTAAGAAGCTGAGCTACAGCCCACTACCAAGAACACAAACCACAGACGACCAATAACGCCTTAATTCATAATGTGCCTTTCTCTTAAAGTGAAGAAGGCTGAAGAAGAAAATTACTAGGATGCTCTCGGCATTCTATATAAAAATGATTGAAAGCCATCCCTGCCCCCAAAAAGAGGTACAGAGGGCTTTGGGTGGGTGGAACCTCTTCTTGGGGGCAGGGAATTCTTAACACTATATCTAGGATGCCCTAATGTCTTGGGTGCATGGGGAAGGCAACAACAATGCGATCTTTTCTTTAGACTGCCAATGAGAATTTGCAAACTAGTAAGCGGTCTCTTCCATATTTCTACTTGGCAGAACTTCACATTGCAGGAAAGCGTTCCTACAGTTAGTGCAGAGTCAAATGGAGGCTTTAGGAGAATAATCTGCAAAACGGTAATGAAGAAAAGCTTGCATCAAATACTTCTACTAACAAAATCCAAAATACAGATAGAGAACACTATAAAGAAAATTCAAAATTCCTTGAGAGAAGGGAAATAAATTTCCTAGATCTTCAGAAGGAAGGTGGATAAACAACTTAGGAAGCTTGACCCCAAAAGGCCTTCTCATAGACATCGACATAGGGAGGTCTCATTGTTATTACTAAGAAGCTAAGCTACAGCACACAACCAAGAACACAAACCACAGACGACCAATAACGCCTTAATTCATAATGTGCCTTTCTCTTAAAGTGAAGAAGGCTGAAGAAGGAAATTACTAGGAAGCTCTCGGCATTCTATATAAAATGATTGAAAGCCATCCCTGCCCCCAAAAAGAGGTACAGAGGGCTTTGGGTGGGTGGAACCTCTTCTTGGGGGCAGGGAATTCCCACCACTATATCTAGGATTCCCTAATGTCTCGGGTGCATGGGGTAGGCAAAAACAATGCAATCCTTCCTTTAGACTGCCAATGAGAATTTACACACTAGTAAGCGGTCTCTTCCATATTTCTACTTGGCAGAACTTCACGTCGCAGGAAAGCTTTCCTACAGTTAGTGCAGAGTCAAATGGAGGCTTTAGAAGAATAATCTGCAAAACAGTAATGAAGAAAAGCTTGAATTAAATAACCAAATTAACTAGTACTAACAAAATCCAAAATCCAGAAAGAGAACACTATAAAGAAAATGCAAAATCCCTTGAGAGAAGGGAAATAAATTTTCTAGATCTCCAGATGGAAGGTGGATAAACAACTTAGGAAGCTTCACCCCAAAAGGCCTCCTCATAGACATCGACATATGGAGGTCTCACTGTTATTACTAAGAAGCTGAGCTACAGCCCACTAACAAGAACACAAACCACAGACGACCAATAACGCCTTAATTCATAATGTGCCTTTCTCTTAAAGTGAAGAAGGCTGAAGAAGAAAATTACTAGGATGCTCTCGGCATTCTATATAAAATGATTGAAAGCCATCCCTGCCCCCAAAAAGAGGTACAGAGGGCTTTGGGTGGGTGGAACCTCTTCTTAGGGGCAGGGAATTCCCACCACTATATCTAGGATGCCCTAATGTCTTGGGTGCATGGGGTAGGCAAAAACAATGCGATCCTTCCATTAGACTGCCAATGAGAATTTGCAGAGTAGTAAGCGGTCTCTTCCATATTTCTACTTGGCAGAACTTCACGTCACAGGAAAGCGTTCCTACAGTTAGTGCAGAGTCAAATGGAGGCTTTAGGAGAATAATCTGCAAAACAGTAATGAAGAAAAGCTTGCATCAAATACTTCTACTAACAAAATCCAAAATAGAGATAGAGAACACTATAAAGAAAATTCAAAATTCCTTGAGAGAAGGGAAATAAATTTCCTAGATCTTCAGAAGGAAGGTGGATAAACAACTTAGGAAGCTTCACCCCAAAAGGCCTCCTCATAGACATCGACATAGGGAGGTCTCATTGTTATTACTAAGAAGCTAAGCTACAGCACACTACCAAGAACACAAACCACAAACGACCAATAACGCCTTAATTCATAATGTGCCTTTCTCTTAAAGTGAAGAAGGCTGAAGAAGGAAATTACTAGGAAGCTCTCGGCATTCTATATAAAATGATTGAAAGCCATCCCTGCCCCCAAAAAGAGGTACAGAGGGCTTTGGGTGGGTGGAACCTCTTCTTGGGGGCAGGGAATTCCCACCACTATATCTAGGATGCCCTAATGTCTTGGGTGCATGGGGTAGGCAAAAACAATGCGATCCTCCCTTTAGACTGCCAATGAGAATTTGCACACTAGTAAGCGGTCTCTTCCATATTTCTACTTGGCAGAACTTCACGTCGCAACAAAGCGTTCCTACAGATAGTGCAGAGTCAAATGGAGGCTTTACAAGCATAATCTGCAAAACAGTAATGAAGAAAAGCTTGAATCAAATAACCAAATTAACTTCTACTAACAAAATCCAGAAAGAGAACACTATAAAGAAAATTCAAAATTCCTTGAGAGAATGGAAATAAATTTCCTAGATGCCAGATGGAAGGTGGATAAACAACTTAGGAAGCTTCACCCCAAAAGGCCTTCTTATAGACATCGACGTAGGGAGGTTTTTATTGTTATTACTAAGAAGATTAGCTACAGCCCACTACCAAGAACACAAACCACAGACGACCAATAACGCCTTAATTCATAATGTGCCTTTCTCTTAAAGTGAAGAAGGCTGAAGAAGAAAATTACTAGGATGCTCTCGGCATTCTATATAAAAATGATTGAAAGCCATCCCTGCCCCCAAAAAGAGGTACAGAGGGCTTTGGGTGGGTGGAACCTCTTCTTGGGGGCAGGGAATTCTTAACACTATATCTAGGATGCCCTAATGTCTTGGGTGCATGGGGAAGGCAACAACAATGCGATCTTTTCTTTAGACTGCCAATGAGAATTTGCAAACTAGTAAGCGGTCTCTTCCATATTTCTACTTGGCAGAACTTCACGTCGCAGGAAAGCGTTCCTACAGTTAGTGCAGAGTCAAATGGAGGCTTTAGAAGAATAATCTGCAAAACAGTAATGAAGAAAAGCTTGCATCATATAATTCTACTAACAAAATCCAAAATACAGATAGAGAACACTATAAAGAAAATTCAAAATTCCTTGAGAGAAGGTAAATAAATTTCCTAGATCTACAGATGGAAGGTGGATAAACAACTTAGGAAGCTTTACCCCAAAATGCCTCCTCATAGACATCGACATAGGGAGGTCTCATTGTTATTACTAAGAAGCTGAGCTACAGCACACTACCAAGAACACAAACCACAGACGACCAATAACGCCTTAATTCATAATGTGCCTTTCTCTTAAAGTAAAGTTGGCTGAAGAAGAAAACTACTAGGATGCTCTCGGCATTCTATATAAGATAATTGAAAGCCATCCCTGCCCCCAAAAAGAGGTACAGAGGGCTTTGGGTGGGTGGAACCTCTTCTTGGGGCAGGGAATTCCCACCACTATATCTAGGATGCCCTAATGTCTCGGGTGCATGGGGTAGGCAAAAACAATGCGATCCTTCCATTAGACTGCCAATGAGAATTTGCACAGTAGTAAGCGGTCTCTTCCATATTTCTACTTGGCAGAACTTCACATCGCAGGAAAGCGTTCCTACAGTTAGTGCAGAGTCAAATGGAGGCTTTAGGAGAATAATCTGCAAAACGGTAATGAAGAAAAGCTTGCATCAAATACTTCTACTAACAAAATCCAAAATACAGATAGAGAACACTATAAAGAAAATTCAAAATTCCTTGAGAGAAGGGAAATAAATTTCCTAGATCTTCAGAAGGAAGGTGGATAAACAACTTAGGAAGCTTCACCCCAAAAGGCCTTCTCATAGACATCGACATAGGGAGGTCTCATTGTTATTACTAAGAAGCTGAGCTACAGCACACTACCAAGAACACAAACCACAGACGACCAATAACGCCTTGATTCATAATGTGCCTTTCTCTTAAAGTGAAGAAGGCTGAAGAAGGAAATTACTAGGATGCTCTCGGCATTCTATATAAAGTGATTGAAAGCCATCTCTGCCCCCAAAAAGAGGTACAGAGGGCTTTGGGTGGGTGGAACCTTTTCTTGGGGGCAGGGAATTCCCACCACTATATTTAGGATTCCCTAATGTCTCGGGTGCATAGGGTAGGCAAAAACAATGCGATCCTTCCTTTAGACTGCCAATGAGAATTTGCACACTAGTAAGCGGTCTCATCCATATTTCTACTTGGCAGAACTTCACGTCGCAGGAAAGCGTTCCTACAGTTAGTGCAGAGTCAAATGGAGGCTTTAGAAGAATAATCTGCAAAACAGTAATAAAGAAAAGCTTGAATCAAATTACCAAATTAACTTCTACTAACAAAATATAAAATTCAGAAAGAGAACACTATAAAGAAAATTCTAATTTCCTGGAGAGAAGGGAAATAAATTTCCTAGATCTCCAGATGGAAAGTGGATAAACAACTTAGGAAGCTTCACCCCAAAAGGCCTCCTCATGGACATCGACGTAGAGAGGTTTCATTGTTATTACTAAGAAGATGAGCTACAGCCCACTACCAAGAACACAAACCACAGACGACCAATAACACCTTATTTCATAATGTGCCTTTCTCTTAAAGTGAAGAAAGCTGAAGAAGAAAATTACTTGGATGCTCTCGGCATTCTATATAAAATGATTGAAAGCCATCCCTGCCCCCAAAAAGAGGTACAGAGGGCTTTGGGTGGGTGGAACCTCTTCTTGGGGGCAGGGAATTCCCACCACTATATCTAGGATGCCCTAATGTCTCAGGTGCATGGGGTAGGCAAAAACAATGCAATCCTTCCTTTAGACTGCTAGTGAGAATTTGTACACTAGTAAGCGGTCTCTTCCATATTTCCACTTGGCATAAACTCACGTCGCATCAAAGGGTTCCTACATTTAGTGCAGAGTCAAATGGAGGCTTTAGAAGCATAATCTGCAAAACAGTAATGAATAGAAGCTTGAATCAAATACTTCTACTAACAAAATACAAAATACAGAAAGAGAACACTATAAAGAAAATTCTAAATTCCTTGAGAGAAGGGAAATAAATTTCCTATATCTCCAGATGGAAGGTGGATAAACAACTTAGGAAGCTTCACCCCAAAATGCCTTCTCATAGACATCGAGCTAGGGTGGTCTCACTGTTATTACTAAGAAGCTGAGCTACAGCCCACTACCAAGAACACAAACCACAGACGACCAATAACGCCTTAATTCATAATGTGCCTTTCTCTTAAAGTGAAGAAGGCTGAAGAAGAAAATTACTAGGATGCTCTCGGCATTCTATATAAAAATGATTGAAAGCCATCCCTGCCCCCAAAAAGAGGTACAGAGGGCTTTGGGTGGGTGGAACCTCTTCTTGGGGGCAGGGAATTCTTAACACTATATCTAGGATGCCCTAATGTCTTGGGTGCATGGGGAAGGCAACAACAATGCGATCTTTTCTTTAGACTGCCAATGAGAATTTGCAAACTAGTAAGCGGTCTCTTCCATATTTCTACTTGGCAGAACTTCACATTGCAGGAAAGCGTTCCTACAGTTAGTGCAGAGTCAAATGGAGGCTTTAGGAGAATAATCTGCAAAACGGTAATGAAGAAAAGCTTGCATCAAATACTTCTACTAACAAAATCCAAAATACAGATAGAGAACACTATAAAGAAAATTCAAAATTCCTTGAGAGAAGGGAAATAAATTTCCTAGATCTTCAGAAGGAAGGTGGATAAACAACTTAGGAAGCTTGACCCCAAAAGGCCTTCTCATAGACATCGACATAGGGAGGTCTCATTGTTATTACTAAGAAGCTAAGCTACAGCACACTACCAAGAACACAAACCACAGATGACCAATAACGCCTTAATTCATAATGTGCCTTTCTCTTAAAGTGAAGAAGGCTGAAGAAGGAAATTACTAGGAAGCTCTCGGCATTCTATATAAAATGATTGAAAGCCATCCCTGCCCCCAAAAAGAGGTACAGAGGGCTTTGGGTGGGTGGAACCTCTTCTTGGGGGCAGGGAATTCCCACCACTATATCTAGGATTCCCTAATGTCTCGGGTGCATGGGGTAGGCAAAAACAATGCAATCCTTCCTTTAGACTGCCAATGAGAATTTACACACTAGTAAGCGGTCTCTTCCATATTTCTACTTGGCAGAACTTCACGTCGCAGGAAAGCGTTCCTACAGTTAGTGCAGAGTCAAATGGAGGCTTTAGAAGAATAATCTGCAAAACAGTAATGAAGAAAAGCTTGAATTAAATAACCAAATTAACTAGTACTAACAAAATCCAAAATCCAGAAAGAGAACACTATAAAGAAAATGCAAAATCCCTTGAGAGAAGGGAAATAAATTTTCTAGATCTCCAGATGGAAGGTGGATAAACAACTTAGGAAGCTTCACCCCAAAAGGCCTCCTCATAGACATCGACATATGGAGGTCTCACTGTTATTACTAAGAAGCTGAGCTACAGCCCACTAACAAGAACACAAACCACAGACGACCAATAACGCCTTAATTCATAATGTGCCTTTCTCTTAAAGTGAAGAAGGCTGAAGAAGAAAATTACTAGGATGCTCTCGGCATTCTATATAAAATGATTGAAAGCCATCCCTGCCCCCAAAAAGAGGTACAGAGGGCTTTGGGTGGGTGGAACCTCTTCTTGGGGGCAGGGAATTCCCACCACTATATCTAGGATGCCCTAATGTCTTGGGTGCATGGGGTAGGCAAAAACAATGCGATCCTTCCATTAGACTGCCAATGAGAATTTGCAGAGTAGTAAGCGGTCTCTTCCATATTTCTACTTGGCAGAACTTCACGTCACAGGAAAGCGTTCCTACAGTTAGTGCAGAGTCAAATGGAGGCTTTAGGAGAATAATCTGCAAAACAGTAATGAAGAAAAGCTTGCATCAAATACTTCTACTAACAAAATCCAAAATAGAGATAGAGAACACTATAAAGAAAATTCAAAATTCCTTGAGAGAAGGGAAATAAATTTCCTAGATCTTCAGAAGGAAGGTGGATAAACAACTTAGGAAGCTTCACCCCAAAAGGCCTCCTCATAGACATCGACATAGGGAGGTCTCATTGTTATTACTAAGAAGCTAAGCTACAGCACACTACCAAGAACACAAACCACAAACGACCAATAACGCCTTAATTCATAATGTGCCTTTCTCTTAAAGTGAAGAAGGCTGAAGAAGGAAATTACTAGGAAGCTCTCGGCATTCTATATAAAATGATTGAAAGCCATCCCTGCCCCCAAAAAGAGGTACAGAGGGCTTTGGGTGGGTGGAACCTCTTCTTGGGGGCAGGGAATTCCCACCACTATATCTAGGATGCCCTAATGTCTTGGGTGCATGGGGTAGGCAAAAACAATGCGATCCTCCCTTTAGACTGCCAATGAGAATTTGCACACTAGTAAGCGGTCTCTTCCATATTTCTACTTGGCAGAACTTCACGTCGCAACAAAGCGTTCCTACAGATAGTGCAGAGTCAAATGGAGGCTTTAGAAGCATAATCTGCAAAACAGTAATGAAGAAAAGCTTGAATCAAATAACCAAATTAACTTCTACTAACAAAATCCAGAAAGAGAACACTATAAAGAAAATTCAAAATTCCTTGAGAGAATGGAAATAAATTTCCTAGATGCCAGATGGAAGGTGGATAAACAACTTAGGAAGCTTCAACCCAAAAGGCCTCCTCATAGACATCGACATATGGAGGTCTCACTGTTATTACTAAGAAGCTGAGCTACAGCCCACTAACAAGAACACAAACCACAGACGACCAATAACGCCTTAATTCATAATGTGCCTTTCTCTTAAAGTGAAGAAGGCTGAAGAAGAAAATTACTAGGATGCTCTCGGCATTCTATATAAAAATGATTGAAAGCCATCCCTGCCCCCAAAAAGAGGTACAGAGGGCTTTGGGTGGGTGGAACCTCTTCTTGGGGGCAGGGAATTCTTAACACTATATCTAGGATGCCCTAATGTCTTGGGTGCATGGGGAAGGCAACAACAATGCGATCTTTTCTTTAGACTGCCAATGAGAATTTGCAAACTAGTAAGCGGTCTCTTCCATATTTCTACTTGGCAGAACTTCACGTCGCAGGAAAGCGTTCCTACAGTTAGTGCAGAGTCAAATGGAGGCTTTAGAAGAATAATCTGCAAAACAGTAATGAAGAAAAGCTTGCATCATATAATTCTACTAACAAAATTCAAAATACAGATAGAGAACACTATAAAGAAAATTCAAAATTCCTTGAGAGAAGGTAAATAAATTTCCTAGATCTACAGAAGGAAGGTGGATAAACAACTTAAGAAGCTTTACCCCAAAATGCCTCCTCATAGACATCGACATAGGGAGGTCTCATTGTTATTACTAAGAAGCTGAGCTACAGCACACTACCAAGAACACAAACCACAGACGACCAATAACGCCTTGATTCATAATGTGCCTTTCTCTTAAAGTGAAGAAGGCTGAAGAAGGAAATTACTAGGATGCTCTCGGCATTCTATATAAAGTGATTGAAAGCCATCTCTGCCCCCAAAAAGAGGTACAGAGGGCTTTGGGTGGGTGGAACCTTTTCTTGGGGGCAGGGAATTCCCACCACTATATTTAGGATTCCCTAATGTCTCGGGTGCATAGGGTAGGCAAAAACAATGCGATCCTTCCTTTAGACTGCCAATGAGAATTTGCACACTAGTAAGCGGTCTCATCCATATTTCTACTTGGCAGAACTTCACGTCGCAGGAAAGCGTTCCTACAGTTAGTGCAGAGTCAAATGGAGGCTTTAGAAGAATAATCTGCAAAACAGTAATAAAGAAAAGCTTGAATCAAATTACCAAATTAACTTCTACTAACAAAATATAAAATTCAGAAAGAGAACACTATAAAGAAAATTCTAATTTCCTGGAGAGAAGGGAAATAAATTTCCTAGATCTCCAGATGGAAAGTGGATAAACAACTTAGGAAGCTTCACCCCAAAAGGCCTCCTCATGGACATCGACGTAGAGAGGTTTCATTGTTATTACTAAGAAGATGAGCTACAGCCCACTACCAAGAACACAAACCACAGACGACCAATAACACCTTATTTCATAATGTGCCTTTCTCTTAAAGTGAAGAAAGCTGAAGAAGAAAATTACTTGGATGCTCTCGGCATTCTATATAAAATGATTGAAAGCCATCCCTGCCCCCAAAAAGAGGTACAGAGGGCTTTGGGTGGGTGGAACCTCTTCTTGGGGGCAGGGAATTCCCACCACTATATCTAGGATGCCCTAATGTCTCAGGTGCATGGGGTAGGCAAAAACAATGCAATCCTTCCTTTAGACTGCTAGTGAGAATTTGTACACTAGTAAGCGGTCTCTTCCATATTTCCACTTGGCATAAACTCACGTCGCATCAAAGGGTTCCTACATTTAGTGCAGAGTCAAATGGAGGCTTTAGAAGCATAATCTGCAAAACAGTAATGAATAGAAGCTTGAATCAAATACTTCTACTAACAAAATACAAAATACAGAAAGAGAACACTATAAAGAAAATTCTAAATTCCTTGAGAGAAGGGAAATAAATTTCCTATATCTCCAGATGGAAGGTGGATAAACAACTTAGGAAGCTTCACCCCAAAATGCCTTCTCATAGACATCGAGCTAGGGTGGTCTCACTGTTATTACTAAGAAGCTGAGCTACAGCCCACTACCAAGAACACAAACCACAGACGACCAATAACGCCTTAATTCATAATGTGCCTTTCTCTTAAAGTGAAGAAGGCTGAAGAAGAAAATTACTAGGATGCTCTCGGCATTCTATATAAAAATGATTGAAAGCCATCCCTGCCCCCAAAAAGAGGTACAGAGGGCTTTGGGTGGGTGGAACCTCTTCTTGGGGGCAGGGAATTCTTAACACTATATCTAGGATGCCCTAATGTCTTGGGTGCATGGGGAAGGCAACAACAATGCGATCTTTTCTTTAGACTGCCAATGAGAATTTGCAAACTAGTAAGCGGTCTCTTCCATATTTCTACTTGGCAGAACTTCACATTGCAGGAAAGCGTTCCTACAGTTAGTGCAGAGTCAAATGGAGGCTTTAGGAGAATAATCTGCAAAACGGTAATGAAGAAAAGCTTGCATCAAATACTTCTACTAACAAAATCCAAAATACAGATAGAGAACACTATAAAGAAAATTCAAAATTCCTTGAGAGAAGGGAAATAAATTTCCTAGATCTTCAGAAGGAAGGTGGATAAACAACTTAGGAAGCTTGACCCCAAAAGGCCTTCTCATAGACATCGACATAGGGAGGTCTCATTGTTATTACTAAGAAGCTAAGCTACAGCACACTACCAAGAACACAAACCACAGATGACCAATAACGCCTTAATTCATAATGTGCCTTTCTCTTAAAGTGAAGAAGGCTGAAGAAGGAAATTACTAGGAAGCTCTCGGCATTCTATATAAAATGATTGAAAGCCATCCCTGCCCCCAAAAAGAGGTACAGAGGGCTTTGGGTGGGTGGAACCTCTTCTTGGGGGCAGGGAATTCCCACCACTATATCTAGGATTCCCTAATGTCTCGGGTGCATGGGGTAGGCAAAAACAATGCAATCCTTCCTTTAGACTGCCAATGAGAATTTACACACTAGTAAGCGGTCTCTTCCATATTTCTACTTGGCAGAACTTCACGTCGCAGGAAAGCGTTCCTACAGTTAGTGCAGAGTCAAATGGAGGCTTTAGAAGAATAATCTGCAAAACAGTAATGAAGAAAAGCTTGAATTAAATAACCAAATTAACTAGTACTAACAAAATCCAAAATCCAGAAAGAGAACACTATAAAGAAAATGCAAAATCCCTTGAGAGAAGGGAAATAAATTTTCTAGATCTCCAGATGGAAGGTGGATAAACAACTTAGGAAGCTTCACCCCAAAAGGCCTCCTCATAGACATCGACATATGGAGGTCTCACTGTTATTACTAAGAAGCTGAGCTACAGCCCACTAACAAGAACACAAACCACAGACGACCAATAACGCCTTAATTCATAATGTGCCTTTCTCTTAAAGTGAAGAAGGCTGAAGAAGAAAATTACTAGGATGCTCTCGGCATTCTATATAAAATGATTGAAAGCCATCCCTGCCCCCAAAAAGAGGTACAGAGGGCTTTGGGTGGGTGGAACCTCTTCTTGGGGGCAGGGAATTCCCACCACTATATCTAGGATGCCCTAATGTCTTGGGTGCATGGGGTAGGCAAAAACAATGCGATCCTTCCATTAGACTGCCAATGAGAATTTGCAGAGTAGTAAGCGGTCTCTTCCATATTTCTACTTGGCAGAACTTCACGTCACAGGAAAGCGTTCCTACAGTTAGTGCAGAGTCAAATGGAGGCTTTAGGAGAATAATCTGCAAAACAGTAATGAAGAAAAGCTTGCATCAAATACTTCTACTAACAAAATCCAAAATAGAGATAGAGAACACTATAAAGAAAATTCAAAATTCCTTGAGAGAAGGGAAATAAATTTCCTAGATCTTCAGAAGGAAGGTGGATAAACAACTTAGGAAGCTTCACCCCAAAAGGCCTCCTCATAGACATCGACATAGGGAGGTCTCATTGTTATTACTAAGAAGCTAAGCTACAGCACACTACCAAGAACACAAACCACAAACGACCAATAACGCCTTAATTCATAATGTGCCTTTCTCTTAAAGTGAAGAAGGCTGAAGAAGGAAATTACTAGGAAGCTCTCGGCATTCTATATAAAATGATTGAAAGCCATCCCTGCCCCCAAAAAGAGGTACAGAGGGCTTTGGGTGGGTGGAACCTCTTCTTGGGGGCAGGGAATTCCCACCACTATATCTAGGATGCCCTAATGTCTTGGGTGCATGGGGTAGGCAAAAACAATGCGATCCTCCCTTTAGACTGCCAATGAGAATTTGCACACTAGTAAGCGGTCTCTTCCATATTTCTACTTGGCAGAACTTCACGTCGCAACAAAGCGTTCCTACAGATAGTGCAGAGTCAAATGGAGGCTTTAGAAGCATAATCTGCAAAACAGTAATGAAGAAAAGCTTGAATCAAATAACCAAATTAACTTCTACTAACAAAATCCAGAAAGAGAACACTATAAAGAAAATTCAAAATTCCTTGAGAGAATGGAAATAAATTTCCTAGATGCCAGATGGAAGGTGGATAAACAACTTAGGAAGCTTCAACCCAAAAGGCCTCCTCATAGACATCGACATATGGAGGTCTCACTGTTATTACTAAGAAGCTGAGCTACAGCCCACTAACAAGAACACAAACCACAGACGACCAATAACGCCTTAATTCATAATGTGCCTTTCTCTTAAAGTGAAGAAGGCTGAAGAAGAAAATTACTAGGATGCTCTCGGCATTCTATATAAAAATGATTGAAAGCCATCCCTGCCCCCAAAAAGAGGTACAGAGGGCTTTGGGTGGGTGGAACCTCTTCTTGGGGGCAGGGAATTCTTAACACTATATCTAGGATGCCCTAATGTCTTGGGTGCATGGGGAAGGCAACAACAATGCGATCTTTTCTTTAGACTGCCAATGAGAATTTGCAAACTAGTAAGCGGTCTCTTCCATATTTCTACTTGGCAGAACTTCACGTCGCAGGAAAGCGTTCCTACAGTTAGTGCAGAGTCAAATGGAGGCTTTAGAAGAATAATCTGCAAAACAGTAATGAAGAAAAGCTTGCATCATATAATTCTACTAACAAAATTCAAAATACAGATAGAGAACACTATAAAGAAAATTCAAAATTCCTTGAGAGAAGGTAAATAAATTTCCTAGATCTACAGAAGGAAGGTGGATAAACAACTTAAGAAGCTTTACCCCAAAATGCCTCCTCATAGACATCGACATAGGGAGGTCTCATTGTTATTACTAAGAAGCTGAGCTACAGCACACTACCAAGAACACAAACCACAGACGACCAATAACGCCTTAATTCATAATGTGCCTTTCTCTTAAAGTAAAGTTGGCTGAAGAAGAAAACTACTAGGATGCTCTCGGCATTCTATATAAGATAATTGAAAGCCATCCCTGCCCCCAAAAAGAGGTACAGAGGGCTTTGGGTGGGTGGAACCTCTTCTTGGGGCAGGGAATTCCCACCACTATATCTAGGATGCCCTAATGTCTCGGGTGCATGGGGTAGGCAAAAATAATGCGATCCTTCCATTAGACTGCCAATGAGAATTTGCACAGTAGTAAGCGGTCTCTTCCATATTTCTACTTGGCAGAACTTCACATCGCAGGAAAGCGTTCCTACAGTTAGTGCAGAGTCAAATGGAGGCTTTAGGAGAATAATCTGCAAAACGGTAATGAAGAAAAGCTTGCATCAAATACTTCTACTAACAAAATCCAAAATACAGATAGAGAACACTATAAAGAAAATTCAAAATTCCTTGAGAGAAGGGAAATAAATTTCCTAGATCTTCAGAAGGAAGGTGGATAAACAACTTAGGAAGCTTCACCCCAAAAGGCCTTCTCATAGACATCGACATAGGGAGGTCTCATTGTTATTACTAAGAAGCTGAGCTACAGCACACTACCAAGAACACAAACCACAGACGACCAATAACGCCTTAATTCATAATGTGCCTTTCTCTTAAAGTGAAGAAGGCTGAAGAAGGAAATTACTAGGAAGCTCTCGGCATTCTATATAAAATGATTGAAAGCCATCCCTGCCCCCAAAAAGAGGTACAGAGGGCTTTGGGTGGGTGGAACCTCTTCTTGGGGGCAGGGAATTCCCACCACTATATCTAGGATTCCCTAATGTCTCGGGTGCATGGGGTAGGCAAAAACAATGCAATCCTTCCTTTAGACTGCCAATGAGAATTTACACACTAGTAAGCGGTCTCTTCCATATTTCTACTTGGCAGAACTTCACGTCGCAGGAAAGCGTTCCTACAGTTAGTGCAGAGTCAAATGGAGGCTTTAGGAGAATAATCTGCAAAACAGTAATGAAGAAAAGCTTGCATCAAATACTTCTACTAACAAAATCCAAAATACAGATAGAGAACACTATAAAGAAAATTCAAAATTCCTTGAGAGAAGGGAAATAAATTTCCTAGATCTTCAGAAGGAAGGTGGATAAACAACTTAGGAAGCTTCACCCCAAAAGGCCTCCTCATAGACATCGACATAGGGAGGTCTCATTGTTATTACTAAGAAGCTAAGCTACAGCACACTACCAAGAACACAAACCACAGACGACCAATAACGCCTTAATTCATAATGTGCCTTTCTCTTAAAGTGAAGAAGGCTGAAGAAGGAAATTACTAGGAAGCTCTCGGCATTCTATATAAAATGATTGAAAGCCATCCCTGCCCCCAAAAAGAGGTACAGAGGGCTTTGGGTGGGTGGAACTTCTTCTTGGGGGCAGGGAATTCCCACCACTATATCTAGGATGCCCTAATGTCTTGGGTGCATGGGGTAGGCAAAAACAATGCGATCCTTCCATTAGACTGCCAATGAGAATTTGCAGAGTAGTAAGCGGTCTCTTCCATATTTCTACTTGGCAGAACTTCACATCGCAGGAAAGCGTTCCTACAGTTAGTGCAGAGTCAAATGGAGGCTTTAGGAGAATAATCTGCAAAACAGTAATGAAGAAAAGCTTGCATCAAATACTTCTACTAACAAAATCCAAAATACAGATAGAGAACACTATAAAGAAAATTCAAAATTCCTTGAGAGAAGGGAAATAAATTTCCTAGATCTCCAGATGGAAGGTGGATAAACAACTTAGGAAGCTTCACCCCAAAAGGCCTCCTCATAGACATCGACATAGGGAGGTCTCATTGTTATTACTAAGAAGCTGAGCTACAGCACACTACCAAGAACACAAACCACAGACGACCAATAACGCCTTAATTCATAATGTGCCTTTCTCTTAAAGTGAAGAAGGCTGAAGAAGAAGATTACTAGGATGCTCTCAGCATTCTATATAAAATGATTGAAAGCCATCCCTGCCCCCAAAAAGAGGTACAGAGGGCTTTGGATGGGTGGAACCTCTTCTTAAGAGGAAGGGAATTCCCACCACTATATCTAGGATGCCCTAATGTCTTGGGTGTATGGGGTAGGCAAAAACAATGCGATCCTTCCATTAGACTGCCAATGAGAATTTGCAGAGTAGTAAGCGGTCTCTTCCATATTTCTACTTGGCAGAACTTCACATCGCAGGAAAGCGTTCCTACAGTTAGTGCAGAGTCAAATGGAGGCTTTAGGAGAATAATCTGCAAAACGGTAATGAAGAAAAGCTTGGATCAAATACTTCTACTAACAAAATCCAAAATAGAGATAGAGAACACTATAAAGAAAATTCAAAATTCCTTGAGAGAAGGGAAATAAATTTCCTAGATCTTCAGAAGGAAGGTGGATAAACAACTTAGGAAGCTTCACCCCAAAAGGCCTCCTCATAGACATCGACATAGGGAGGTCTCATTGGTATTACTAAGAAGCTGAGCTACAGCACACTACCAAGAACACAAACCACAGACGACCAAGAACGCCTTAATTCATAATGTGCCTTTCTCTTAAAGTGAAGAAGGCTGAAGAAGGAAATTACTAGGAAGCTCTCGGCATTCTATATAAAATGATTGAAAGCCATCCCTGCCCCCAAAAAGAGGTACAGAGGGCTTTGGGTGGGTGAAACCTCTTCTTGGGGGCAGGGAATTCCCACCACTATATCTAGGATTCCCTAATGTCTCGGGTGCATGGGGTAGGCAAAAACAATGCGATCCTTCCTTTAGACTGCCAATGAGAATTTACACACTAGTAAGCGGTCTCTTCCATATTTCTACTTGGCAGAACTTCACGTCGCAGCAAAGCGTTCCTACAGTTAGTGCAGAGTCAAATGGAGGCTTTAGAAGAATAATCTGCAAAACAGTAATGAAGAAAAGCTTGAATCAAATAACCAAATTAACTTCTACTAACAAAATCCAAAATCCAGAAAGAGAACACTATAAAGAAAATTCAAAATTCCTTGAGAGAAGGGAAATACATTTCCTAGATTCCAGGTGGAAGGTGGATAAACAACTTAGGAAGCTTCACCCCAAAAGGCCTCCTCATGGACATCGACGTAGGGAGGTTTCATTGTTATTACTAAGAAGATGAGCTACAGCCCACTACCAAGAACACAAACCACAAACGACCAATAACGCCTTGATTCATAATGTGCCTTTCTCTTAAAGTGAAGAAGGCTGAAGAAGGAAATTACTAGGATGCTCTCGGCATTCTATATAAAGTGATTGAAAGCCATCTCTGCCCCCAAAAAGAGATACAGAGGGCTTTGGGTGGGTGGAACCTTTTCTTGGGGGCAGGAAATTCCCACCACTATATTTAGGATTCCCTAATGTCTCGGTGCATGGGGTAGGCAAAAACAATGCGATCCTTCCTTTAGACTGCCAATGAGAATTTGCACACTAGTAAGCGGTCTCTTCCATATTTCTACTTGGCAGAACTTCACGTCGCAGCAAAGCGTTCCTACAGTTAGTGCAGAGTCAAATGGAGGCTTTAGAAGAATAATCTGCAAAACAGTAATAAAGAAAAGCTTGAATCAAATTACCAAATTAACTTCTACTAACAAAATATAAAATTCAGAAAGAGAACACTATAAAGAAAATTCTAATTTCCTGGAGAGAAGGGAAATAAATTTCCTAGATCTCCAAATGGAAAGTGGATAAACAACTTAGGAAGCTTCACCCCAAAAGGCCTCCTCATGGACATCGACGTAGAGAGGTTTCATTGTTATTACTAAGAAGATGAGCTACAGCCCACTACCAAGAACACAAACCACAGACGACCAATAACACCTTATTTCATAATGTGCCTTTCTCTTAAAGTGAAGAAAGCTGAAGAAGAAAATTACTTGGATGCTCTCGGCATTCTATATAAAATGATTGAAAGCCATCCTTTCCCCCAAAAAGAGGTACAGAGGGCTTTGGGTGGGTGGAACCTCTTCTTGGGGGCAGGGAATTCCCACCACTATATCTAGGATGCCCTAATGTCTCAGGTGCATGGGGTAGGCAAAAACAATGCAATCCTTCCTTTAGACTGCTAGTGAGAATTTGTACACTAGTAAGCGGTCTCTTCCATATTTCCACTTGGCATAAACTCACGTCGCATCAAAGGGTTCCTACATTTAGTGCAGAGTCAAATGGAGGCTTTAGAAGCATAATCTGCAAAACAGTAATGAATAGAAGCTTGAATCAAATACTTCTACTAACAAAATACAAAATACAGAAAGAGAACACTATAAAGAAAATTCAAAATTCCTTGAGAGAAGGGAAATAAATTTCCTATATCTCCAGATGGAAGGGGGATAAACAACTTAGGAAGCTTCACCCCAAAATGCCTTCTCATAGACATCGAGCTAGGGTGGTCTCACTGTTATTACTAAGAAGCTGAGCTACAGCCCACTACCAAGAATGCAAACCACAGACGAACAATAACACCTTATTTCATAATGTGCCTTTCTCTTAAAATGAAGAAGGCTGAAGAAGACAATTACTTGGATGCTCTCTGCATTCTATATAAAATGATTGAAAGTCATTCCTGCCCCCAAAAAGAGGTACAGAGGGCTTTGGGTGGGTGGAACCTCTTCTTGGGGGCAGGGAATTCCCACCACTATATCTAGGATGCCCTAATGTCTCGGGTGCATGGGTTAGGCAAAAACAATGCAATCCTTCCTTTAGACTGCTAGTGAGAATTTGTACACTAGTAAGCGGTCTCTTCCATATTTCCACTTGGCATAAACTCACGTCGCATCAAAGGGTTCCTACATTTAGTGCAGAGTCAAATGGAGGCTTTAGAAGCATAATCTGCAAAACAGTAATGAATAGAAGCTTGAATCAAATACTTCTACTAACAAAATACAAAATACAGAAAGAGAACACTATAAAGAAAATTCAAAATTCCTTGAGAGAAGGGAAATAAATTTCCTATATCTCCAGATGGAAGGGGGATAAACAACTTAGGAAGCTTCACCCCAAAATGCCTTCTCATAGACATCGAGCTAGGGTGGTCTCACTGTTATTACTAAGAAGCTGAGCTACAGCCCACTACCAAGAATGCAAACCACAGACGAACAATAACACCTTATTTCATAATGTGCCTTTCTCTTAAAATGAAGAAGGCTGAAGAAGACAATTACTTGGATGCTCTCTGCATTCTATATAAAATGATTGAAAGTCATTCCTGCCCCCAAAAAGAGGTACAGAGGGCTTTGGGTGGGTGGAACCTCTTCTTGGGGGCAGGGAATTCCCACCACTATATCTAGGATGCCCTAATGTCTCGGGTGCATGGGTTAGGCAAAAACAATGCAATCCTTCCTTTATACTGCTAGTGAGAATTTGCACACTTGTAAGCGGTCTCTTCCATATTTTCACTTGGCATAAACTCACGTCGCATTAAAGCGTCCCTACAGTTAATGCTGAGTCAAATGAAGGCTTTAGAGGCATAACCTGCAAAACAGTAATGAAGAAAAGCTTGAATCCAATAACCAAATTAACTTCTACTAACAAAATCCAATATCCAGAAAGAGAGCACTATAAAGAAAATTCAAAATTCCTTGAGAGAAGGGAAATAAATTTCCTAGATCTCCAGATGGAAAGTGGATAAACAACTTAGGAAGCTTCACCCCAAAAGGCCTCCTCATAGACATCGACCTAGGGAGCTCTGACTGTTATTACTAGAGATGCTCACTGACCCCCGTGAAGTGGTTTTAGATCTGGATTAACCTTGTGTTTTGTTTTTGTTTTTGTTTTTCAGAAAAAATGCTAAAATATTCTAAAATTACATAATTTTGCTCTTTTTTTGTTCCTACATTATTATTAACCTCAATAACACTAATTTCTAGTCATTTGCAGTCAATTTGGAGCACCTTACAGGTTACATTATTATTTTTATATACTTTTGGACAAATACTGTAGCGACCTGGCTGGATGCTAAGCGACAGAGCAATGACTCAAACACTGCAGTTCCTACCACATCTATGACACATTGGCACACAGCAGTGGCAGAAAAGAAAAGCCAGAAGAAAAGCCTGCAAGGCCTAGTTTTTGTATTTTAGCAATGACAATTAGCAATGGTGCTCTTCTCTTTGTGTGTAACCTATATAACACCGTACAATTTGTCTGCAAAGTCAGGAGAAAAGCGTGCCAGCACTAGTATTTGTATTTTTCTGCAATGAGAATTACCAACACAGCTCTCCTTTTTGTGTGTTACCTATATAACACAGTAGAATTTGACTGCAGAATTACACCCACTCCGTGACAGAATTAGTATTTGTATTTTTCTGCAATGAGAATTACCAATGGAGCTCCCCTGAATGTCACTGTAGACTTTCTTGAACACTGCTACCCCCTCCTCTTTCAATTCTATCTACTTGGATGACCAACTGCTCTACACAGTGTGCTACCCCTTCTATGTCTCTCAGTCAAATGGCGCTAGATCACCGCGGAGGGCGGTATTTATAGATTCCAAAACTCGTGAGATCCGACAACGTAACAATGACATTTTGCCTCATTTTCAATTCCGAAAAAGCTCGAAAGTACCGAGCCGGCTCGGCTCGGCTCGGTACTCGGATCCCCCAAGTTCGGGTGTGTTCGGTTCCCGAGGAACCGAGCCTGAGTATCTCTAACAATTATACAAACTGCATTGAGCAGTGTTTATAAATGGCCCATGAATAGCAGTTTGCTCTTGTCCTATCCCAGTCCTGACTTAGGACAAATATCTTTATCGTTAACAGGTTTTTTTGGTGAAAGTGCTAAAAATCTTTCATAAATGTTTTGTTTTTTTAAATAAAACCTGTCCAGTCTGCAGTAAGCAGGAAAGGATAGAGGTGATGGAAATGTTCTGGAAACACTATTTCATAGATATGAGCAGATTTAATTTGCCTTATTGTGGTTTGTACCTGTGTACCTTGATAAAGGTATTTCCACCAGTGTTACCTGTGTACTGACCTGGGCCTGATTATCCAATAGGCTCACTAGGCTGCAGTCTAGGGTGCAAGGCTCTTGGGGGGTGCAAAATTGTGGCAGTGAGAGGTATACACTGAAATCCATTTTAAAGGATAAGAGAACTGTAGGTATATGTGTGAGTGTGTGTCTATATTACTGAATTTAGACTGTAAGCTCCAACGGGGCAGGGACTGATGTGAATGAGTTCTCTGTACAGCGCTGCGGAATTAGTGGCGCTATATAAATAAATGATGATGATGATGATGATGATGAATTTCTGTAAAAAGAGGACATGAAAGAAAAAAAAACTTAGTAAGGTTTTTATCTTGACGTATTCCCATGGTAAAGGCTAAAGACAAGAGCCAGCGCAGGCAGGCGAATAAGTGAGAAGGAGAAACACGGATAGCGACAGATACAGATGTGAAAGTCCCTGCACATCTTCACCATCAGTAAACTCTCCCGGAATGCCCGGGAGATTCCCGAATTCTGGGACTCCCAGGAGAGCAGACAATTCTCCCGCATCTACACTCATAAAAGAAAGTTCAATCGCACAGATTACTGTAAGTCTCCCCCTTTAATTGAAATATAGTGTACTCTCCTTTTAATGGAGATACGAGGGGTGCTATCTACTTAAACCAAAAAGTAATATTTTTTGCAAAGGAAGAAAAAGAAAGTTGGTGTTTAGAAGGGATGTACTTTCCAAAACCGTAGGAGATATATGATTCAATACCATACATTGATAGATAAAGCGTAACTTTTATTATTACATAGTAAAATATCAGAAGTAGCGAAATATAGAGTGACTATTGTGCATAAAGTGAACGTGAAATAAAATGCGCTGAAAGCATTCTTTATCCAGAAAGGTATATAATAAGGTTACTATAGGAATATCCCATATTATAGTGGGTCCTATATATTTTTAACCTTAACTCAGGATTCCCCTTATTATGACTGTATTACAATCACCATAAATCTGTCCAGGGAAATAGCAGGTCAATTAATAATAAAAGACCACTCTGAGATTATCAAATCAATGGCATTGTATAGTCTCATATATAGAAGTTAAGATCAGGGCCGGATTTACCGCTAGGCAACCTAGGCACCTGCCTTGGGCCTAGCGGCTCTCAGGGGGCCCAGATGGGGGAACAAGAGAGAGGAGAAAAATAAAAAATAAAAATAAAAATAAAAAAATCGGCCCTTCCCCCGACCCGCGAGGGGCTGGTGTTAAAGTTAGGGGTAGAGCCTAAATCCCCTTCAGGTTTTGTACCTTGCACTCGGTATGGGGTCATGTGATCGCAGCGGTCACATGGTAGGCAGTGAAGGCGGGCTGCTGGAGTTCAAAGTAGTTGGTGCAGGACCTCCATCACATCTTCTGTTCCTGGCATCATTCATGTGGAAAGAGGTAAGTAGGGTACTTGGCATAGGGGGGACATGTTTGGAAGCTGCAGGGGGGACATGTTTGATGTAACTGCAGGGGGGACATGTTTGATGTAAGCTGCAGGGGGGTACATGTTTGATGTAAGCTGCAGGGGGGGACATGTTGGATGTAAGCTGCTGAGGGGGACATGTTTGGAAGCTGCTGAGGGGGACATGTTTGATGTAAGCTGCAGGGGAGGACATGTTTGATGTAAGCTGCAGGGGGGACATGTTTGATGTAAGCTGCAGGGGAGGACATGTTTGATGTAAGCTGCAGGGGGGGGACATGTTTGATGTAAGCTGCAGGGGGGGACATGTTTGATGTAAGCTGCTGAGTGGGACATGTTTGTAAGCTGCTGAGGGGGATAAGTTTGATGTAAGCAGCAGGGGGGACATGTTTGATGTAAGCTGCAGGGGGGACATGTTAGATGTAAGCTGCAGGGGGAGACATGTTTGATGTAAGCTGCTGGGGGGGACATGTTTGATGGAAGCTGCTGAGGGGGATATGTTTGGAAGCTGCAGGGGGGACATGTTTGATGTAAGCTGCAGGGGGGACATGTTTGATGTAAGCTGCAGGGGGGACATGTTTGATGTAAGCTGCAGGGGGGACATGTTTGATGTAAGCTGCAGGAGGGGACATGTTTGATGTAAGCTGCAGGGGGGGACATTTTTGATGTAAGCTGCAGGGGGGGACATGTTTGATGTAAGCTGCAGGGGGGGACATGTTTGGAAGCTGCAGGGGTGGACATGTTTGATGGAAGCTACTGAGGGGGACATGTTTGGAAGCTGCAGGGGGGACATGTTTGATGTAAGCTGCAGGGGGGGACATGTTTGATGTAAGCTGCAGGGGGGGACATGTTTGATGGAAGCTGCTGAGGGGACATGTTTGGAAGCTGTAGGGGGGGCATGTGTGATGGAAACTGCAGGGCACAGGGTGGGCATGTGAGTTAGAAGTCTGTTCCCCACACGGCCCCTCCTCAGCCAACAATACCCTTACAACTCTCCCCAGATTTTCTTTGACATTCCCCATGACACGTGCTCATTAACTATTCCCTCAATTGACCCGCTACCTCAATCCTGACACCTCTCTTACCTCAAAATAAAGAGGCACCATTTATATTAATATATTATGTGTGTGTGAGGGGCCAGTGTATGTATATTATGTGTGTGTGAGGGGCCAGTGTATGTATATTATGTGTGTGTGAGGGGCCAGTGTATTTATATTATGTGTGTGTATGAGGGGCTGTTTGTGGGAGGGAAATAGGTTTATTTTTTAAATGTGTATGCTATTAATTTAATGTTTTGGTTGGAGGGAGGTCTACTTATAAAATGTGGGTGCTATATTGATTTAACACTGGGGCTGGTTGGAGTTTACTAAATTTCGTGTACCCATTTTTTTTCCAAATAGGGCCTCCAACATTCCAGGATCCAGACAAGCAATAGCTGATCTAAAGACACCAGCAGCCACAAGCCGTGAAAGTGCCGAGAACAGGTAGGAGAGAGCAGGGCAGTCTGCCAACTATCCTGAATCTGGTGGGATTTATATTATGAGGAGGTCTGACTTGTTTAAATGTTGTACTATGGGATTCAAGCAGAAGACTGACATATTAACATAATTATTGCATTCCAGCATTTTTCATGTTTCTGTAGGTAGAGGGCTGCAGTCAATAACTGTAGTGGCGGTCGGTCTGTGACGTGGTAGTGATAGGAGACTGCTGTTTTTTTTTTTACTGGGCTTGCTAACCATGAACTGCAGTTTCTTGACATGTTAATACCTAAGTTTAGTTAAAGAAAAAGTACCATTTGTGTGAATTGAAAGGTAATCTGTGGTGGAAGTGGGGTGTATATGGTAGTATGCCATACCGCTACTTCTCATACTGCCTTCATTGTAAAATAATAACATTCCATTCATTTGTTTACATTCCCATTACATTTTTCATACCGCCACTTCTAAACTTCCACTTCAACCACTGAGCTTAATAATCATCGTATGGAGTATATGACCAGCATAATTCAAAATTCTGGTAGATCCTTTTGACAAAATATGGGGTCCATGGACATTATTCTTGAACTGCTGGGACCACAGTGTGATGCAGTGTAATGATAAAGGAGGGCACAGTGTGATGAGAGGGACAGTAATGAGGGGCCGCATGGTGATGCAGGAGGAGCAGCGTGATGAGCGGCGGTACATAGCTTACCCGTCTGCTTATCTATAGGAGTATATGCTATGCTAAAAAAATATAATGCTATGGATTGTTTCAGGGAGGCGGGGGGCTGGGGGGGGCGTGCGGAGGGCTGGGGTGGGCGTGTGGGGGGCTGGCAGGGGGGCGTGGGGGGGGGGGGGGCCCAAACCAATATCTTGCCTAGGGCACCATGAGGTCTAAATCCGGCTCTGGGTAAGATAGACTTTACATTGAATGTTTCCTGATCTTCGCTGAGGAACATGCATAGAGGCTATTGTTTCCAGCAATAACACTAGCTATTCCTATAGTGGAGATGTGTTTCTGTATAGTTGTATCATACCGGTATAAAGAATGCTTTCAGCGCATTTTATTTCACGTTCACTTTAGTCACTCTATATTTCGCTACTTCTGATATTTTACTATGTAATAATAAAAGTTACGCTTTATCTATCAATGTATGGTATTGAGTCATATATCTCCTACGGTTTTGGAAAGTCGCAGTACATCCCTTCTAAACACCAACTTTCTTTTTCTTCCTTTGCAAAAATTCTCCCGCATCTGCCCACTTCCTAGTGAAGTGGGCAGATTTGAAACCTCCATGATGCAATTCTCTGGGAATCGCATCATTTTGGCCTACCCTCTCTGCTAACATTACGCGTTTGCATCATTACGTCACGGGGGACAGGGCCAAAATGATGCGATTCGCTGAGCCCCACCCCCCTCACGCCCACCTCTAGACTGAGGCTCCTGGAGGCTAATCGTTAAAGGTTTTGCAACTATGCAGTAGCGCTCGTTCACTCCTCCATTCTGCTATACACTTCTGATTTTAATTAAAATTAAGTGGGTGACAAAGATTGCTGTGACCCTTTTAAAAAGTCAAGTGGAGCGGAGTTTCGAAGACACAGGGTCATAAACATTGGTGGTAGTAGGGGGGGCGGGTGAAAAAAAGTCATATTTTAAATTTAGGAGGAGTTTGTTTTTACCTTCCGCATATAAGGCCCGGTGTGGAGGCCGAAGGGTCATCACTACGAGCGTATTGTCGAAGTCAGCAAATTGTATAGTCATTTCAATTAATATCGAGCAAATTTGGTTGTCTTTGTCTGAAATTATGCGTAGAGCACGCTACGGCATGGAAGGGCGTATCCAGCCGCAACACGTGGCAATAACAGGTTTTTACACTTTTACCCACATTCACACTAACACACACATTTGTAATTAGTACACATTATTAGTAGTTGCAACACATAGTTATTTATGTCAAAGTATAGCAGTATTTATGTTTAATAAGATAAGATATATGCATTTTAGTGAAACCCAAGGTTCAGGTTGCAGGAACTGTATCATGTTTAGTATCATTTTAAGCCCCTATTCATCGGCAGCTGTCCGGTTCATTCACCGAAGAGATTGCACATTGCATACTCTAGTTATTGATGCTAGGGAATAAATGTTTAAAGTGATACCAACTGTAAAACGCTAATAGACTAGTTGAAACTGGATTCTTGGCGGGAAAGATGGAGCACATCCCCTGGAGAGATGACCCCCACCTTTAGATATTTTGGTTTGAACTGGCCTATAACCTGCAGTACACTGGACCTTCCTGAAGCCTGGACCAATAGAAGCAAGCCACATCATCTGCATTGTTTTACTGTATTCACTGACTGCATATAAGCAGGGGCTCTGGACCTAGTGACCAGTCTTCTTTGTCCACAGCCTTCAGACCTGAATGACTGTTCACTGGATCCAGAGCGCCTGCGATAAGTAACGGCTGTACTTGTTTTATTTCGTATTGTTATTCTGCTACTTTTTGCTATTAAATTACTTTGTGCTTTGGAACCACACATCGGGATTCGACAATCGTTATTGGATAGCGACAAAACGTGCATAACAGGGCTTTATAGACTTTGTGGCTTTATGGACTTTGCAGGCTTCACAGACTTTGAGGGAACGGGAATTGTTTTACGTGAATGTGTTTGTTTGTTTTTTATTCCTTTGTGCCTTTTCTCTTTCTTCTCCATTCTCTCCTTTTTTCTTTCTTCTCTCTTGCTCTTTACACCCTCAGGGAAATGGTGTTTTTCCACTATGTTCCCCCTCTAGGAGGTTTTATCCTGTTGTGCGCCAATAACACAAGAGAATATTTTTTATCTCCTCCATAGTTGGTAGGGAGAGGGAGAGAGAGTTGAAAATTATCGGGGTCTCTCTCTCTCTCTCCCTCTCTTTATTTTTTTTTTTTAGTTCACCACCAAATCTAGCGACAGGTAAGTTTTATTAGTAGTGTCTGGCTTCCGACAACAAGGAGACTGTGAAAGGGGACGCATCCCTGAGGAATGCTCATGTAATCTTTGTAACACTGATCACGCCCTTCAGTCATAGAATAATTGTTGCGGCATGGATCCACATAAGTGTGTTTTTGTTTTTAATATTGTACAATTTATATTTTATTAGTTTTACATTGATACACCACCCAGGTCATTTATGGCTATTTTATGTTTAATATCTATATTTTTATTTATTTTTTATTTGTTGTTTCAGCATCATTTATTCTATATTTAGTTATTCCTTCATCCTGTGAGCGCAGTTGGGACTCTTTATTTTCTGTTTACTTGTACAAGGAGGGATTCCTTGGTCCCACCGCTTCTGCAGGTGCACCACGCAGTCTGTTATTGAGCGCATGTGTTTATTTGTGTATCACATAACAGTAGTAACTGCTTTTCATAAAAATACATGAAACAATGCAATTACAATTGCACTGTATATGTACATGCCAGACAAATAGGCATATTTGTAGACATTTATTATATCAACTCTAAGCCACCTTTTTCCAAATTAATCCCACTTAACACATCCTTGTTTTCATTAATAAGGTAACCTATGAACACTTGTCAAGTTAAAACTGTATCCCATATGCAAAATGTGGTCAAACAAGTTATTTATAAAGTGGCAAAATGATATTTGCTTTAGTGCATGCTTCGTGCTGAATTATCAATGGGTGAAAAGCCCTATTTTTGGCAAATGTTTTTTTTGCTCTGCCCTATATATGAAAAGAGGTTACTACCGGCAATAACTCATGCTGCCGGCATAATGCCTTTGTGTGGGAAAGCCTTTTTAACAAGTGTCATGGAACCGCAATATCTGTTCTGTTATCGCCATCTTAGGATGACTTAATATACTGCCCTTTGATAATAACCTTACAAAGCTTAGTGTCCTCTGAAATTATTGACACCTTACTTTCTAGACCTTCTATATGATCATTTATAAAAGCAATAAAAAGTACAGGACACAACACTTACCGCTCAGACATTGCACTAATAACTTAAGCCCAATCTGAATATGTTCCAGTTGTTAAAACCCTCTGCTTCATATCCTTCACCCAATTATTTACCCATGTATTTACCAGTTTCCCTTATCCCTAGTGCTTTTATCTTGTATACCAAGCAGTTATGTGGATCTGTAACGAACACTTTCGCAAAACACAAATAAATCACATCAACTACATTTCCGAGATCCAGTTTAATTTCTAGTTTATTTCCTTATAGAACCTGATCAGATTAGATTGGCACAACCATTCAGTTTCAAAAACAGTGTTACATCTCTTGGACGAAAGCATTTTCAATAATATATTTCTAGATGTTATCTATTAGCATATCTTCAAATATTTAACCCACCACTGATGTTAGGCTATTTTCCTGGATTTGATTTTGCTCCCTTTTCAAATATTTTGACTACATCTACCATCTACCAATCGTGTGGTCCTGATCCCATTATGTAGAAGTTCATAAATATATGAAATAATGGTTTATCTGTAACTGAACATAGCTCCTTCAGAACATGTGGGTGGATACCATCTGGAATAGGTGCTTTATCAATCTTAATCTTGTTTAGATGTTATGTGTTATTGCAGCACAACATGTTTCCTCCTTTGTGAACACAGATGAAAAGAACGTATTTAACAAGCCAGCTTTTTCTTTATCTTCTGCAATCTATTTACTTAGTTTATATGTTTGAAACATTTTTGGAGTTAGACTTTCTTTCTTTAGCAATTATGTTTTCAATTTGTCTTTGCTAGCCTCAACTGTCTTATATATTTGGCTACATTCCTTATATTTAAGTAGTGACCTGTCTGTACACTTTACTTTTAACAGCTTAAATGCTCCCTTTTCCTGTATCTCCTTTATTACTGTCTTATTTAACCCTGTTCTAGAACTCTCGCTGCCCTAAACACCTGAAAGAAAACGTAGCAATATGTCCCTGATCACATCAATAAGTAGAATTTTTAAGGAATTTCATTGCAAAATATTGCTGAGACAGCTGAGTATAGCAACATTAGCCTGGAGCGTTGAGCAAACTGAGTTGTGAACATGAGCAGCAATACTGAATACCCAGATTTGGGCTTTCAGTTCCACTGGAAAAACTTTAAAAATAGATTTAATTTAGATAAATATTAACAAAAATATTAAAAAGTGCCTTATTCACAGATTAAATAATTTCTTTTGCGTTTGTTCTGTTATCGCCATCTTGAGATGGTAGACTTGTTAAATGGGTGAAAGTCATCAAATCTTACCTCCAGCAGGGTTATTGCATAACAATGTTAATGGCAGTGGTAGCCCCTTTCTTATATTGGGTGTTATAGATGATAAGCCCTGTTGCCGGCAAAAAAACACCCATTTGACAGGCAATATGGCTCTTAATATGCCCTTATTCAAAAAATTTTGAAATGTGCCCATTTGTTCTCTATGCTTTTCTATTAAAAAACATAGTATTCAAGTCAATCAGCTTCTTAAATGCAATAGCTACTGCAAATACAAATGACAGCAAGTCATGTTCAGTCCTCATTATGGGTGTAAATGCGGATAGTGAACCTCGTGGTTCAACCAGAAGATGCAAAATTTTGCCAAGTGTAAAAGACAACTACTTTTCCCCAGGTAGGAGGCATATAGTAGTCATAGTTAATAGTTATCATAGCACAGTAACATTTTATAAGTTGTAATAAAAGCTTGTAAAGATAGTATGAAAACCATGAATTTTAGAAAGTCCCGTTTTGAACAGCGCAGACAGGCATTAAAGCTGATTGACTTGAATACTACATTTTTTTAACAGAAAAGCATAGAGGACAAATGGGCACATTTAAAAAAAAATTGAATAAGGGCACATTAAAAGCCATACTGCCTGTCAAAGGGTGGGGTTATCATTTTTATGTACAAGTAGAAATAGCAGCTTTGTCACTGGTTAACAGCGGTATGCTGGGGGATTTTTCTTTGTATTTGCTCTTTCAGGATAACCCCACCCTTTTAAACACCTGCTGTTAGCCTATAAATTGATTGAGCAACTTACCAGTCTGTTTTGTTTACTTGTAACATTGAGCTTGAAATAACATTTTAGAGTTCTAGAAACCCCTCTGGTAACATGCTGCACATAGTATAGGTTAGGTTCCGCTGGTGGTGCTGGACACGCCTCAATTCGGCAGCACGCTGCGCTTTGTGTGGCACCTGGCAGAGCCGTAACTTAAAGTGTTAGCGCCTGGGGAGAGAAGGAAGACCGGCGCCCCCTGGCGCCCCCCTTGCCATCATTTTTAACCAAATTAACCTAAAATATTCATGAACTGTGCACCCCTTCAGCTAGCGCCCTGTCGCCACTCTCTCACAGCCCTAGTTAGTGCCCTGGCACCTAGGTCTCGTTTGCACTAAATGAAATGTTTTTTTAAAAGTAGGCAAGTATGAGCTACAAACAGGCGTTAGCCATTTTGTTGCCGAATCAACATTTACTTTATCAGTTAACTAAGAACTAGTGACTTCATGAGACACAAAGCACAATGTCCCTAGTGAATTAATAGGCTGCATTCTCATTAATAATGGTTCAACCAACAAAAAGGCTGCCTTCATTGCACATATGTGAGGGACCAGTATGGCAACTACAAGGCATATTTCTAAACAAATAAATGTGTACAGATAGGGATGACACACAAATAAGGTAGACCTTGATTAAAACCTGACTAAAGCTTCCCTTTAAAACTCTCCCTCTAGTTTCTGAGAAGGACGCAGTAGGTTACAGACTGCAACAACTGGCCTGAGTCTGTCACTGCTTCCGGACATATCAGCTAGATGTTCTTTTGCAACTGACCTTCACCCTGTGTGGACGTGCTTTGTGTGAGCCTTCTGGGGACAGAGACTTCTTCCCAATCACATTTTCCACGCATACAGATTGCACACACAGACTGACATATTGTTGCTCTGCAACATTACCTAGATTTTGAGTGTACAATTAGGAAACTCTAGCCTGTCACCATCTAAAATATCCACCACATGTATTTAAACAATATTGAGCTGATGATATATGTTTGGATGGAGTCTCTATTCATTGTAATTGATGATTTTGCATCAGGTTTATTTTTTTATTCCTTTGGCTTTGAAAACACACCCCTCCGCCCCCACAAAATGGAACATTGAATAAATATCTTGCACATGAAATCTGCTGTAAAAAATGTTTCATAAAAGTGAGAAATGTATAATCAAGTGTTTTTTTACTCTTGAAATGTTTTCAAGCAAAACAAGTTCAGATTTATTGTTAAAATTAAGTTGGCCTGAGAGTCGAGCAACAATATCATTGTCCAATGTGGCCATAAATGTGGATGGACAGATTGTGTGGGATATGTCCATGTGGAAGTGTGACCTAGCAGTAGAATTTAGGATAGATCACCAGTATCAGAACTGCTCCAGATTCAGGACAGTAGCCAGACAGTCTCTCTTCTACATGTTCTTCCAGCTTTCATGACCTGCTGCTGTTCTGAGCTCAGTTGCTGTGTGTCTTAATCCTGGAATGTTGGGTCCCTGTTTGGAAAATAGATAGGTACTGGAGAGCAACCAGTAAACAATCTGGGCCTCCCTCCCCTCATCCAGCCACAAAATTATAGCACCCAAATGTAATAAATATGCACATCCCCCCAACCAGACATTAAATTAATAGCATTTATATTTAATAAATAGTCTTAATTTCCATAATGATATAATACTAATATTATAATAATGAATGGCCCCACCAATCCAACATTACATAAATACATACCCACATTACATAAATACACCCCCACATTAAAATGCTCCACATTATATTAGTATATTGGAACACATTTGGAAGGGGGAAAAAAAACAAAGGAATCTCCTAAAAACAGCGAAGCAAGCCAGTAACAGCTAGGGCATGCAGGTACCTAGACCAGGTACCTGCAGCCCCCTGAGTCCTGGCACGCCATCCGCCATTTAAATGACAGCTGGAGAAGAGCTGAACTTTTGCGCAAGTGCAGCAGTTCAGCTCTTCTCCGGCTGTCATTCCTTCCCCGACACTGAACTGCTGCGCAAGCGCAACAGTTCAGCACTTCTCCGGCTGTCATTTATTAAAAATGACAGCCGGAGAAGAGCTAAACTGCTGCGCTTGGCATATATTGGCAACTATGGCATATTATCTGTTTCTGGGGGGCAACTGTGGCATACTATGTGTTTCTGGGGGCAACTGTGGCATACTATGTGTTTCTGGGGGTAACTGTAGCATAATATGTGTTTCTGGGGGCAACTGTGGCATATTATGTGTTTCTGGGGGCAACTGTGGCATATTATCTGTTTCTGGGGGCAACTGTGACATATTATATGTTTCTGGGGGCAACTGTGGCATATTATGTGTTTTTGGGGGTAACTGTGGCATATTATGTGTTTCTGGGGGCAATTGTGGCATACTATGTGTTTCTGGGGGCAACTGTGGCATATTATGTATTTATGGGGGCAACTGTGAAATACTATGTATTTCTGGGGGCAACTCTGGCATACTATGTGTTTCTGTGGCAAGGTATGAAATTGGGGCACAACTATGTGGCACAAGATGAATTGGGGGCACAATTATGAGGTATGATGTGAACTGGGGCACTACTGTGCGGCATAACTTTTTTTTTTGCTGGCCCCTTACTGTTAATATGATATTAGCCTCATAAAATGAGACATAATTGTATATATATAGCCGCAGAGAGGGGAGGGGGCGGCTACAAATTGCCTGAGGCTGCTTGGTGGCTCGAGTCCCCTCTGGAGACCTCATTTTGAAAAAAATATATATTTTAGAAGTACTTTGTTAAAAAAATTTTTTATTGAGTGCAGGGGGATCGGTAGTGGCTAAATCCCCTTCAGCTCAGGTACCTTCAGACGCCAGGTCATGTGACTGCAGTGGTCACATGGTACTCGGCGGGCTGCTGGATATCTTCCCATGCTGTACAGTGGAGAATAAGGTAAGAAGAACGTGTGATGGAGAGGGGGCATTTGTCACGAAAGGTGATGGAGAGGGGCATGTGTCACTAAAGGTGCTGGGCAGAGGGGGGGCAAGTGTGATTAAAGCATGTGGCCAGAGAGGACATATGTGAGCAAAGCTGCTGAGCTTGTGTAAGAGGGTGGTCTGGTGCTTTTCACCTCCTAGACATGCCCCCAATGATGTACTGCCACACCTCCAATTGTACGACCACTTGCATGGTAAAAAAATGTTGTGCCGCCACAACATTTTTTTAACCATGCTTAACTATAAGGGAGGACCCATGGAGTTGCTGTACTGGGGCCATGAATTTCTCTAGGCAGCTCTGTATGTGTGTGTGTGTATGTGTGTGTGTATATATGTGTGATATATATATATATATATATATATATATATATACATACACACACAACTGGCACACCTGGGCTTGACTAGATTTTAGCCGGCACTCAGATAGAAAAAGGTTGCCAACCCCTGACCTAGACTAACTTTCTGGCACCATTTTTGTGCACAGAGCAGGCCTAAATAGCTCATCTTATAAATATATATGGTTGCAGCGCTGTAGGAGAGTGGCCACCACTATGGGAGAGTAGTCGGCAGTAGAGAAAGATTCAGTGGTCCCAGGGAGACCACCCTGTGGAGCTGCTGATGACAGCGGAGGGGGCGATTCAGAACCCCAGATGGTAGGCGGACCTGGTTCAGCGAGCGTCACATAAAATCACATGCTTTTAAACGTATTTGGATTACAATGGGTACAGCTCATTATATAGACATCTCAAAATGCTATTCTTGGGAAGCTTAAAGGAAATAAATTCAACTTTGAGTCCAGTTACATTGTATCCGGTGTATCAACACAAAGGCTAAGTGAAAAGTATAGAATCAAACAAACATTAACACTACAATGTTTAACTTTTAAATCATTCAGTTTGGGATTGTCAATAGATATAGCTATCAGATATCAGAAAGGGAATAACTATAAAACTCTGAGCTTGTGCTTAATGTGAATTTTTATTTTGGTTTTTAGAAAAAGTTATATTATTGCCAATGATGATCAACACTGTAAACCCCCTTTTCTGCCCACCTACACCCTCTTTTCCTTCTCCCTCACAGCCCATGACTTTGCCATCTACTTCAAAGGCATAATCAACAATATTCGGTAGAATATCTCGTCATTCATGAACCACTCATCTTCACCTGCACTCCCTGATTGTTCCTCCGTTCTCTCCTACCGCATGGCCGTTTCTAGCTTAGCTCTTCAACCTGTCTCTCTCCACTAGGACATTTCCATCTTCCCTTAAACACACACTCATCTCACTGATCCTAAAGAAATCCTCTCTTGACCCAGCCTCTCGCACCAAATCCCTATTTCTCTCTTCCTATCTGCCTTCAAACTACTTGTGTGCTTATGTTGATCTGCCTATTTCACTATTTCTCCTCTCACTCTTTTCTCAACGTTCTGCAATCAGATTTCTGTTCCCGACATTCCAACAAGACTACCCTCACAAAATTGACCAACAATCTACTTACAGCAAAGTCTAAGGGTCACTTCTCCCTATTCATTCTTCTCTCTCTACTGCATTCAACACTGTTCATTACACTCTTCTCCTGAGCATCCTTTACTCCATTGGTCTTCATACCTTTCCGATTAGCTGCAGTGAGATCACGTTCACTGCTCTGTATTCGTGGACAGAAGTAAACGACCGTGGTGGAGTGCATCTGCTCCCACTGATCCTAACAACTGCTTCTTAAGACAGTGGTAAAAGAAAGAAACACCTACAACAGGACCTTGTGGCTTCACCTCAGTTTCTATGTATACAAATAGCTCAAAGTAACCTTTCTAGGTTTTTGGAATCCCCAGGACCAGAACAGTCTGTTATCTGTTACAGACTACACTGTCCATGATTGTGATTAATGTTTGTAAGCTTTTAAAACATCAACTCATTGGTTATGAAAACTTGGTACATTCCTCTCAACTGACCCGATTTTGGCGGGACATCCTGATTTGCGGGATGGGTAGGGCTTAACAGAAAGTGGATGCCGTTTTACATAAATTTTCCCATTTATGGGTGGGGTTTGGGTGGGACTTACCTTGTCCCACCTTCAGGATTCTAAATGTTGGGAGATATGTTGGTACAGGTCATGCTCTGCAACTTTGCCAGCTTGTTATACTTCTAGGAAAGGGCACACAGTGCTTGGAGACGTCTTTCAGATGTCTACATCTGGTCACTAATGATCATCCATGGTGGAGAATGTTAATATTTTCCAGATAAATGTAAATATTTAGCTTCATACATCAAAAAAATTAAATAAAATGCAAAGTGACACATTCCCCTTTATGAATTGCTGTATAGTGATTATATTTTCTAACTAATGTTGATATTATGCATAACACACACATCTACCCAGTTTCTGTCCATAATTGTATAAATATGTTCTTCCACTACCAGCAGTTCAGGATGTGCAATATAGATTGATAGAAAAACAAAAGGATTGAGCTTCCTTTTTCTCTAATCAGAGATGAAAGTCGGAAGTTGAAGCAGCAGTAGGAAGTGTTACAGAACTGCAAATATTAACAGACAGAACCAGACGATGTACAATGTAATATTTTGCTTATCTGATCTCACTGTGCTATCTGTCTCTTGCTCCAAGGACTTTTTCCCACATTTTTTTTTTCCACAGAACAAATTGATGTGTCTGGACTAGTGATAACTCTTTCACTGCCACGCACACGAGTAGTGGTTCGCACTGGATCTAGGACAGATCTGTGTTTAGATGATAGATTGTGTATGCTAAATGTACAAGTGTATTCTTTCACTTTTGCTCTATTTATTGAAGTATTAAACAGTTTACAATCATGAGTTAGATGGTATACATTAAAGCAACAATAATAATATGAGTCACGAATATGATAGATAAATTATTAAATAACACATCAATTAGGAAAACATAAAACGATGAAAGATAATCAACCGGACAAAGAATCGCATGAGTTGGCTTGGGAGCGGGACACTGGGCAGACCCTGACTCCAAAAGCATGGTCAAAGATTAGAGCTAACATAGCTAAGTCATCAATCTCAGTTAGAATAAAAGAAAATTCCTACAAGATTTACTACAGGTGGTATTTGGTTCCCTTACGTCTCCACACTATCTTTCATACTTCCAATGACCGATGTTGGAGGGGTTGCAGATCGCATGGTACCCTGTTGCATGTTTGGTGGAATTGCCCTAAGCTACAATCTTACTGACGGCAAATTCATAACCTTATTGAATCTATTACACTGGTCAAAACCCCTGATTCCCCTTTATACTCCCTTCTTCCCAGACGGCTCCCAGGTACTACACGGCCCACACAAAAACTCATTAATCACATTTTAAATGCAGCTAAATGCTTAATTGCTGCTTTCTGGAAAAATATACCTCGCCCTGCCCCCCCCTTGCTCTCAGCCACTACCAACAAAGTTTGATTAATCTATAGAAGGGAAAGCATCACAGCTGTCCTCAAAGACAAACCAGTGAGTTTCAAAAATACTTGGTCTTACTGGACAAGTTACTACAATGCCAAACCTCCATTAACATGCGTTTGACATACCCCCGTACTTATAACACATGTTTTCTATATGTTTGGATGACTTTTACATCTACATGATAGACATGCATAACCTAGAGCCACTTTCTCACAACTATGCATATAATTTATTTCCTTCTTTCCTTCTCCATCATTTGATTCACAGTTTAATAAGTAGCAAACCCCTATATCCCTCCTTTCCCCCCAACCTTTCTCTCCCCATGTTTGTCTCCACCACCCTCAAGAAACAAAACAAGAAAAACAACATTCTTCAACAACATTCACCTTCTGTAATTCTGAGTTTTCCTCAATATTTGTAAACATTGTGTCATTCATATGTATAATGTGTGGTATGTTCTGTATATTTTGTTTTGTAAAATTCAATAAAAATGTAATTTAAAAAAAAAAAAGATGAAAGAATTTTGTATATCAAACATCTGTATATCCAACAAGGAGATAATGTTGTTTGTCCCAGGTGTGGTCAAGGGAAGATAGTTTAATAGTGAATGATAAATATGTATACAAACATTATACACACATATATATATATATATATATATATATATATATATATATATATATATATATATATATATATATTTATTATATATACACACAGTGTAAGTGGCTGTATGGATAATGTGACTAATATTTGACTAATATAACTTATTTTTTTTCATGTTGACAAGTTGTCCCATAGTGGGCTACATTGGACTGGGTCACTGGGCGATGCATTTTTTTTTCCTTTCATATGTCCCTAATAGACTGTTGAGCCGAATCTTACCTCTGGGCTGAAGTTTAGCCAGCTAGCCCCTGCTGAACAAGGAGACTTTCATACCAAGTGGTATTTATTTCATACCAAGTGGTATTATTGAAACAGAAATTTATTTGTAATTTTAGCATGTTTGGAAAAGAATCAATAAAACTTTCCCATATTTCAAAGGAGTTTTTTTTTTCTTTGTGCAGATATTGCTCAATACATCCTAAAGGTATAAACAGTTTGTTTTTAAATAGATAAATTGTTGGAGGTTGGTCTTATATCCACATTTGCAGGATACTTTTGCTGGCTATTGCTAAGATAATTAAAAGCGGCTTTCTACTACCTTTTGTCAGCCTCGAGGATGTGCTGATTATTCCCAATTTAGCCCTCTCAGACAATAATGATATGTAACTTAACAAAGTTAGGGTTAGATGTGTAATACTATACCATTTCTGTACTGTACAGCGTTTTCCGTTTGCATAATGTATGGGTATTCCCACCTACAGTGTAAGAAGGTCAATGTGGACATAGAATATAAGATTGTTTAAAAGACTTTTATGCAGGAAGACTTGTAAGGCAATCCGGATTTTACCTTAGCAGCGGTTCCCAAAGGTCTGCACTGCATTACACAGCAGCAGTAGTCTGTGCAGAGGACTGGTGACATCAACAGAAGTCACAGATTCTCTGTAAAGAATTCCTTTCCACAAGGAGCAAACCCAGGTGAGAACTGCTGTAAAGACCAGAACCCTCACGCAGCAGACACTGCAGTAAGTAGGAACCTTGAGGAGTTGGAGTAGGGAGGGAATATATCACATATGGGGGTAAATGTATCAAGCTGAGAGTTTTCCGGCGGGTTTGAAAAGTGGAGATGTTGCCTATAGCAACCAATCAGATTCTAGCTTTCATTTTGTAGAATATGCTAAATAAATGATAGCTAGAATCTGATTGGTTTTTCAAACCCGCCGGAAAACTCTCAGCTTGATACATTTACCCCCATGGTCCCCATTAATCTCACCTTATAACATATAGGCATGGGACAGGGAAAGCACTTCTCTTGCACACAGGCACTGCGTGCAAGAATGTCAAATTAGTAACATATTGGTTCTCAGAGTAGAGGGCTTGATCCTTTTATTTTGATGTTGATTTTCTTACAGAGTTTCAAACTGCTCATTCCATCCCCAGAGATTTCCTGAACTCTGCAGGACAAACATTTTCGTGTTCTAATCCTGTTTCCTCCTTAAATTAATAAAAAGCCGGTAGACATATAATTGAAAATCAATAACATAAAAAAGGTGTAAAAAAGGGGAAAAATAGAACTTTGATAAATGTCTCCCACTGAGACTGGCAGAAAGATAGATTATGGCAATCGACTTCTACCTCTCACTGGGCCTTTGATGATTATCTGTGCAACCTAAATACAGACTGAGGATAGAGCACCGAACTACGTGCAAAACATTCCATGTATTTTTCAAGGCTGTATTCACCGTACAGCTATTTTGAGTGCTGTACTGGACTGCTTAAAGACTCACAAAAAGATTATATATAGAAAATGTCACCTATTGTGAAATATAATGATATTAGCCGTCACTGAGTAGTTCCTTGACCACATGTACATGCAGGCCAATTTTTTTTACTTAGGTCATAGAACTAACCAAGATGATTACTGATATGTATTGAAATATAAGGGTGAGTAGTAGTTTCTGGCTAATACATTTTTTGTTGATTTATTAGTAGATTTTCAACCCTGTGTTTCTACACTATATTCCTATGTTTTTGTTTATTATGTTTATTATTTGGTTTATTATTTGTTTTTTTTAATAAGATAAATAAATAGAGATGGGCAGGCTCGGTTCCCAGAGATCCGAATCCATCTAAATTTCGCCTATCCGAGTACCGAGCCGAGCACGCTCGGTACTCTCCCGCCCGTTCGGTATCGAAATCGAGGCAAAATGTCATCATGACGTATTCGTATTTCTGAGCTCGGTTCTCGCGAGATTTGAAAAGCCTAAATACCCGCCTCCACAGCAATCCATCGCCATTTGACAGAGGGAGAGAGCAGGGTTAGGTCACAGGCAATATTAGCGCAGGGACAGAGCAATAATTGTACACATTATTGTTTTAATTCTATTCTATACAATTCTAATATTAATACCAATTGTATTAGCAATTGTTAGAGCAGTAAGAGAGGAGGATAGAGGAGCCTATTTTTTCCAATTTTTGGCACTCTAAGTGCTTTTGGGGTGTCCCATATTCCTCAGTGTTTTACAGTAATTTTTCTGGCTGTCAAAAGTCATATTTGTCAGCAGTATCTAAAACAATATTTTGCACTACAAGTGCTTTTGGGGTGTCCCATATTCCCCAGTGTTTTACAGTATTTTTTCTGGCTGTCAAAAGTCATATTTGTCAGCAGTATCTAATACAATATTTTGCACTCCAAGTGCTTTTGGGGTGTCCCATATTCCCCAGTGTTTTACAGTAATTTTTCTGGCTGTCAAAAGTCATATTTGTCAGCAGTATTTCTACAATTTTTTGCACTACTAGTGGTTTGGGCTCATTAAAATGGATTCAAAGCAGTCCACATATGAGCAGAATCAGCAACCAGGTTATGTCACCAGTCCTGATGGTAGTGTTCCCAGTATGTCATCTGGTAAAGGCAATGTAAAAGTCCATAGTCTTTTTAAATCAGGGAAAAAAACACACACCCCAAAAATTTTTACCGTGTTGAAGCAAAAAAGAAGTGTAACTGAGGAAAAGTTAAGTGCGGATAAAAAAAAAATTGCAATATGCCATTCTACACACGCAGTGGCAAAGAAAGAATGAGGCCTTCGCCTTTCTCTATTGGTGGCGGATCAAAAAATGTTATTGAGCCTTCTTCTTGTACGGTCACTCGTGACCAAGCAAGACCAAGTAATTTGGAGTCTAAAAGTGGTGCACAACTACTGTTACGCGTGAAAGCCGAGCTGCAAGAAAACAGTAAGGCATTAGAGGATAATGTATGCTCTGAATCAGAAATAACAACAATCCCTGTTGAGAGTCCATCCACCAGTGGTATGTCTTATCGTGAGCATTCTGTTAGTGTACCCATAATGAAGGGCCCTTTCAACAGTTCTGCTGATGTGTGCCTGAACAGCCCGAGTGTAGCCGGTGATACACAAATTGAGGATGCCACTTTGGAAGTAGAAGAGGATGAGGGGGAGATTTGTGTAGGCGACGAGGGCGCTAATGAGGATGTTGATGAGGATGAGGTTGTTTGTGTAAGTCCTGCACCAGTGGCAGCAGTTCTGGCACGTGACAAGAAAAAGGTCATTGTCATGCCTGGTCATAAAACAAAAAAATCCACTTCTTATGTGTGGAATTATTTCTACCCAAATCCAGACAACAATTATATAGTCATTTGTAGTGTATGTCAAGCCACAGTCAGTCGAGGGAGGGACCTTAACCATCTTGGAACCTCGTCTATGTTACGCCATTTGACGATAATTCATGGCAAAGTGTTGGGAAAAGCTGAAAGTTCTTCCCAAAAAATTACAAGCACTCCATCATCAGCTAGGACCCTCCGGTCACCGACATCCCGACGGCTACAAAATACACCCACAACACCATCCTCATCAATATCCTCAGTAGCGCTCTGAGTTAGCCCCGCATTCCACTTATTAAGGCTGGATGACTCCTGCACTATAATTGATTCCTCTGAAGAAAGCGTTAGTCCCACTGCTGCTGCTGCTGCTGGGGATGAATCGTCAGCCCAGAGGAAGGCCAAGAAAAAGAGCAGTCCTACATTTCAACAATTTACTGTGAAACAATCATTTGCTAGGGGAAGCAAATATGACAGCAGTCACCCAGTCGCCAAGCGAATCACAGACGCCATGGCTGCCATGTTAGTGTTAGATCTGCGTCCAATATCCACAATAAACGCAGCTGGTTTTTCACAGTTAATTGAGGTTTTGTGTCCGCGTTACAGAATTCCAACGTGACACCATTTTTCCCGTAAAGCTATTCCACAACTATACCAAAAAGTGTGTACAAATGTAGAGATTGCGCTGCAAAATGCTATTCTGCCCACTGTCCACTTAATCCACTTAAAGATATGTGGACAAGTGGAAGTGGTCAAACCAAAGACTATATGACTGTGACAGCCCACTGGGTTGGTCATTCGCCTTCACCAGCAGGAACAGCAGCAGCATGTACACCACTACGTAACATTTGTCACAGGCAGGCCACTCTTTGTATCACCGGCTTCACTAACAGGCATACAGCTGACAATTTGTTACGCAAACTAAGAGATGTGATTGATACATGGCTTATACCACTTGGACTCTCCCCAGGATATGTCATTTCTGATAACGCCAACAATATAGTGCGAGCATTACAGCTGGGTGAATTCCATCACATTCCCTGTTTTGCTCACACCATCAACTTGGTGGTGCAGAGGTTCCTACGAAATAACCGTGAGGTGCAGGAGATGCTTTCGGTGGCCCGCAAAATTTCAGGCCATTTCAGGCATTCTGCCACAGCATGTAGGAGATGGCAGCAGCTCCAAGAGCAGTTTAATTTGCCCTGCCACCAACTTAAGCAAGAGGTGGTAACTAGGTGGAATTTCACCCTGTACATGCTTCAGAGGATGGAGGAACAGCGCAAAGCCATCCAAATGTATTGCACAAGCCATGACATTGGGAAAGGAGGGGGGCATGTATTTCACTCTTGCACAGTGGGGAATCCTTTCAGTGCTGTGCATGGTGCTGAAACCATTTGCAGTTGTGATGTGTGAAGTGAGTGCATATTCTGCTAGTTTGAGCCAAGTCATTCCTTTAATTAGACTATTGGAAAAGCAGCTTAAGAAACTGAAGGAGGAGATGAAAGCAAGCAATTCCGCAAAGTATGTTGGCCTTGTCGATCAAGTACTTAGCTCGCTTCACAATGATCCTCGAGTTATTAAGATCTTGAACTCGGATCAGTACGTTTTGGCCACTGTGCTTGATCCAAGGTTTAAGACCTACATTGAGTCTTTGCTTCAAAATGAACGAGATGTGAACTTTTGGAAGGAGCTATTGCTCAACAAGTTGTCCGCTGAACTGGGCCTTGGCTTGACGACGTGTCCTCCTTCAGTTTCTCAAGCAGCTGCTGCTCGTAAAAAATTAAATTTTCAAAAAAGAAGCAGGGAAGACACAGAGGACAGACCAGAACAGTTTAACATCTGGGCTGGTTTGAAGTATTTTTCAAAAATATGTGTGACCTTGGCCATAACCTCTTCCAATATGAGTATTTACATGCAAAGGATGGTGGAGGATTATTTTCAAGAGGTAATTGATATGGAAATGTCAGACAGTCCCTTTCCTTACTGGGAAGAAAAGCAGGCCATTTGGAAACCCATGTACAAACTTGCTTTGCAATACCTAAGCTGCCCACCCTCCAGTGTGTACTCTGAACGAGTGTTCAGCACAGCCGGGAACTTAGTCAGTGATCGCCGCAGAAGATTACTCCCCAAAAATTTGGAGAAAATTATGTTTATAAAAATTAACTACATCTTCCACAAGGAAGGCCTTCACCATCCGAGCCATCCAAGCACTGACTGTTCTCTAATTGCGGATTCAAGCGGTGATGAATTGATAGTCTGTGATGATGATGTACACACTGATGAGGGTGAGGATGAAGCTGAAGATGATGACAATAACATCTTTTTAAAACTTTCTATTTAAGTGTAGGGTGCAATCTACCCCCAAAGAGGAAAGGGACTTGGGGCATTTCCATATCACGTACCGTCTTGAAAGGCTGCTGTTTGGGCAAATTCTCATTAAGGGTAGGGTGTCAATCACAGACTGACCCCAAACTGGCTTTGTCCATTTCAATTAATATTGTACAGTCTATAACGGCTGAATTTTTTTTGTATTTTATACAAGTGTATGGGAACCTATAGAGACAGAAACCAAACTGCCTTTGTTCATTTCTATTAATATTGTACAGTCTATAATGGCTGAATTTTTGAGTATTTTCTACAAGTAGAGGGGGGGCTATAGAGACAGAAACCAAACTGCCTTTGTCCATTTCTATTAATATTGTACAGTCTATAACGGCTGAATTTTTGAGTATTTTCTACAAGTAGAGGGGGGCCTAGAGAGACAGAAACCAAACTGCCTTTGTCTATTTCTTTACATATTTGACTGTAAGTGTAGGGTGTAATATACATCCAAAGAAGATGGCTGCAATGCCAATATGCATAGATGGAGAAGAAGACAATCTGGTTTGTGTGTAGAATTAATGAAGGCCTACCAGGAATTAAACTGTTTTTTGCATAATTTATTAGCTTTGCAATTACATTACTTATCCAAGAAACAGGTGGAGCACTAAATTTGGTTATTTTATGCCCAAAAACATTGATTTTTAAACAAAATAGCAAAACAAAACCAAAACCAAAACACGCAATGCCGGTTTGGCAAAACCAAAACACGATGGTAATCCAGATCCAAAACCAAAACCAAAACACAGGGGTCAGTGAGCATCTCTATAAATAAATGACAGCTGTCACATAAGCATCTGTGATAGGCTTGTGCAATGGGAAGTGATTATAGACATTAGGACCACCTCTGGGTAAATTGTGGGTAGTATAATCCTTGTACTGTCCTGGACAACCTGTTCCTCTCCAGGTGTTGTGATACTACAAGTCCAAGCATACCCTGCCAGCCATATGTATTACCCTGCAATTTTAACATTTCACACCTATGCCGCCAGCAGTTTAGTCAGACTCGCTAGAGATTCAACAGCTGCCAAGTGCATGCTGTCACTTGTAGTGCCACAAGTATGCACTTTAAATGGTGTACCCATCTCGAAATGTAAAGAGTTTCCACATCGGGAAAAAATTACCCCACTGGTAATGAAATAGTATGCCACTATAATATAGTAATATTAAAAAATTCCCTTCCATGTAATCATAAATTAAATTTGGCCCACTAATTTATTCATAAAATAATTTGGCCCTAAGAGGATAATTAATAATAGTTTTTGTCCCTCTAAACAAGAAATCATGATTACCCTCAATATTAAAACTTGTATTGTGCCTCCTGATACGTTAATATTGGCCTACAGTGTAAAGCTGATGTGTTTGCTAATCTTGTCTATCCAAAGCAGCGTGTTCATTCTGGCGATTTTCACATTGATCTTGGACGAGTTTGCAAAACCGCAGCTTCATACAAATGGTGACTTGTATTCTTAGAATGGCCAAAAGTAGGGATGTCGATTTGTAGTGTGTCGATTTTGGTTACATAAGTTTACTGGCGATTCACTATCAACTCGCTCTTACATACATCAGCAGGTTCAAACTCGCCAAAGTAAATTGCTGAAAAAGGCAAATCATAGCTTGATACATTTTGCCATTGATCTTAGCCATAAGGCCAAGATGCAACCCCAGATACATCACTAGTCAACAAAGATAAGTATATTTTTCAGTTCTTTTCACACCATTCATATATTATAAGGTCTTATGTTTGATTTAATATTAGACTAACAACTACCTATATATCATAAAAGTGGTTTTGCCCAGGGATGCTTACAAAATGCCTTTGGTGTTTTTTTTGCAAAGGATTCAAATCTAGTAGTTATCCTACTGGTTTAAAATCAACTAATGCACCTGCTACAGGTTATGTCCCATTGCCATTTACAAATTCTCCCTTTACGACTCCCTTTTCTTCTTTACCATACAGAGCTAATAATATTCCCACCAGCCAAGAGAAATTACCTAAATGATATTTCTATTTCTGTTGACAACATGACAATAAATTCTACTTCACAAGCTCGCTGCCTAGGTGTGATCCTTGACTCAGAACTATCCTTTGTTCCCCAAATCCAATCTACATCCTTTTACATACATCTAAAAAACATTTCCAGAATACACACATATCTCACACAAGACACTGCAAAAACTTTAATTTGTGCTAGAGATGGGCGGGTCCGGTTCTCCGAGAACCGAACCCACCCGAACTTTGGGTATCCGAGTACCGAGCTGAGCAGCTCGGTACTCTCCCGCCAATTCCGAATCCAAATCGAGGCCGAACGTCATTGTGACGTCGTCGGATCTCGGGACTCGGTTCTCGCGATACTTCAACTTTATAAATACACGCCTCCACAGCAATCCATCGCCATTTGACAGAGGGAGAGAGCAGGGTGTAGTCATAGGCTAATTAGAGCAGGGACAGAGAAAGAATACAATATTGTTCTTGCAATTGCTCTAACCAAAATCGCTAGTGCAGAGAGGAGGATAGAGGTTTATTATTTTTTCTTCATATTTGGCACTCCCCAGCGCTTTTGGGTTGTCCCCCATAATTGTGCATTAATATTTCTGGCTGTCAAAAGTCATATCTGTCAGCAGTATCTACTCAATAAATGTTAGCACTCCTCAGTGTTTTTGGGGTGTCCTCTCTAATTGTGCATTAATATTTCTGGCTGTCAAAAGTCATATCTGTCAGCAGTATCTACTCAATAATTTTAAGCACTCCTCAGTGTTTTTGGGGTGTCCTCTCTAATTGTGCATTAATATTTCTGGCTGTCAAAAGTCATATCTGTCAGCAGTATCTACTCAATAATTTTAAGCACTCCTCAGTGTTTTTGGGGTGTCCTCTCTAATTGTGCATTAATATTTCTGGCTGTCAAAAGTCATATCTGTCAGCAGTATCTACTCAATAAATTTTAGCACTCCTCTGTGTTTTTGGGGTGTCCTCCCTAATTGTGCATTAATATTTCTGGCTGTCAAAAGTCATATCTGTCAGCAGTATCTACTCAATAATTTTAAGCACTCCTCAGTGTTTTTGGGGTGTCCTCTCTAATTGTGCATTAATATTTCTGGCTGTCAAAAGTCATATCTGTCAGCAGTATCTACTCAATAAATTTTAGCACTCCTCTGTGTTTTTGGGGTGTCCTCCCTAATTGTGCATTAATATTTCTGGCTGTCAAAAGTCATATCTGTCAGCAGTATCTACTCAATAAATGTTAGCACTCCTCAGTGTTTTTGGGGTGTCCTCTCTAATTGTGCATTAATATTTCTGGCTGTCAAAAGTCATATCTGTCAGCAGTATCTACTCAATAATTTTAAGCACTCCTCAGTGTTTTTGGGGTGTCCTCTCTAATTGTGCATTAATATTTCTGGCTGTCAAAAGTCATATCTGTCAGCAGTATCTACTCAATAAATTTTAGCACTCCTCTGTGTTTTTGGGGTGTCCTCCCTAATTGTGCATTAATATTTCTGGCTGTCAAAAGTCATATCTGTCAGCAGTATCTACTCAATAAATGTTAGCACTCCTCAGTGTTTTTGGGGTGTCCTCTCTAATTGTGCATTAATATTTCTGGCTGTCAAAAGTCATATCTGTCAGCAGTATCTACGCAATGGATTCAAAGCAGTCCACATATGATCTAAATGAGCAACCAGGTTCTGTCACCAGTCCTGATGTTAGTGTTCCCAGTACGTCATCTGGCCAAGGCGATGTCAAACAACAGAGTGTTTTCAAATTAGTGCAAAAAACAAAAACCAAAAAAAAATTTACTGTATTGAAGCGAAAACGAAGTGTAACTGAGCAAAAGTTAAGTGACGATAAAAAAAAAATTGCAAGCATGCCATTCTACACACGCAGTGGCAAAGAGAGAATGAGGCCTTCACCTTTGGCTATTAGTGGCAGATCCCAAAAAGTTACCCAGCCTACAATTGGTGCACAACTACTGTTACGCGTCAAAGCTGAGCTGCAAGATACCAGTGAGGCATTACAGGAGAATATTTGCTCTGATTCACAAATGACAACAATCCCTGTGGAGAGTCCATCCAACAGTGGGATGTCTAATCGTGAGCATTCTGCTGATGTGTGCCTTAATAGCCCGAGTGTAGCCGGTGATACCCAAATTGAGGATGCCACTTTGGAATTAGAAGAGGATGAGGGGGAGATTTGTGTAGGCGACGAGGGCGCTAATGAGGATGTTGATGAGGATGAGGTTGTTTGTGTAAGTCCTGCACCAGTGGCAGCAGTTCTGGCACGTGACAAGAAAAAGGCCATTGTCATGCCTGGGCATAAAACAAAAAAATCCACTTCTTATGTGTGGAATTATTTCTACCCAAATCCAGACAACAATTGTATAGCCATTTGTAGTGTATGTGAAGCCACAGTCAGTCGAGGGAGGGACCTTAACCATCTTGGAACCTCGTCTATGTTACGCCATTTAACGAGAGTTCATGGCAAAGTGTTGGGAAAAGCTGAAAGTTCTTCCCAAAAGAATACAAGCACTCCCTCATCAGCTAAGACCCTCCGCTCACCGACATACCGACGGCCACAAAATACACCCACCACACCATCCTCATCAATATCCTCAGTAGCGCTCGGAGTTAGCCCGGCATCCCACTTAAGGCTGGATGACTCCGGCACTATTATTGATTCCTCTGAAGAAAGCGTTAGTCCTGCTGCTGCTGTTGCTGCTGCTGGGGGTGAATCGTCATCCCAGAGGCAGGTGAATAAAATGAGCAGTCCTACATTTCAGCAATTAACTGTGAAACAATCCTTTGCGAGGGGAAGCAAATATGACAGCAGTCACCCAGTCGCCAAGCGAATCACAGACGCCATGGCTGCAATGTTAGTGTTAGATCTGCGTCCAATCTCCACCATAAACGCAGCTGGTTTTTCACAGTTAATTGAGGTTTTGTGTCCGCGTTACAGAATTCCATCGCGACACCATTTCTCCCGTAAAGCTATTCCACAACTATACCAAAAAGTGTGTAAAAATGTAGAGATTGCGCTGAAAAATGCCATTCTGCCCACTGTTCACTTAACCACAGATATGTGGACAAGTGGAAGTGGCCAAACCAAAGACTATATGACTGTGACAGCCCACTGGGTTGGTCATTCACCTTCACCAGCAGGAACAGCAGCAGCATGTACACCACTACGTAACATTTGTCACAGGCAGGCCACTCTTTGTATCACCGGCTTCACTAACAGGCATACGGCTGACAATTTGTTACGCAAACTGAGAGATGTGATTGATGCATGGCTTATACCACTCGGACTCTCCCCAGGGTATGTCATTTCAGATAACGCCAACAATATAGTGCGAGCATTACAGCTGGGTGATTTCCAACATATTCCCTGTTTTGCTCACACCATCAACTTGGTGGTGCAGAGCTTCCTACGAAACAACCGTGAGGTGCAGGAGATGCTTTCGGTGGCCCGTAAAATTTCAGGCCATTTCAGGCATTCAGCCACAGCATGTAGGAGATTACAGCAGCTCCAAGAGCAGTTTAACTTGCCCTGCCACCAACTTAAGCAAGAGGTGGTAACTCGGTGGAATTCCACCCTGTACATGCTTCAGAGGATGGAGGAACAGCGCAAAGCCATCCAAGCATATTGCACAAGTCATGACATTGGGAAAGGAGGGGGGATGTATTTCACTCTTGCACAGTGGGGAATCCTTTCAGTGCTGTGCAAGGTGCTGAAACCATTTGAAGTTGTGACATGTGAGGTCAGTGCAGACTCTGCTAGTTTGAGCCAAGTCATTCCTTTAATTAGACTATTGGAAAAGCAGCTTGAGAAAATGAAGGAGGAGCTGAAAGCAAGCAATTCAGCAAAGTATGTTGGCCTTGTCGATCAAGTACTTAATTCGCTTCACAATGATCCTCGAGTTATTAAGATCTTGAACTCGGATCAGTACGTTTTGGCCACTGTGCTTGATCCAAGGTTTAAAACCTACATTGAGTCTTTACTTGTAAATGAGCGAGATGTGAACTTTTGCAAGGAGCTATTGCTCAGCAAGTTGGCCGCTGAACTGGGCCTCGGCTTGACGACGTGTCCTCCTTCACTTTCTCAAGCTGTTGCTCGTAAAAAATTAAATTTCCAAAAAAGAAGCAGGGAAGACACAGGGGGCAGACGAGAACAATTTAACATCTGGGCTGGTTTGAAGGATTTTTCAAAAAAAAGTGTCACTTTGCCCATAAGTCCATCCAATATGAGTATAAACATGCAAAGGATGGTGGAGGATTACTTTCAAGAGGTAGTTGATATGGAAATGTCAGACAGTCCCTTTCCTTACTGGGAAGAAAAGCAAGCTATTTGGAAACCCATGTACAAACTTGCTTTGCAATACCTAAGCTGCCCACCCTCCAGTGTGTACTCTGAACGAGTGTTCAGCACAGCAGGGAACTTAGTCAGTGATCGCCGTAGAAGGTTACTTCCCAAAAATGTGGAGAAAATGATGTTTATAAAAATGAACTACATCTTCCACGAGGAAGGCCTTCACCATCCAAGACATGCAAGCACTGACTGTTCTCTAATGGCGGATTCAAGCGGCGATGAATTGATAGTCTGTGATGATGACGATAACACTGATGAGGGTGAGGATGAAGCTGAAGATGATGCCGATAACATCTTTTTAAAACTTTCTATGTAAGTGTAGGGTGCAATCTACCCCCAAAGAGGAAAGGGACTTGTGGCATTTCCATATCACATACCATCTTGAAAGGCTGCTGTTAGGGCAATTTATCCTTAAGGGTAGGGTGTCATAGACAGAGTGACCCTAAACTGGCTTTGTCCATTTTTCATAATATTGTACAGTCTATAATGGCTGAATTTTTTAGTATTTTATACAAGTGGAGGGGGGCCTAGAGAGACAGAAACCAAACTGGCTTTCTCCATGTCAATTAATATTGTACAGTCTATAATGGCTGAATTTTTTAGTATTTTATACAAGTGGAGGGGGGCCTAGAGAGACAGAAACCAAACTGTCTTTCTCCATGTCAATTAATATTGTACAGTCTATAATGGCTGAATTTTTTAGTATTTTATACAAGTGGAGGGGGGCCTAGAGAGACAGAAACCAAACTGGCTTTCTCCATGTCAATTAATATTGTACAGTCTATAATGGCTGAATTTTTTAGTATTTTATACAAGTGGAGGGGGGCCTAGAGAGACAGAAACCAAACTGTCTTTCTCCATGTCAATTAATATTGTACAGTCTATAATGGCTGAATTTTTTAGTATTTTATACAAGTGGAGGGGGGCCTAGAGAGACAGAAACCAAACTGGCTTTCTCCATGTCAATTAATATTGTACAGTCTATAATGGCTGAATTTTTTAGTATTTTATACAAGTGGAGGGGGGCCTAGAGAGACAGAAACCAAACTGGCTTTCTCCATGTCAATTAATATTGTACAGTCTATAATGGCTGAATTTTTTAGTATTTTATACAAGTGGAGGGGGGCCTAGAGAGACAGAAACCAAACTGGCTTTCTCCATGTCAATTAATATTGTACAGTCTATAATGGCTGAATTTTTGGGTATTTTATACAAGTGGAGGGGGGCCTTGAGAGACAGAAACCAAACTGGCTTTCTCCATGTCAATTAATATTGTACAGTCTATAATGGCTGAATTTTTTGGTATTTTATACAAGTGGAGGGGGGCCTTGAGAGACAGAAACCAAACTGGCTTTTTCCATTTCTTTACATATTTAACTATAAGTGTAGGGTGTAATATACATTCAAAGACGATGGCTGCATTGCCAATATGCATAGATGGAGAGGAAGACAATCTGTTTTGTGTGTAGAATAGGCCTACCAACGAAGAATTAAACTGTTTTTTGGGATGATTTATTACCTCAACAATTAGATTACTTGTCTCTAAAACAGTTGGAGCACTAAATTGGGTTAATTTAGGCCCAAAAACATGGATTTTCCCAAAAAATAGCAAAACAAAACCAAACAAAACCAAAACCAAAACCAAAACACGCAATGGAGGTTTTGCAAAACCAAAACCAAAACCAAAACACGACGGTAATCCAGATCCAAAACCGAATCCAAAACCAAAACACGGGGGTCAGTGACCATCTCTAATTTGTGCACTCCTTATCTCTCACGTTGACTATTGCAATATCATCCGTACTGGTATTCCCCAAATCAGATTCTCACCCCTGTAATCTATTTTGCAGGCAGCGGCAAGATTGATTTTCCTAGCAAATAGTTCTCCCACTACTGATCCACCTCTGTCAGTCTCTATATTTGTTGCCTGCTTATTACCGAATTTAATATAAAATACTTCTACTACAATACAAGAATATCCAAAACACTGCACCTACATACATCTGTTGTCTTAAAATAACTACCAATTTGACACCTTCGTTCTCCACAAGATCCGCATCTCTCATCCAAACTCATTACCTGCTCCCATTCTTGGTTACAGGACTTTTTTTGGACTACACCCACTTTGTGGAATTATTATTTGTGGAATTATCTCCCTTTTACTATAAGACTTTCCTCTAGCATCCTCAAGCATCCTCCAAAAACCCACCTCTTCAGGCAAGCTTATAAAGTTCCTCAAACACCTTTTCAACCTCCCTAAGGTACCCTGTTATCACCCATTACATAGTTCACACAAGACAGCAACCCTTTGACCCTCTGATCAACATTGCTGTGTAACTGGATCATATAGCATACTATGCACTTTTTAAATTTGCAATCAGGCTGGACCAATATGCAGCATGTAGCTTGATGTATCAAACGTCCATTGGCCTATAGATTGTATGCTTACCAGCAGAGTCCTTTTGCCACTCTGTCTGTCTGTCTGCAAATATGATGGCTGACCATATATTAAAGTATGTGGGGACCATTTACAATGGACATTTGAAGCCAAATTTGTAAATATTATACCTGTGTAGCAGGTGTAAGCCTAAATAATGCTGTATAATCACTACCTGCGACTTGTTGTGAGTTGCATGTGAACAGCTACCATGTGTAAGAGCACAGCCATGACTAATCACTGCTAAACTGCATCATTTTGACCCATTCTCCTCATTCCATCGCCAACACCTTAGCACAGAAGAATTATTTTACTGCTTCTTTGAGACGTGGTTTCATATTAAATTAACCTAAGTAAATACAAGTTTCCTTCCTCATTGTTCAGGGCTTCAGTGCTTTTTAGACAAGAAATGGGTCATTTTTGAATGGAATCCTGCATCATAGGGCAGCCACATATGCTGACTTCTGAGGTCTTAGGGTAGGCTAAAGCCCTTCTTGCTCCTCTTTCTTGTTGCTTCCATGCCAGTTCCTCTTGTCTCCTCTGTTCTGACAGCTTCCTGGCATAATTTTTGCACATCAGGCAACTGCAGTGAGTCAGCGCCTTTCTAAAGCTCTGCCTCTTTGTCAATGGGCAAATACAGCCCTGTGGTACTACCCCGTGGCATGCATCGCATCATTGTTTGGTGGTGATTTCTATAATGGGTCGGCAGGTGTTGTGCCCTCCTCGGCCTTGCCACCTGGGTGGTCACACCGCCTGCACCTGCCCTTGTTACGGTCCTGCGCACTTGTGTACTTTGTGAGGAGGAATATAAAACTGGTTGGTGGCTGGGAGGACAGGGCTTTATTTTAGCTGCTTGAAGTTCTCGCCTCTTCTGATGGTAGAAATGGACTTTCCACCTGCACATATCTACAGGGACAGACCCGGTGAAGAGGTAACTTAATCCTTATCACTTTGGGCCAGTAACAAAATTTTTTTGTTGTAAATTATGGCAATAAGAATATTTTTTTTATCGCTGGCTATTGCGGAGCAAAAAAAAATTCTTCTTGCCGCAAGCTATATAAAAAAATTTCACTCAGATAAAAAATTGCTGCAAATTAATAAATAGGACCCCTATTGTGGTCCCTTAGGCTTTTGGAAAGTTTGGGCCATATAAATATTTATGCCTTTAGGGCTGGCACTTCATGTTGATAGTCATTTCACAACAGTTGTTGAGCCTTGAATTGCCTATTCCTAAGGTACTATATCACTGAGCATGAAAATGAAACTCTGTAGAATAGCAAAGGCTTGTATTTTGTCTCCATGCAATAAAAAGCATTTTACATTTCCACTTGGAGAGTCTTCCATTAATGAATGAGTAAGCTGCCGGTAACTTTGGAAAACCCCTTTTTCAATAAGAGCTACCTATTTTGCAAAGCTGACCTGGCTAATATGCAGTCCCGCTTCATCCACTGTCCCTAAGCATCTTCTTGATCTATATATTTTTACATTCTTAATGTAACGCTGATATGAAAAGGAGTAATTTGATTTGAAATGAAGTTCTAAAGAAAATGGCAGATCACAGTTTTGCAGTGAGAGCGGGTCAAACTTTGAAGCCGTAGGGAAACTAGCTCGGCGGTAATATGAGGTTTATATAAAGAGTATTAGATACAGAGAATAGCTTCCCAGCATGCATTGTGAATTGTAATATAAGAATCAGCAAAATCAATTCATAACAGTCATAGGGTCATACCCGGAGCTTGAGGGAAGGCTAATGATTAAATAAGTTAGACAGCTTTAAATGACATAAATGGGCATAGCAACCAATTCCTGTGGATATGGCCAGCTATATAAATAAATGTTAATAATAACTGTGAGTGAAGTGATAAGGCCCCTCTACTTGCCCTTTGCATGCTCTGCCCTCCAGTGCTGTTTCTGTATGTCAGCTTTTTGATTCATTTTCTTTTGCTTGTTTGTATCCACGTTCCCTTCATCATTCCCCCCCAACCCCCTGTTGAGCAGCGTGAAAATTGGTGTGAAGTAGGAAAAAAAAATGTGTGCGCTGTGAAAGCCGATTTCCCTCCAGGACGGTCTGAAATGTTACAGTGACTTAACCACTAGTTCTCTGGATTGTCAGTGCAGGAGTGTGAGCAGCAATGCAGGTTAGCATGGCTGTTGCTTCACACCTAGTAAGTGAACACATCATTTAGCCTTTGTCCACTTAATCTTGTGTCCATGTCATTGACTGCTCTGCCGAAAACCATTTTTATTTATCTCCTAATGTCAGTCTTTGTTTATTGTGTGCCCTTACTTTCATTACCAGCCTTTTCCTGTCTTTGTCTCTTCCTTACAAACACAAATGAAATTTGAGGCTTTAGCAACAGACCTGACCTGGTCTCTAGTGTTGTAAAGTGGCATTACATCATGCTGAATAGCAACCTTTATCTCTTACCCTCCACTGGCCCCCACCTCCTCCTCACATTTTTCTCACCCTTCTCCCCTTTGATCTGCTGTTCTGTTCTGCCTTGTGTTCATTGGAAATCAACCTGTTTTTCCGAAGCTTGATCAAAGCCAATCCAGAGTGTGGTACTCTGTGCTGCGTGCTATTGATGTGCAAGCTCTGGGCTCTGCGCCTGTTGCGTTATGAGGAGGCGGTAATGCTCTTACATTCACTCTGGGGGGATTTGTGCGGATTAGCTGCTTCAAAGCTGAAAACTCACCACTAAAACATATAGCATTTTGTAAGGAGTGTGGATGATTTATAGCCCTATATGTGCTGTTGAATTTTTCATGCTCATCCCCCTTTTACAAATATTCTAATTTACATTGCACTTATAAGCATGAAATACCTCATTTCAAATTGGTTTTCTGCACCAGACTTCATACTATCTACTCAGGAGGCACGATTACAGTCGTCCCTAAACTAGTGACATTACTGAAGCAAAAACCCCTTCAAATGACAGCGCTGAATAATAGATTCCCGAAACTACACATAACATGAGTTCCTGAAAATATATAACAATAATCTAAAAAGTTATCTTATTAATAAAACATATAAAAAGAACAGTAACAGAACAAGATTACGATCCTTTTACTTTTTATAGGTGGTGTGAAAAAATCCTGCCAGGATCTGGTAGCTTTAGATGTCCTTTAGTGTCTTTATCCTAACTGGCTTTTGTGTGAACATTACTGAAGCACTTTGAACAGCAGCCATTTTTTGGCCTGGACTAATATTCATAAAAACACAGAATACTGATTTACTTGGAACTTCTTACTAAGACAAGTAATGAATAGGGGGTTTATTTGTTATTGGTTACTAGAGGGCAGCAGTAGCTATCGTTCTGTATCACTGTATATCACAGCGATACAAAATGTATTACGGCTGCTATTTACCATGCCAGGGCACATTGGCAAGACCTGACGAAATCCCCCATCTTGAATGAGAGGAAAATCGCTTTCACTAACGCAGCCAGTGGGAGGAGGAAGTGACTTTCTGTAGCTAATGCACATGCTCAACTTGTTAGGACGCGCATTTGCATAGTGATAGGACCTGTCGAAAAATCCAGAACAGTCTAGTCTCTATGTTGGCACTGGACCCAATTAATAAGGTAAGCTAACGCCATCTTGAGGCTAACTGATTTCTCCTGCTTTAACCCCTTGATGAATTGAGAGAGCTGTGATAGCCCTTCAGATTTTTAGTTCATCACATTAGATCCCTCAGTTTTGTGCTTCAGAAACTGCTTTGGTAATATCTCTAGTTCTTAGTTAATGATAAGCTCCATACTCATGAATTTGCAGGTCACTACATGCCTCCACTGTTAATGTGACAAATGCCCTTTGAGGAGTGTTAAAAATATACTTGACTACTTTTTGGACAACCCCTCTGGGAGAATGGAATTTACTCGAGTTCTTAAATGCTAACCAATAAAACCAGATTGATATAAATTCAGAATAACTATTCAAAGCTGAAAGAGAAATATCTTTCATTTCAATGAATTTCACAGAATTTATAGTTTATAAGAACACTCAAGGCCAAATTCCACCAGTAAAATGTTGCTGTCAAATTCTAAATAAGGTGACTATTCCACAGTTAACAATTTTGTTAATTGGTAGTTTCACATAGCAGTCTGGTTAATAAGATGAGAGTACTAGTTTAAGGGAGAATGGTATGCACACTGAAGATAATTGACAAAGGATAGTTACACAATTTTCAGACTGGGATAAAGTTATTAGCGGTGTTATTCAGGGATCAATATAAGGCTGTGTCCTAGCACCATCCTATGTAGGGTTAGTTACACAGAGCAAGGTAGTACTTGCTGCAGAAATATTTAGATGGCAAACTAGGATATTTAAAATGGCAAACTAGGATGTGATATGTAGCCTAACTTGTTATCCAGCTTCCAGCTTTGATTTTCCTGGTTATGAGTAAGTTTCATGGTCAACTATCTCGGAGGAGGTTAATATATCTGAGGGTGATTTATCAGAAAAAGATAATGCTGTGGGGAAATAAGTTCCAGATACCAGTCTATCTCAGCTCCCTGAGTGCCACAATTCTAGTGCTGTCTTGATTCCTGTTTGTCCAGATCCTAACACTCAGATAATTGAAAAATCAGAAGTATATTCTGACCAATTTGTTTCTGATTCATGTGATCCTCATCTCCAATGTTTTCATCTCCGTTCTGTTTTCTGTTCAGCTACTACAGAGGTTCTCTCTCATTCCCAGGCATTTCACCTGAGGTTGTTTCCTACTATTTTGCTCATCATTTTCACAGTCCAAGTCTGTTTCTATAATTTCTCCTTCCACAGAAATGTTGTTCCTTGATTCAGAAATAAATGAATTAAGACCTAGGGGTACGTTTTACTAAACTGCGGGTTTGAAAATGTGGAGATGTTGCCTATAGACCCACTCTGCCAAGCAGTTTTACACACACATACCCACTCTGCCCACATGCTTTACACACACATACTCACTCTGCCAAGCAGCTTTACACACACATGCCACCTCTGCCTATCAGCTTTAATCACACATGTCCCGCTCTGCCCAGCAGCTTTAATCACACATGCCCCTCTATGCCCAGCAGCTTAAGTCATACATGCCCCTCTATGCCCAGCAGCTTTAGTCACACATGTCCCCCTCTGCCCAGCAGCTTTAATAACACGTGTCCCACTCTACTGCCCAGCAGCTTTAATCACACATCTCCCTCTCTGCCCAGCAGCTTTAATCACACATGTCCCGCTCCGCCCAGCAGCTTTAATCACACATGTCCCCCTCTGTCCAGCAGCTTTAATCACACATGTCCCGCTCTGCCCAGCAGCTTTAATCACACATGTCCCCCTCTGTCCAGCAGCTTTAATCACACATGTCCCCCTCTGTCCAGCAGCTTTAATCACACATGCCCCTCTATGCCCAGCAGCTTTAATCACACATGTCCCCCTCTGCTGCTCAGCAACTTTAGTCACACATGCCCCTCTATGCCCAGCTTCTTTAGTCACACATCTCCCTCTGCCCAGCAGCTTCAATAACATTCCCCCTCTCCATCACATCACCCCTTTCTCTTACCTTTTTCTCCACTGTACAGCACACAGGAACATAAAGATATCCAGCAAGCCTGCCTGCACTGTTTGTCATGTGACTGCAGCAGTCAGAACCTGTTAATGTGACGGTGACCGGGATATAGCCACTGCCTAATGGAGATGGATGCAGCCTATGCGGTCCCTGCATAGACTGTCACAGCGCACAGTATGTGACTTGACAGCCTATGCAGGGATCACATAGAATGCCTGCCCCATGCCCGCCCCCCTTTCCAAGAAAAAAAATAAAATTAGTAAAAGAAAGAAAAAAAAAATCTTGCTAGTCTGCAGTGCGGACCCGGGCCCCCTGGCATACCAGGGCCCCGATAATCAGTACCCACTAACCCCCCTCTTGACACCCCTGGCTCCATAATGACAAAGCTCACAGAAGGTCATATCCTCTTAATGTAATCACTAGTTACACCCGCAAACCACAAGTACTGTGCAGACTATCAGTTCTTGAAAGGTCTGCTGAGCAGATGAAGTGTCTATGTAAAAGCTAGACAGAAATACAGATATAATGACAGGGAGTATATAAACAGAAATAGATGATTGTTGAAAATTGCACAGTACTAGCTTTCAAGCCAAACTGTCCACATCTTGCATTGTGAGTGATAATTTAATTATAGAAGCCCATTATACTGTAGGATTTTGAGAGGTTGCCTTATAGGCTTATCAGTGCTTACATTAGTATAGATAAGCTACTACATAGTCATAGATATATTTATTCACTATAAAAGCAATAATAAGGACAAGTACATCTTATAGCAGAAGCTGCAAGCTTGTCCCAGTAAATTAATCCATCTATGTAAACCCAAATCCAATTCTCTCTGCTTGCTTACAGCTCTACATCCTGTTGGGGATAACTATAATCCAGTTATATATTTCTTCTATGCCGGATCTCATTTCAGAGTTACTAGTTTCAGGGCCTGCATGTATGACATAGGGGCAGATGAATGAGCAGAAAAGATAGTCTGCTATGTTAAGAGGCAATGACTTGTGAAGAAGACTGTATATATAACAACTATAATTAAGTTAAAGGAAAAGCCCACCAACGTGGAGTTTGTTTTAGGGGTCAAATATTCAAAATAGACTATAATGTACTATTTTTCATAAATAACCCCTATCTTATTTGTAAAACTGCATAATGTTGGTGCTTCTTTCTACTGCACAATAAGCCTCTTTTACCCGTTAAACTTATTACTCTAATATGAAATAAACAAAGGACACTGATATAAATTTGGCAAATATAGTCACAGTTTTAATTATAATTGCAATGGTGGCGGAAAGCAAATTGTAAAGTTCAGCTAAACAGACCAATGTGAAACCAAATGAGTAGATGGCCAACAGGCCCAGAATCCACTAAACCAAGTGGTCGGCACTTAATCCGAAACACCCTATCTGAACTCACAATGACGTGTCCACACAAAACAGGTTAAGGGGTCCCACACACAAAAGGACCAGGAGCCAATATGTACAATCAGCGAGATTACCTTGTATCAGGTGCTGACCGCAATGCTTTCTTGACAATGCTGTGTTCCTTTAACGAACACACAGCCTGCTACAAAGTGACCAAGTGACCTAACCAAACCCCCCAATTTTCAGTAGGTCTGTTGAATGAAATGCCACAACCCCTCGTCTGTAAGATGTCCTCCATCTAGTCCACCGTAATCAAGGTCCACCGTAATCAACGGATGTTGAATTACCATACCCCTAACAACGTGGCCAGTGGCCCTACTAAGCTTTTTCAACAGACTCCTCATAATGGAGGCAGGAAGACTACCTCTCCAGCAGATCCTGGGAATGACCTCCGACCAGCACAAGGTCACCGCTGGCCATCTCATCTGCACCACTCGAAAATCTTCTGTGATGTTAATCAGCGAGTCTAAAGACTTTCCTTTACCAAGATCGTTACCACCTTGGAGGTCACAAAGGCCATAAAAGCAGGCCAGCATAAACCCCTCTTACCCAAACAATGAATTTTAATGGACAGGAGTTTTCAATAGAAATCAGTGTAGGGTAAGTGTAACTGAGATAAGCATGTCCATAAATTTGGAATCAGTGAAGGTTAAATAACTGGGATAGGCTCCTGGGCAATCACTGATTAAAGATCTATTTACACCCTGCAATCACAAAATTGTTGGATAGCTGGGAGTTTCCATATTGGATTACACAAGTTTAATAATGGACAAATTAGTATCACATCAGAATTGTATAGCACCAATAAGGGAGCTATAGATTATGCCCACTTGCTTATAGATTAAATGAGAATTCAGAGCCTGCTAATAAAAAAACACAGAATAGTCTCTGAGTATAGACTAGTTATTTCCCATAATTAGTGAGTCACTGGGTATCCCTGAGTATCTAGCTATCCTTCGTAGCTCTGCGCATACCAATGCTGTAGAAAAGCTGTGTAATTCTGCCATGCTGTCTTTGCCCCTTTTCACTCTCTGCCATGCTGTCTTGGCCCCTTTTCACTCTGCGCCATGCTCCCCCTTCACTCTGCGCCATGCTTCCCCTCCACTCTGCGCCATGCTCCCCCGTCACTCTGCGCCATGCTCCCCCTTCACTCTGCCATGCTCCCCCTACATTTTGCTCCCCCCTTGCTTCCGTTCCTTCGCTTACTTTTTCTATCGACTTCTTTCTTCTCTTTTTCTTCTGTTCTTTCTTCTCTTCTGTCTTCTTCTCGACTCTCTGCGGCGCTCCTCACTGAACTTTGGGTGTGATGACGTCACGCTCGACATTCAGTACGAACGGAGCAAAGGGGAGTCGGGGAGCGCTGCGGTCATGTGAGTATTTATTTATTTATTTTTTTTAAAAAAAATCTGCTCCCCCCACCAACGAAGAGGGGAGTGATCAGGGACGGGGCCTACCGGGGGATAGCCTAGTCTCCCGATGGGGCAATCAGACCCTGACCCTCACTATCCTTCTCGGATCGAAGCCGCATTGTACTATATAATGCCCAGTACTATATAATGTTAGTCATTAGCGACACATAATCAGTGTCCTATTCCTGTAGACATAAAAATTGAGGACAATTATGCTATATGCTTTGTCAAGGCAAATTCAACACCGACATACAGGGACATATAAACTTGTATCAACCAATCATCAGGTAACTTAACAACTGTGCGTAAGCTATAGTTGTACTTGCCTCTAGTATTAACTATTTGCTATAGCTTACATTCCTTTAAGAAAGTGCTGTCAAAGGTATGTACAAACCTTGTCTGGATGTAGCCATATAAAGTAGGTGTTAAATAATAAATAATAAAATGTAAATGCCTGCACATGAGATATTACAAATCCAGAGGTATAGCGTTTTAGTGAGATGTATTAACCGTGAAGCACACATTTTGACTGGAGAGATGCGCTAAACCTGCCCTGTGTGGGAAACATCTCCCCAATGTTATTAGGCACTAGAGATGGGCGGGTCCGGTTCTCCGAGAACCGAACCCACCCGAACTTTGGGTATCCGAGTACCGAGCTGAGCAGCTCGGTACTCTCCCGCCCGTTCCGAATCCAAATCGAGGCCGAACGTCATCGTGACGTCGTCGGATCTCGGGGCTCGGTTCTCGCGATACTTCAACTTTATAAATACACGCCTCCACAGCAATCCATCGCCATTTGACAGAGGGAGAGAGCAGGGTGTAGTCATAGGCTAATTAGAGCAGGGACAGAGAATACAATATTGTTCTTGCAATCAGGGCTGCCAAGAAGAATTCAGGGCCCGGGTACAACAAATTCATGGGGCCCCCCTCATAGTGAAGTAAGCCCCAAAATTTTTTTGCGCCGCCTTACGGCGGCGCAAAAAAGATTAGGTATATGGTCATATATTCAGGGGCGTGGCTAGCCAAACGGCAGTGCAAAAATTTTGGGAGGTGCGGTCATGCATTTGGGGGCGTGGCAAACGTGCCATTGGGGCGTGGCTAACATAAAAACCACTAGGCTCTCAATTCGCCGGAGCGTCACATATGTTTAAGCACTCCTGACTTTCAGGACATCTACCACCACAGGGTAGTATACAAACAATGCAGTGTGTACACAAACAGTTCAGTCTTGGCCTACACCTTACATTGGACACAACATTCACCAAAAATTGGTATTGTCCCTACTAGAATCACAACATTTCACACACTGTGCTGCTCTCTCCTACCTGTTCTTCTCACTTTCTCCACCTGTGGCTGCTGCTTTCTTTAGTTGTGGCTTGTCCGGATCCAGAAATGTTGAAGGACCTATTTTGAAAAAAAAATGGCTACATTTAGAAAATTACAGCCAGCCCCAGCGTTAAATCAATAGCACCCACGATTAATAATTAGGCCTTCCTCCAGCTCCAATATTACAATAATGTGCCCCTTCATCATCGCCATGCCTTATGATCACACTGTGCCCTCCATGCTGTTTTTGCCCCCTTCATCTGGCTCCCCTTCATCAGACTATACTATGCTGCTCCCCCCCTTTTTCAATCCCACTGTGCCATGCCTCCCCCCCCCCTTTGTAACCCCACTGTGTCATGCTGCCCACCATTTTTTAACCCCACTGTGCCATGCTGACCCCTGTTTATTAACCCCACTGTGCCATACTGCCCCGTTTTTTAACCCATCTGTGCCCCTCTCATTTTTTCACCCCCTCTGTCATGCTGCTTTCCCATTTTTTAACCCCTCTGTGCTCCCCCCTCAATTTTTAACCCCTCTGACATGCTGCTTTCCCATTTTTTAACCCATCTGTGCCCCTCTCATTTTTTAACCCCTCTGACATGCTGCTTTCCCGTTTTTTAACCCCTCTGTGCTCCCCCCTCAATTTTTAACCCCTCTGACATGCTGCTTTCCCATTTTTTAACCCCTCTGTGCCCCCACTCATTTTTTAACCCCTCTGACATGCTGCTTTCCCATTTTTTAACCCCTCTGTGCTCCCCCTCATTTTTTAACCCCTCTGACATGCTGCTTCCCCGTTTTTAACCCCTTTGACATGCTGCTTTCCCGTTTTTTAACCCCTCTGTGCTCCCCCTAATTTTTTAACCCCTCTGACATGCTGCTTCCCCGTTTTTAACTTCTCTGACATGCTGCTTCCCCGTTTTTTAACCCCTCTGTGCCCCCCCTTATTTTTTAACCCCTCTGTCATGCTGCCCCCCCGTTTTTAACCCCTTTGTGCCCCCTCATTTTTTAACCCCTCTGTCATGCTGCCCCCCGTTTTTTAACCCCTTTGTGCTCCCCCTCATTTTTTAACCCCTCTGTCATGCTGCCCCCCCCCCCCCCGTTTTTTAACCCCTCTGTGCCCCCCTCGTTTTCCTCCCTTCACTTACCTTTTCTCCTCTCTTGGTCTTCTCTGCTGCTCTGTGCTCCATTGCTCCAGACTGACTGAATGCTGGGCATGACATGATGACATCACACCCAGCATTCAGACAGTCTGAATAGAGCACAGAGCAGCAGAGAGGAGGGATGCCGGCTCCGCGATCAGGTGAGTATGTTTTTTTTTTTAAACTAGCCTGCTCCCCCCACCAACGACCGAGCCCCCCCCACCCCCCCCCCCCCCCCCCAAAAAAAAAAAAAAAAGGAAAGGAAAAAAAACGTTTTGAAAAAAAAAATTAAAAAATTTAAAAAAATCAGCAGCGCAAGGGCCCGGGCCGGGCCCCCTGACATGCCGGGCCCGGGTAATTAGTACCCGCTCCCCCCCCCTCTCGGCGGCCCTGCTTGCAATTGCTCTAACCAAAATCGCTAGTGCAGAGAGGAGGATAGAGGTTTATTATTTTTTCTTAATATTTGGCACTCCCCAGCACTTTTGGGGTGTCCCCCATAATTGTGCATAAATATTTCTGGCTGTCAAAAGTCATATCTGTCAGCAGTATCTACCAAATAATTTTTAGCACTCCTCAGTGCTTTTGGGGTGTTCTCCCTAATTGTGCATTAATATTTCTGGCTGTCAAAAGTCATATCTGTCAGCAGTATCTACTAAATAATTTTTAGCACTCCTCAGTGCTTTTGGGGTGTCCTTCCTAATTGTGCATTAATATTTCTGCCTGTCAAAAGTCATATCTGTCAGCAGTATCTACTAAATAATTTTTAGCACTCCTCAGTGCTTTTGGGGTGTCCTCCCTAATTGTGCATTAATATTTCTGGCTGTCAAAAGTCATATCTGTCAGCAGTATCTACTAAATAATTTTTAGCACTCCTCAGTGCTTTTGGGGTGTCCTCCCTAATTGTGCATTAATATTTCTGGCTGTCAAAAGTCATATCTGTCAGCAGTATCTACTAAATAATTTTTAGCACTCCCCAGTGGTTTGCGCTCAGAATGGATTCAAAGCAGTCCACATATGATCTGAATGAGCAACCAGGTTCTGTCACCAGTCCTGATGTTAGTGTTCCCAGTACGTCATCTGGCCAAGGCGAAAATTTTTTTACTGTATTGAAGCGAAAAAGAAGTGTAACTGAGCAAAAGTTAAGTGACGAAAAAAAAAAAATTGCAAGCATGCCATTCTACACACGCAGTGGCAAAGAGAGAATGAGGCCTTCACCTTTGGCTATTAGTGGCAGATCCCAAAAATTTACCCAGCCTACAATTGGTGCACAACTACTGTTACGCGTCAAAGCCGAGCTGCAAGATAACAGTGAGGCATTACAGGAGAATATTTGCTCTGATTCACAAATGACAACAATCCCTGTGGAGAGTCCATCCAACAGTGGGATGTCTAATCGTGAGCATTCTGCTGATGTGTGCCTTAATAGCCCGAGTGTAGCCGGTGATACCCAAATTGAGGATGCCACTTTGGAATTAGAAGAGGATGAGGGGGAGATTTGTGTAGGCGACGAGGGCGCTAATGATGATGTTGATGATTATGATGCAGACAGATACCAAATTGCCTTTCTCAATTTCTATTTATATTCTAGATTATATAACGGCTGAATAGTTTTCTATTTTACTCCTAGTGGAGAGAGAATCTGATGCAGACAGATACCAAACTGCCTTTGTCCATTTCAATTTATATTGTACAGTATATAACGGCTGAATTTATTAGTATTTTATACAAGGGAGGGGGGCCTAGAGAGACAGAAAGCAAACTGGCTTTCTCCATGTCAATTAATATTGTGCAGTCTATAACGGCTGGATTTTTTTGTATTTCATACAAGTGGAGGGGGGCCTATAGAGACAGAAACCAAACTGTCTTTCTCCATGTCAATTAATATTGTACAGTCTATAATGGCTGAATTTTTTGTTTTTTTAAAAAAGTGGAGGGGGGCCTATAGAGACAGAAAGCAAACTGTCTTTTTCCATTTCTTTACATATTTAACTATAAGTGTAGGGTGTAATATACATCCAAAGACGATGGCTGCATTGCCAATATGCATAGATGGAGAGGAAGACAATCTGTTTTGTGTGTAGAATAAATGAAGGCCTACCAACGAAGAATTAAACAGTTTTTTTGGATGATTTATTACCTCAACAATTAGATTACTTATCTCTAAAACAGTTGGAGCACTAAATTGGGTTGTTTTAGGCACAAAAACATGTATTTTCCAACAAAATAGCAAAACAAAACCAAACAAAACCAAAACCAAAACCAAAACACGCAATGGCGGTTTTGCAAAACCAAAACCAAAACACGACGGTAATCCAGATCCAAAACCGAATCCAAAACCAAAACACGGGGGTCAGTGACCATCTCTATTAGGCACTGTGACTCTGCTTGGTCTCATCATGGCTAAACATCATATAGATGCCATACTACTTCCTCTTCATCACTAAAAATTTTGCTTCTCATATGGAGATAACAAAGCATTATCTAGCCTGCCGTGGGTCTGATTGTCATGTAGGCCGCTGTAAAATATAAACAGCCTGCCAGCCTATTGGAGCAGGACTTATAAGCCTCTACTCTGACACCCACGTTAGGGACGTAATAGTCTTCTTAGCCAAGTCACTACCCAACATCTCAAATTGTGGCTGCACGCTTAGTTAGGTGTGCGATTATATTACCTGTTGTGTGTTGTGTAGAGAATATGCAGTGTGTGCATCATGCTCACCACAGTGTCACTCAATCCGCTATATAGTTCCAGTGCTCCCAGGCTAGAGGATGTGAGCGGGTGACGGTAAGGGGTGGTGCGGGGATTAAATTGAGAATTGAGGGGGGGACAGGAGGAATTGGTGGACAACACCACTGAGGGGGAGTTAAATGGAGGCATGTGTGTGGGATGCTGGGGGGGGGGCACACCCCCAAATGTGTAGCTAAATGGGGGAATGATGGGGAAGCAGGAAGTGTGGTAACACCCCCATGGACCCGGCTAAACAGGGGGAAACCTGCTTTTATTATTTATTTATTTATTTTATTTAAAAAAAATTATTTTACATGGAGGGAAGCGCCTGTACCATTGAGAAGTTAAAATAGGGGACCTGAGGGGAGTACAGGAGGGTTGGAGTAGATGTCCCTCCTGTCTGATGGCTCAAAAACAGATGGTGTGGCTGAGCCTGACACCCCCCCCAACGCTTGTTTATACTTTATGACACACACATGGGACAGTGACGTTGCCACAGTTAGATAGTGTGAGCAAGCAAAGCAAGAAGATGGGGATCCCTCCTTCATCACTTGCAACAGTCCTGTTCCCAGAATGGCTGCTCGGCCGGGGCACTGGCTAACCGGCCACGCAAAATGGACGGTGGTGGTGGTCTTGCTAGAGGGAGGAGGGGGATAGGAAATGAAAGGCCACCCACCATTCTGGGGTCTGAAAAAGGGTGCCCAGCGTAGCTGCTGGGCAGTTTAGCAGCCAGGGCACCCGAGGTGTTTGGGAAGAGGGGGGAGGCGAGAAGTAGGAGAGGTGGGCGGGCATAAGGACACTCCGAAAAAGCCTGAAGGGGGTTGGGACGACCAAGAGGCGGTAAGGGTGGGTTTCAGGCCTGGACAAAATTATATGGCAAAAAGGCAGGGGGGTTTCAAGATGCAGCAGAGAAGGAGAATGGCAGGGGTGGTGTAGGGAATAGGAAAGGGAAAGATATAAGAAGGAGTGGAAATAAAAGAGCAAATAAAAGAGCAAAGGAAAGAAAAAGGAGAGAAGCAAAGAAACAGGTAGGCACAAATCAGAGTAGAGTTAAACTGGTAATACTAGTCCTTCTCTCCACAGGTACAAGGACTTAGTGCAGCAAAAGAGACAGGATAACCAAGTGTTGAAACCTATATAGAAAAGAGAAAACCTGAGGGACCTTCACTACATATTCTATTGGCTGGTGCCGAATAGCGTAACAACACTTTAACCATTAATAGGTAAGTGCATTGTAACACACACACAAACATATTGGGCCTGGTTCATTAAGGAAAGTAAAGCAAAAAAAAAAGCAACTTTGCACCTTGGCAAAACCATGTTGCATTGGAGGGGAGGTAAATTTAAAATGTGATGGCAGGTTAATAGTTTTGGTAGGGCATGTCCTAGATCAACTTTAAATTTAGGTGAAAACATAAACTATCAAGTATTTGTGTGCTAGAAGAAAAAACAGCAAGTATTTAACATATGTGCAAAATAATAAACTGATTTGCACTCCTTGCATTTTAACATGGTTTGTCCAGGAGAAAATGCACTCCTATTTTTGCCTTACTCTTTTTAATGACTCAGGCTCAAAGAGTGTAAATCACAAACAGTTACAGATAGGATAAGGGTTATAGCTGAATAAAATTACTGTTCAGAAGATACAGCACTAATTATACTCTTTCCACTAAGTGCAATAGTTGTGGCAAAAGACATGGCCATATTTTTTTAAAGGTCGCTATTTTTATACAGATTGGTATATTTTTTTATAATAAATGCAGTCGATAAGTGATTTTTTTGGTCGCATTGATAAGCAGGACTAAACAAAACATACTTATTACCATAATTGGAGCACTGCTAATAAATAGGGCAGTATAAAATTATTTTTAATTGTTGGCAACCATACAACACTCATATGTATGTGTGAAAGTGATAAATAGGTATTTTATACTGACAATAATTTGTTTTCTACAATCTCAGCCTCACCTGACTGGGAGCTATACTCATGAGCTCTCTCAATGTGTGTGGTACAGTCGCTTGTATCCCGAGAGAAAAGAGATGTGTAGAATAACGGAAATGCTTTTCTCTGATTATTTTTGTAAAAGTCTGTTATGCAAGCAGAAAGAAAAGGTAAATGGGCCTCTGCTGCATCATAGATACTAACATAGCTGTCTATTTCCTGATACAAGAGAATGACTAAGTGTGACAAATTTGTGCCACAACCCAGCAGTATGCAGTGAGCAACTTCTGATTCATTTTATGGTTAACCAAACATGTTCTGAGATTTAAGTAATGGCAGAGCAATATAGTCCATATTACTCTTCAACATATGAAAACAGTTTTGTTGGCTTTAGTTTCTTTATATGAATGGTTTAGCATAAATAATACACAACTATGCTCCATACACTGCAGATAGATTTGTCTTTTCCGCTAACTACACATACTTTTGCAGGGATTCAGGAACGGAACAAAGAGCCCTACCTTTATTGTAGGCGACCAGTGCTCGAAGAATCAGCTCAGACAGAACTGCTGGATCCAACTTTGGATGGCATTAACTCTGGAACAATGGCGCCACTCTCTACCTAACAACTGGGGAGATGGACTTCTACACTGTACATTAGGAGAGACACTGGGTGAGTGCTAAGAACTTTTTACACTTCAAAATCCCTGACATTTTTTGGCATTTAGATAATGCTAATGTGATCTTGTGGAATTACCATGTTGGAGAAAACCTTTATTCCACTGTCACGAACGACCAGCCTGTCCCAGATACAGCAATCTGAACAGCTGACCGTAACTGGCGTCACCTTAGTCACTTAGCAATGAATACACCTTTTATGCTACCACAAAAGATTTATTATGATGTCCTTATGTTCACCAAAACCACTTATTAATGTTTCACACTTAAATCACATACACATGTAGCATGAGCCTCCCTGGGCTTCGTAAGTTCACAAAGGATTACAGAGAATATGCTAGATAACATTTATTTAATCTGAAAAATGTTTCCAAGGCTTAGTTACAAAAAAATAATAACACAACATACAATATGTTGCACAAATAAGTTTCAGAAAATAAAATAAGAAATAAAGTCACTACTTACTTAGTTAAGACATGGTTTGTGTGAGGGAACACAATTGAGAAATATGAGACATTTCAGTCTTGATAGACCCCCTCATTAAAATACAGACATTTTTGTCTAAGGCAGAAGATTTTAAACCTTTTTCCACATAGCTCTCACCTCCCACCTTTGGAGTTTAGTTGTCAATAAGGACAGATTGATCTCTCAAATGTCACAGGGCTTTCAAAGTGAGCTAGGGATGTCCTGAGAGCTGGAATGCTCAGAGGACCTGAATTCTCACCTCTGCTTGTTCGGCTTGGTTGGTCAGGTCTACATCCTCTGCATGCCTAAAAAAAACTCCTCAGAGATGCTTATCTATCTCTGGATAATTTCAAAAGATTAATGACACTTGCATAGGTTCAAACTCATGTCATTTAGCAAAGCACACATTGAGATTACATTACAAGGTTACATAAAATATTCACATTGTCATACATAAATTCAACAGAAAATAACAATCAGTCATTAGATATACTACATAATCATCACATCCACCTATACCGTTTTCTGCTTTGAGCACACGACTACCAAACTGTTTGGTTGTAAATACTATCATCTCACTTATCTCACTTTGAGGACAACACCTCTGGACATTATATCATATTATCAGATTATTTCTTGCTATTGCATGAATCGGACTCGCTGATGCTGCAGCAGTAACAGTTTGCTGCGTTTACATTTTATTTGTGTTATTATTTGGTTGGTTCAATATGTAATTTCAGTTGTTCTTATTATTTTCTTTTGAGTGATAAAGTGTATGGCAATTTTACACAGTAGTTTTTGCGTTATGAATTAAGGTACACATTTTTTCTTATTTACATACTGACTAGTCTCCTTTCCATTTACCAATTGCACCTTATGTTCGTTTCCTTGTTAATACACAACTTTAGTCTATTTCTAATTTCTAAGTAGGGAAACATACTCACAGGGGGTTTAACATCCACGAATGATGTGTTGTCCTGCTTTCAACAGATGCCAAAAGGACGATTCATGCAGTTTATAATGATGAGTGGAATTTAGAAAATGTGGTATGGAAAATTTAAGTGAATGGAATTTGATAATTTTACGAGCAGTAGGAGAAGTGGTGGTACATCATATCCTATGGTATACCAGCCCACTTTAACCACTGTACATGATCCATCATAGCGATCAGTGCTCAGACTGTGTTCACCTTTATGACTGCAGCACTGGGAAATATACTGTGGGCATTTGTTACACCGCCCATCAGTATGTACTTTATTTAGAAACCTGGAATAGTCCAAAAATTTGACATATGTGGCCTTTGTACTTGATATACCTTGACATAGTATAGAAATGCTAGTAAAGTAATCATCTCAAAATAATAAAGATATTAAAAGGAACATATAAAAAAGTAAATATGAGATTTTGAATGTTGGAAGTTCACAACTGGATAAACTAATTTCTATCACAAATAAATTCTACTTGTAACCTTGTACATGGCTTCCGGCCAAAGGAAAGAAAATATTGATTTTAGCTGATCTCCATTGACTTTCTAAATCAACTAATTCCAAGAGAGCCTTGAACGTTCATTTTTAAAACAAAAATTGATTGCTGCAGATTTTTTCAGTGTTTACAATATTTGGGGCTTTATACAACATTATAGGTTAAAATTGATGATAAATCATTTAAAACCTTTGCACTAACAAACTTTGACAAAGAGTTCGGTTTTTTTTTTTACACTATATATTTTACCTCTTTTTCTATCTTCTCCTGCCTTTCCAAAAACTTTGTCCCTTGTTAATTTCAGGATACAAAGTGTTAGGAGCTACGGCGGCCACGGGCACCGCTGCGACTCACTTCCTCCTGGCGTCCTGGCCGTCTCAATGACGACCGGGACGTCACTTCCGGGACGTCACTTCCGGTTTTATTAGCCTGCGGGCTAATAAAACATCCAATTTACAAATTAACACTGCCTGGGGATGATTTCAGTGCAAAGCCCTGATTAGCTACCTTTTGTATTTAAGGCAGGGAGAGCTTAGCTCCCTGCCAGTTATAGTGCTCTGATACCCAGTTTGCTTACCTGCTCCAGTGCTGTGTTGGGGAATACCTTTGGATTGCTTGCTGTGTATGACCCCTGCCTGTTACCTGGACTCTGAACCATTGCTAGTTGCCCTGACCTTCGGCCTGTACCTGGTCTTGAGCCATTGCTTATTGCCCAGACCCTCTGCTTGTTACCGGATTTGCATCATTGCCTGTGGCCCTGACCCTGCTTGTATCTGACGTCTATAATTGAATGTAGGATGAAGTCCTTTCATTATTGTGGAGGGACAGAGGATGTGCCTGGTGCCCGTGAAGAGGGCGAAGATGTCAGGCTGTGCTGCGCCCCTGGAGGGGCTGAAGAATCCTCAGATGGCAGTGCCCTACAAGTGGGTGAAGAAAGAAGAGGAGAGGTACTTACCCGTCCATCGATCCGGCGGCGGTGAGTATAACTTCTTTCTTGCAGGTCCTGTGCGCGGGGGAAGGATGAGCCAATCAGGGCTCATCTTTCCCCGCTGGCCAATCAGCGGCCGGATGCGCGAGCCAATCGCGGCTCGCGCCCGGCCATTCAAAAGATTGGCGCCGACGCGAGCCAATCAGCGCTCGCGCCGGCTGATGACGTCACGCCGGCGACTATATAAGTCGCCGGGTGGCGCCATTTTGTCAGAAGTCCGTCGGCGGAGAAGAGAGAGGACGTCTCTTCAAGACGTCCATCAACTGAGCCAGCAGCAGCGGCGGCAGGGGGCCCTTGTAAGGGCCGTGAGCTACCCTGCCGCCAGAAGACTTCAAGCAAGCCGCCGGAGCGGAGATCGCCGGCGGGGAGCCCTTGTCAGGGCTGAGAGCGCCCCCGCCCCAGCTGCAACAGGAGACCCAGCGCCGAAGCGGAGAAGAGGCGCCGCCGGCTGGAGGGTCTGGAAGACCCGGAGAAAGAAGCAGAAGACGGCGTGGCAAGTTGAGTATCCTGCGCAGAGCAGGTAAGTATACTCAACGTTAAATTCGGGTACTAGGCCCGGGGCCACAGTCGGGCACAAGGCCCGTGGCACACTAAAGTAGGGGCACAAGGCCCAGGGACCTGGGCACTAGGCCCCAACGAGTTAGTGGGCCAGTAGGCCATATACATATGATAAAGGGGACAAGCCCCTGTTAGTTAGTGAGGGGGACTCTGAGCCCCAGGTATACAAGGGCACAAGGCCCTTAGGTAGTTAGTGGCCTAGAGGCCATAGGAAGGCCAGAGGGCCTGGTTAGAGGCTGGTAGCCTGTAGGCTATTAAGGGCACAAGGCCCTCAGTTAGTTAGGGAGGCCACAGGCCTCAGGCAGGGGCTAGGACCCCCTAGGTAGTAGGGCATAAGGCCCTAGTGAGTGGGCTCAGAGCCCTGAGGTAGAGAGGGGGCTGAGGCCCATTAATCAGAGCACAAGGCTCTGTGTGTAGCTGGGCAGAGACCCATGGTGTGTAGGGCATAAGGCCCTGGTGGTGTGTGGTAGAGGCGTGGGAGCCTCGTGAGAGTAGGCGCGGTCCTGTGTGAGGTGAGCACACGTGGTTAGGAGGTACGGTCGAGCGTAGGCTCCTGTGGTGCTGTAGCAACCTGCTGGTTGGCTAATAGCGGTGTGTTCGGGTAAGTAGCGGGCAAGGTACTGTATACCGTATTTATTTTGTCTGTGTGGCGAGTGTAGTTTACATTACAGTATTTTGGTGTGCTATATAACTGTGTCCAGGGGCAAGACGTCAGGCCCCCATTAAAGGTAGGCTCTTGTTCCTGTGGTTTTCCTGTGCTAACCCGTGCTGTGGGGGACAAGTGTAAGTACCAGCATACACATAGTCAGGGGAGAACACACGTAGTTTTCCTGTCCCTTAGGTCCCCGGGGTCACACTGGTACCCAGAGGGGGTGGCTGAGTGAGTTGGTGGCAGTGCAGCACACCTTGAGGCAGTTCCAGGGGCGGCCGTGGTTCTGATCAAGGGTCCTCAAGGCCGGTTCCGTGCAGGTGGACCTGTGGTTCCGGACGTAGGGACACGTGTGAGATACCCGAGTACAGGCAGTCGGGCGGTTCAGTTCGATCGGCTGTTCCGTGCGGCAGTCGGCCCGCGGGTTAGTGTGCTGTTCTACTGAGCCTCAGCCGGGCTTAAAGAACCCGTACTTAGGGCCTGTGTGTGACTCCATAGCAAGAAGGCAGCTTCTTGGTACGACCTGGGTGAGGGGGTTAGGAACCGCCCTCCGGTTTAGGCTGTGAACACCGGCTGGTGTTCCCCGTAACGTGTAAGTGAGCAGTTCCGTTAGTGCACCACACCTAGTTAGTCATAGTGTTTGACTTAGTTGCGTTGCCGACCATTAGAACGTTGTTAGGGTCGGGTCGCTGTTGTAGTCAGTCCAGTTTTGTGGGTGCCATCTTAGTCTCACGGAGAGCGTAGAGGGAGGCTGTGTGTTCTTGTCATCCGCAGGAGTCGGGAAGGTGCAGGAGAACCGGATCGGAAGTGGGAGTGTCCCGGTGAGTATCACGCTCGATTCCCCCTTTCGGTTAGGCCCTCACCGGCAGGTGTGTGAGGTACTTGAGGCGGGATTAGTCCTCGGATTAGTCTTGGCCTTCAGTGCCTGTAGTCCCCCGCGTCTTGGCAAGAACAAAGTGAGGAGGCGGCAAGGAGCTTGGACTGACTGTGCCCTTGTTCTTTGCCGTAGTCTCGGACAGCCCTTACCTGGTAGGCACGGCCGTAATCCCTGTCTCTACCTTAGAGGGACGTGATTGGAGGTGACTGCGGCTGCGGATCTGCTGGGATTGGATCGCAGCTGGGAAATCGGAAGCGGACTGGAGGTGACCATCGTTTACAAGGTGAGTTCTTTTCTGTTGCGTCTGTCCCTGTCTTTCCCCGCAGGGGGCGTTACATTATTAACAGGGAATAGCCTCGAAATATCAATCTCACCAAACAAGAATTCCTTGCTTTGGAAACTCTTAAAAATAACAAGGAATTAATAATTAAACAGGGTGATAAAGGTGTAGGGGTGGTGTTATTATACAGGGTAGATTATATAGAGGAAGCACAGAGGCTGCTTAATGATGAAAAATCTTATATTAAGTTGTCTAAAGATCCCACTACCGAGTATGTCTCTATATTGAGGGATATACTAATTAAGGGCTTACGTGAACACATAACTAAAGAGGAATATCAATATTTACTAGTTTCAAATCCCATTATTCCTATTTTCTACTACTTCCCTTAGATCCACAAAACATTGGAAAAACTCCTGGCTAGACCTATCGTAGCTGGTATAGACTCCCTGACATCCGGTACCTCAGAGTATGTGGATATATTTCTAAGAAAGTATGTGACTAAGCTACAATCCTAAAATAACAAAGATGTCTCTCTGCGCGATCAATCCCAAAGCAGACTCTTAACTTATAGATAATATGACAGCAGCCGCAGATGTCCCGGGTAACAATTCCGCGCTGCACGCCTTCCGAAAAGAGCTGAGGTTTCCAATTCCAAATTCCCCAGTACAGCGTCTCACGTCACTCACTTACGTCCGCCTACGCGTTTCGATTAAGCAATGCCTGGATAAAAGACTGTTGAATCGAAGCGCGTCGGCAGACGTAAGTGAGTGACCTGAGACACTGTACTGGGGAATTTGGAATTGGAAACCTCAGCTCTTTTCGGACGGCGTGCAGCGCGGAATTGTTACCCGGGACATCTGCGGCTGCTGTCATATTATCTACCACACTTGTTTGAAAGACTGAAGGGTAAGGGTCCACCTTTTCCCTTTGTACGAGTGTCTGGTTTTTATCGCTTATGAAGTTATCCATGAGCGATATTTTTATTAATAAATGTTGTAAGGATTTTACACTATGGAATCTTCTCTTTTTTTTCCACCATTACTGTGTTGGAGTGGAGGTCTGTTTTATGGGATAAAGTTCAGGAATGAAGATGAAATACGAATATACATGTCTGATTTGATACGCTATTTTTCCACTGCCTTCTAGTAAGTGCATAACCATGAGAGGTTAAATAAGATTTGTCACCATCACGTGGTGTTGTTGTAAAGTAAAGAACACAGGCTTCTAAAGGGTCCTTTCTGTATGTATAGTTGGACGGTATATACAGGCTATACTATGTCAGCTTTTTATTTTTTTATATGAACATCCACTGGAAGAATATTTACAACGGAGGGTGCTAAAGGAGAAGAATCCTTATGTCCCATTTAGGAACTGCTATCAAGAAAAAGTGACTTTTGTGTTTATTTTTTAAATTACAATCCTATCTGAAAGACACAGCCAGCGTTTTGAACTCTTTGAACAGTTTCAGTGGAATCCCACCTACACATGGTTTACTATAGATGAACAATCACTGTATACAGCAATAGAACACGTGCAAAGGATTAGCGCCCGTAGGCAATTTTTTCGATCCTGATCTGGACCACTCCCAGACACACAAACATTTTATATGTGAATTAATCAATTAAATTTATCTTGACTCATAATTATTTTAAGTTTTTAGATACTTTTTACCTTCAAGTGTGGGACGGCAATGGGGACTATTTTCGCACCAAGTTTCGCAAATCTCATTATGGGATGCTTGGAAGAAAAATTTATTTATAATTTTAACCCATTTTTTAAGTATATAAAAATATACAAATGCTATATAGATGATATACTGATGGTTTGAGACGGTGATGATGACTCTATTGAGAACTTTTTATCCTACATTAGCAATAATATTTTCAACTTGAAATGTACAGCAAACCATAGCAATTAAAGCATTGAATATTTAAATCTGGTTCTAACAGCTGTCAATAATACAGTGGAGTCCAAAAATTGTATTAAAACGGTAGACACAAATCAATACCTCTACTACAAAAGTGGACATGTTAAGAGGTGGAAAACCAACATCCCTTATTTCCAATTCTACAGGATAAAGAGAAACTGTAGTGATGAATCTCAATGTAAAGAACAATTGACCTTATATTAATATCAGATGCCATAATAAAAACTGAAGGGTTAACAGATCCGATTTATTAGTATACAAGGAACAAGAAAAGAAGGAAAACAGCATTCCTTTTATCACCAATTAAAGTTGCTGTGAACATAGCATTAAATCTACAATTACTAAACATTGGGATATACTTAGGATGGACCCAATACTAGCAAGTATTATATATGAAAACATAGTCTTCAGAAAGAACAAGAATCTTAAAGGCACGCTGGCCCTAAGCATGTTACCAGAAATAAACAACAGGAATAATAAAACGTTCCTGCATATTAAGGGGTTCAACAAGTGTAACCATTGTAATGTTTGCAAGTATGTGAATCCAGAATAACAGGTATTTTATCATTTTGATAATAGCGCAAAATATAACATTAAGCACTTTATGAATTGCCAGACATCTTCGATCATTTACCTGCTAGAATACACATGTGGTTTTAAATATCTGGGTAAAACTAAAATTGAGAAAACAGGAGCATAGTCGAAATATAAAAAATAAAATAGAATCTCAGTCCGTTTCAAAGCATTTTATTAATGCACATAACTCAGATCCAAGCTATATCAATTTAAAGAAATCGAACATGTTCTCCTGGGCCCCAGAGGTGGAGATATGCAGACTAAACTATCGAAAAGAGAGATGTTTTGGATCTTCCAACTGAACACACTTGCTCCCTTCAGTATCAGTGAAGGTTATCTAATTGCACCTTTTGTATAAAATCCCCCCTTTTTTATGAAGTTCTATGTGATTTTTTTATGAGATTCCTTAAGAGATTTTATATGATATTAATGTGAATTATATTGTCTGCTCTTTTTAACTTTTTATTCATTATATGTGGAATTCAGTGCGCTTTCTCGTGTTTATTACTATATTATATTCTATTATGTTTTATTTATATGTCCATTATTATATGTGGTTTTTAAATAGATCTAGTAACCATGAAAATAGTATTTTATTATGATTTTGTTTTTTATAGGAACTATATGTTTTATTATGTTCATTTATATATCTTATATTTTTAAGGAACATGGTTTAGTTCATTTTATTATATTTATGTATTACTGATATCAGAATTTATGTAATAGGGTTTTAAAATAATTTGTGCTTGATACTTACTGAATTTGATTGATTATAAATGATTATTTTTTAAGAAAATATCCCTATCGCTATAATTAAGTCATAAGGTCTTCTTAATCCTGTGCTACAACATAAATAGTTGACACTATTCTAGTTAAGTTTGAGTATTATTATTAATATGCTGGCCATCTATATTATTACTAATGTTTGGGCTACATTTGCCCAAAACAAAGATGGCCACCTCTAGCTGAAACAGCTGGTTCTATTATAAGAACACTTATTGACAGCCCGTGTGTATAACTATGGCCCCAATAGACTTGTATATAGAGTATACGTACATAAAGAAATTATTAAGTCTTTTTGATTACACACGCGCAGTCACGTCCGTGCCACAAATACGCAGTAATCACCGCGTAATGTGCATGCACAAAATGGCCGTCGGACTTAATATAAATCAATGGAGAGCAACTGACAGGCTGTATGATCCTCCTGAAGAAGTCATTGCTATTACCTGCAATATTGTATGCATTAGAAACATAAATAATATTGTCATATTTTGTGAAAATAACAGCACAGCAGAAGTCATTTTGCTTGTAATTTTACTAAGGTAATTACCATTTGTCTCAAATGTCCATTGTTATGAGGTGTGGCTTAGATTTGTTTTGTAATCAGAACAATGTCAGCCCAAAATAATTATCTAAATCAACAGGTAATCTGGGACCTGGGAATTACATCAGATGATGTGCACTGTCTCTACAGTATTATACACATTGTTATAGCATTGGGAAATGTATTAATATGTATCAATATAAATGTTATTGTATGAAAATGTATCTCAAACTTAGATTGTATAAAGCTACAGATATAATGTGTCAAATGTCTTAATGTGTCACGCAAGTGTGAAGTGCCATGTTATTCCCTGATGTAATATTGTAACTCTTTGTTAACTGTATCAAACCAAACAGCTAATTGAGTCAAGCAATTTGATTGTATAATCAAGGTAACAGAAACAGTATGTCTAACAGTTAAAGTATCCACTGATAGACCGCTGCTGAAAGGGGTAAGATTGAGACATTTGACCCTACTCCCTGTATATACAGCCAAGAATATAAGGAGAGCAGAATGCCAATAGAGCTATTCTAGCTTGGAGAATCCTGGTGTACAAGACATCAGCAAAAAGGACTCTGGACAGGCGTTTTAGTGCCGCTGGAGGAAACCCTACCAGGACAGAGTCTGTGTGAGCCGGTAACCCAGGCTGGGTGACATGGTAACTGTCTAGCTAAACGGTAGGGGTGATCTTGCGAGAGGATAAGACTGAGATTATTACTTTGAAAGTGCTGACTGCAAGAGGCTGCTTGAGGATACATGCTATCAATTACCCTGTATCTTGGGAATGTCTTGCGGTGTTGTGCTCATAATAAAGCCTAAGTTTGGATATACTCTGGTCTACCCGAGTGAGTTGAATCCCACAGAGGGTAACATCTCTGCTAAGGGTGGTATCCCCACATACACCATATGTGATTTTTTTCTCTTCTCCAATATTGGTTGATGGAGTAATCTGGATGTGAGCAATACTAACTGGACAAGACAGTATACAGATAAGCGAAAAATGTTCATATTTCTGGTACGCACTTTTAAAGGTGGCTGGGTTTATGTGGAACGCACTATTGGTATGAAAATATTACATTATTCTGGTTATTTCTCTCTTTTGTCTTATGAGCATACAAGGCTGGAGTGAATACTTTTATCCTAAGGGAGCTAACCCAGAATTCTTGATGAGCACTTGAGACCCATACATCTGGTACACATACTACTTACAACTATTTTTTTGGATTACAATCCCTAATATATATATATATATATATATATATATATATATATATATATATATATATATATATATATATAGTTATGTGGTGGTCGAGTACTGATGGGAATTCCTTCCCCTACCTTGCCCTCCAGACACGATTCAGGTTCTTTTTTATTTGGACATCCGGTGGTCAGGAGATAAATACTTCAATGAGAGGGACAAGGATTGGTCAAATAACTTGGGTTCATTAATAATGCGGTAAAGATAATTTTGGTAAGCCACCGCGCCACTGACCCCTTCAACTCAATGGTAATGACAAAATATTCATTTGATCAACATAGAGCACAATTGCGATAAAATCTTCAATAACAATAAATCCATTTTAGGTAAATCACTTAACATTAACATTTAACTAATACATTTGGTGCACCAATATTATCCCTGGTAACGTTACCATATTTTACACTCAGTCCTGGGCTGAACTGTGCACAGGAATTTAGTAGAAGTGCTGCACGTGGTTGGGGCCCATAAATTACTTTTTCACGCCAAATAAACTGATGATCTTTTGTATTGCACAGTCTCTTTTGTGTGTATTCACAGACCTCTCTATTTTCTCTCCTCTCACACTGTTCTCAGTACATAGCTCAGTCTGTTTAGTGTGATGTCACAGATCTCTATACTGCTTATTTGTTTTCAGTACTTTCCTTTTTACTCACACCTCTCTTTGGCTCACTTCTTCTCTTCTTACACTTTCTTCACTTTTAATCTGCTTATATATCACTTTGTCCGATTTTCATTCTGTTCCTATTTCTCTCTCTCAGTCTATGCAGACTATCTCTCTCCCTCAGAAGTCTAGAACTTTCCTCTTCCCACTGCCTTCTGGGAGTTCACAGTTATTACCAAAGTTAGTGGACTTGTTGCTATGCCACATACTCCTCCTTCCTGTTACTCCCGGCAACCACCAACCACTCCCAACTGTCACTTCTCCCTCAAGAAAATATATATATTTTTTTAAAATCTTTATAAACACTTTTAACAATTAACAAATTAAATTAACAAATTAAAAACATATAGATACACCCCAGGGTACTCAGATTTTGGGGCACCACATATATATATATGAGAGAAGGACACAAGGGTGCCTAATAGTGTAGTGGTTTAGGGATTGTAATCCAAAAAACTCATGCTCATCAGAGAGAGAGATGCTCACTTGATCGCGGCGCCGGCGTCCCTCCTCCTTCCTCTCTGCTCTGTTTACACTGACTGCTGGGCGTGATATCATCAAGTCACGCCTGACAGTCAGTGAGGAGCAGCGTAGAGAGGACCAAGACAGAAGAAAGAAACAAGAAGAGAATAGACAGAAGAGAGGAAAACAGCTAATACAAATGTAAGTAAAAAAAAAATGGAGAAACAGTGTGAGGAATAACGGGGAAAAAAGGGGGAGAGAGAGAGACACAGTATGAAGAAAAACGGGGAGAGAGAGAGGCACAGTTTCAGGAAAAAAGGGGGAGAGAGAGAGGCACAGTATGAGGAAAAAGGGGGAGAGAGAGAGGCACAGTTTCAGGAAAAAAGGGGGAGAGAGAGGCACAGTTTGAGGAAAAAAAAGGGAGAGAGAGAGGCACAGTTGGAAGAAAAAGGGGGAGAGAGAGAGAGGCACAGTTTCAGGAAAAAAGGGGGAGAGAGTGAGAGTCACAGTTTGAGGAAAAAGTGGGGAGAGAGAGGCACAATATGAGGGAAAAGGGGGAGAGAGAGAGGCACAGTATGAGGAAAAAGGGGGAGAGAGAGAGAGCACAGTATGAGGAAAAAGGGGGAAGTGAGAGTCACAGTATGAAGAAAAATGGGGTAGAGAGAGGCACAGTATGAGGAAAAAGGGGGGAGAGAGAGGCACAGTATGAGGAAAAAGGGGGAGAGAGAGAGGCACAGTATGAGGAAAAAGGGGGAGAGAGAGAGAGCACAGTATGAGGAAAAAAGGGGGAGAGAGAGAGCACAGTATGAGGAAAAAGGGATAGAGAGAGAGGCACAGTATGAGGAAAAAGGGGGAGAGAGGCACAGTATGAGGAAGGAAAAATGGGGGAGAGAGAGAGGCACAGTATGAAGAAAAAGGGGGGTAGAGAAAGGCACAGTATGAAGATAAAGGGGGAGAGAGAGAGGCACGGGAATGCGGAAAAAGGGGGAGAGAGAGAGGCACAGTATGAGTAAAAAAAGGGGGGCAGCAGAAAGGCACTGAGTGATGGAGAGGGGGGTGCAGATTGGCACAGTGATGGAGAGCGGGGCAGTATGGCACAGTGATGGAGAGGGGGGTGCAGGATGGCACATTGATGGAGAGTGGGGGCAGCATGGCACAGTGATGGAGAGGGGGTGCAGTTTCAGTGAAAAAGGGGGAGAGAGAAAGAGGCACAGTTTCAGGAAAAAAGGGGGAGAGAGAGATGGAGAGCGGGGGCAGCATGAAGAAAAAGGGGGAGAGAGAGAGGCACAGAGGGAGAGTCCTCTTGGCAGCCCTGGCTAGGACATCTCCACCCTCACCTAACCATTTAATGGACTTCTCTGCCTCTTTTATACATCTACTCCCATCTGTAGAGGAACAGTGTGTTCTCACAGTGTGCTGAATCTCCGGTTATCTCACGCTTTGCATATACTGACTGCTGTTTCAGGAACCTTACTCACATAAGACAAAAACAGGGACTATGGCCCTTATTACCATTGTTTTCTGCATTTCTAAAGTTTCTACCAAACAGAGAGCTCAGAGACTTTACTATTTGTCCTGTATCGAGAAGAATACCCTGAAAAGGTGAGACAAAGCAAATTGTGAGGTTTAACTCTTCTCTCCTTTCCAGGTACAGCAGGGGCGCACACAGGATTGTCAGGGGGGGGTTCCCCCCCTGAACCAAAAAAATACAAAAAACCACGCGAGAGAGATGCTGCGCATGCGCGGGCGCATGCGCAGCAGCTTAGTTTCGGCAGCGCTGTCCTATACAGCAGCCGCGGCGCTGTCTAAGAAGCGTCCGCGGAGGTGCTGTATACAATACAGCACTGCACGGACGCTTCTTTGACAGCGCCGCGGCTGCTGTATAGGACAGTGCCACTATGGTGGGCACTTAGTTAGCGGAGGGGGGGTTCTGGAGACCCAGAAACCCCCCCTGCATGCGCCACTGTACAGGGTGGTGCCTTGTTTTATTTATGTTGTTTAAAAAACTTTTTCTTTAATTTTGTAATTTAAGCAGTGGAACTGAAAGATCACACTGAGGTTCTCGTTGTATGCTTGTTTTGTTCATTAGAGCAGAATTGGAGACTTCAGAGCTATAAGCAACCCTTATTGCTCTGGTTATTTTTCTCCATGACAACTGACTATTGTTCAGCTGCTATGGACATAAAATAATGGTTAATTGTGACAATAAGTAATCTTTTATTGCAATAATCAGTATTAAAAAAATGTTGCCACGATAGCCATACTAATGATAAAATCCACAAACTCACATTTACACAGACTAACAATCAGTCCCTCATCCCCATTGTAACATTTTGAAGGGGTCCTGTTGATCTGTTCTGAGCTACCCGCTCCCCTCTTCTGAGCATGTGCAAGTTCTGATGCATGTGAGTGGGTTGGTGCATGTATAATGAAGCCCTGATTTGGCTTTCAACTTAGGGTCAAAAAATCCAAATGTACTTTATTGCACATATGCTGTCCTGCACGCCTGTTCAGGAGAGCAGGTGGCTTTATAGCAAATGAACCAGCATCACCAGGCTCCATAGTAGCCAAATGGTCTGCTCAGGCAGTAGTTCCTCCACTAGCTGGCACACAGGCTCACTTTTATATAAACTCACAATGACAATGATTGACACTTACATTTTGAAACTCTTAGCTTACTTGCAGCTCTGCATGGAACTGATCCAAAGTCACTGTTAGTGATACAACTAGAGATGCTGAGGCTCGGTTCTCCGAAAACCGAACATACCCGAGCTTAGCAGATCCGAGTACCGAGTCGAGCTGGCTTGGTGCTTTCGCGCTTTTTCAGAATTGAAAACGAGGCATAGCGTCATCGTTATGTCGTCGGATCTCAGATCTTGTGAGTTTTGGATTCTATAAGTACCGTCCTCCACGGCGATCCAGTGCCATATCACAGAGGGACACAGAAGGGGTAGCACAGTCTGTAGAGCAGTTGGGCAGCAACATAGATAGAATAGAAAGAGGAGGGGGTAGCAGTGTTCTTCTACAGTGACATTTAGGATAGCTCCATTGCCAATTGTCATTGCTGAAATAGAATTAATAGGACAGGCTTAGTCTTCTAAATCTGCAGTCCCATAATGTACAGTGTTATATAGGTAACACACAAAGTGGAGAGCTCCATTGCTCCATTGCTAATTGTCATTGCTGAAATACAAATACTAGGGCTGGCAGGCTTGGTGTAAATCTGCAGTCAAATTGTACGGTGTTATATAGGTTACACACAAAGAGGAGAGCTCCATTGTTCCATTGCTAATTGTCATTGCAGAAATACAAATACTAGGGCTGGCAGGCTTTTCTTCTGAATTTGCAGTCAAAGTGTACAGTGTTATCAAAATAGATTCACAACCGTACACAGACACAATTTTAGTAGAAAAGCTATCTCTCACCTTTACCAAAAGTGTATCACCGGCTTCACTAAAAGGCATACAGCTGACAATCTGTTACAAAAACTAAGGGATGTCATTTCAACATGGCTTATCCCGCTTGGACTCTCCCCAGGATATGTCATTTCTGATAGCGCCACCAATATTGTGAGGAAACAAAAATGTCATCACATTCCCTGTTTTTCTCTCACAATAAACTTAGTGGTGCAGAGCTTTATAGAAATGACAGGGGCGTGGAGAAGATGCTGTCTGTAGCCTGTAAAATATCTGGACATTTCCAGCATTCGGCAACAGCTTGTAGGAAATTGCAGCAGCTGCAAAAGCAATTTAATTTGCCCTGCCATCAACTGAAACAAGAGGTGGTGACAAGGTGGAATTCCACCCTGTATATGCTTCTGTGGATGGAGCAACAGTGAAAAGCAATCCACGCTTAATCCACAAGCCATGACATTGGGAAAGGATGGGGCATGTATTTTAGTCAAGCGAAGTGGAGAATACTTTCCGTGTTGTGGAAGGTACTGAAACCATTCGAAGTTGTCACCTGTGAAGTGAGTTCAGACACTGTTAGCTTGAGTCAAGTGATTCCCTTAATTAGACTTTTGGAAAAGCAGCTTGAGACATTGAAGGAGGAGATGAAACAAAGCAATTACGCTAAGTATGTCAGACTTGTAGATCAAGTACTTTATTCGCTTCACCAGGATCCAAGAGTTATCAAAATCTTGAGTCGGATCACTACATTTTGGCGACTGTGCTTGAACCTCGGTTTAAGTGCTATGTCTTCTCTTTGTTTCCAACTGACCCAGATCTGAAGAGATGCAAGGAGCTCCTGGTGAGCAAGATGGCAGCTCAAGTGTTACGTGACAGGACGGCGTCTCTTCCTTCAGTTTCTCACTCAACTCCTGCTAGGAAAAAATGTTCTTAAAAAACCCAGGGATGATGCAGATGACTCAGCACCAAATTATGACATCTGGTCTGGTCTAAAAGAATTGACCAAAAAATGTGACACCTCTGCCATAACTCCTCCTGCTACTATCAGCATCCAAAGGATGGTGGAGGATTATTTTCACGACAGCATAGAAATAGACAAATCAGGCAGTCCCTTTACATACTGGGAGGAATAATAGGGAATTTGAAAACCCATGTGCACTGCCTAAGCTGCCCACCCTCCAGTGTGTACTCGGAAAGAGTTTTCAGCACAGTCTGGAACCTTGTCAGTGATCGGCTTAGGAGGTTACTTCCTCAAAATGTGGAAAATATGATGTTCATAAAAATGAACTTCAAGTTTCATGAGGAAGGCCTTTCCTGCCAAATACATCAAAATGCTGAGACTTCTGCAATGGTGGATTACAGTGGTGATGGATTAATAATGTGTGAGGATGATGTACAGACTGATGAGGGTGAGGATGAGGCTGAGGATGATGACAACAACATCTTGCCACAGTAGAGTTCATTAACAGCACTTTTACCTTAGGTGCCTTAAACCTATTGTTAGCTTGTTTTGTGGGGGCCCAAACAAACCAAGCACTTCAGCGACAAGGGGGGGCACTTTTGTGGCTGAAGTGCTTGGTTTGTTGAAGTGTGCATGTCCTTTTTAAGATCCAACATAAGGGTGGGTGGAAGGACAATTTCATTCTGCACCATTTTTCCTTTCAGCTACCGCTGTGTGCCAATGTTACCTACATGTGCTATATACTGTTGTGTACTTAGCAAAAATCTTAGACACCCATTGATGATGCAGATGACTCAGCACAACATTTTGACATCTAGTCTTGTCTACTGTAAAAGAATTGACCAGAATTAGTGACACCTCTGCTGTAACTCCACTTGATCCTACTATCAACTATCAATATCCAAAGAATGTTAGAGGATTATTTTAAATTTTTTTGAACCGTATAAATACAACAGTTTTATTAACAAAGAACAACGTTGCTTGCAGAAGTAATGTAAGCATGGATGTCTAAATAGACGTGTATATGTATTACCTTCCACTTTGCTGCTGTTTCATCAAGTGTTTGTAATCTGCACTCTACATCAAAGGTACCTAACTAGATTATAATTTTCTGGGAATTGGGGCTCATTCGAAGCTCACTGATGAATTTACTTTTTGCTGGGAATTACAATGGCTCTTTTTAGTGCAATGTCTGGCACCCTGGATTGGTGTGTGTCTGATAAAAGTACGCATGCAGGGGGGGTCAGTGCTCGTTGCCATGTATTAGCTGTAGAATTACCTCAGTTATCCAAGAAACAGGTGGAGCGATCAAATGAACCATAACTGGTTTCATGATCCAAGGACAATTGCATCTTGCACCACTTTTCTTTTCTGCCACTGCTGTGTGCCAATGTGTCCTAGATGTGCTATGAACTGCCGTGTGTTTGAGTCATTGCTCTGTCGCTTACCATCCAGCTAAGTCGCTGCAGTCTTTGTCTGAAAGTATATGAAAATAATGTAGGAGCAACAAAAGAGCAAAATTATGTGATTTTAGCATATTTTAGGAATTTTTCTAAAAAATACAGATCCAAAACCAAAACACATGAGCAGTGGCGCACGCAGGGGGGGTTTCTGAGTTCTTAGTCTCCAGAAACCCCCCCTGCGCTAACTAAGTGGCCATCATATCGGCACTGTCCTATACAGCAGCCGCGGCGCTGTCAAAGAAGCGTCCGCGAAGCCCCTGATGAGGGTGGTTTTGCCAAAACCAAAATCAAAACACAAAGCTAATCCAGATCCAAAACCAAAACCAGTTCACAGGGGTCAGTGAGCATCTCTAGACACAATTGGCCTGAGTCATTAAGGAAAGTAAGGCAAAAAAAGGAGTAAATGTTCTCTGGGACAAACCATGTTACAATGTAAGGGATGAAAATTAGTTTATTATTTTGCAGATAAGTTAAATACTGGCTGTTTTTACATCTAAAAGACAAATACTTGCTAGCTTTATTTTTACACTGAAATATAAAGTTGATCTAGGACATGCCCTACCTCAACTATAAATCTGTCCCCATATTTTTAATTTACCCTCCCCCCAATGCACAGTGCAACATGATTTTGCCCAAAGTTACTTCTTTTTTATGCTTGGCTCTCCTTAATGACTCAGGCCCAATATAGTTAAGTCCTAGGATGTGTCATTCTTACAACATTTGGCATCCTCAGGCTTGGGTGCTGCTGCAAATATATAGGATGTATGGGGAAGATCTTTCATGCTGGAAAAGGTAAGCGAATTATCTTAAGTGCAGAATCAGTGTGCTTTGATGTCAGAACGAAACGATTATAAAAAAATATATATAAAATATTGTTTGCAGAAATGTCAATGCACAAGGTCCATTGGTTTCTCTTTATGTTTGTTTGTTATAGTCCACTTATATATGTTAATAGAAACTGTATTCATTCTGACATAAAGCCTTCATCAACTGAAGGCAGAAAATGTAACCTGTCCTACAGGAACATCTAAGTTATGTTTGAATTCCAAGAAATGATGCGGGACACTATTGATTATTTCATGCATCATAAAATAATTGACGAGGGTACCGAGTATTGTCAGCCTCCAAACAACATCAGTTCTTTTGGATGTTGCTGATTTCCTGGAAAAAAAACAAAACAATAGTGCTTGATAATTGTTTTGGAACGCTTAGACATGTTGTGTTTGGTCTTTCTTTCTTGATCTCTCCCCAGAGGCCCATTATGGTAATTTCTCCCTTCTATAACAGGCAAATTGCATAACGAGCCAGATAATAAAGTAGCAAGCAAGGCAGAAATTTGCATTTTAATACATCTGTCTAAATCATTTTTAGGCACAGTGTTAGGGTGAGGAGGTGCAAAGGGAAACTGACACAGTTTATCCACACCCTGTTCTATTAGGGCTCTAGGGATGTCCTTTTATTTATATCAGAGAAAAACAAATAATCACTTCAATATGTAGATCTCCCCAGGCAGGGATATGGTTTTATCTTTAATCCCAAGAGGCAATCTGTAGGGAAATCTTAAATTTTTAAATATAGATTTTCAGAACTGTTGGAGAGGAAAAAAAAGCTGGATTTTTGAATGCAAGGTCAAGTTTGAAGCTTGAGGGCCCAAGGCTCCAGGGAAATGTGCAGTAATATAACTTTATTTCTGGTTTCTCTATGGAATAACATAAATAATGCACAAAGTGGCTTTGAATCTAAAAGAGAAAGAAGGCCAATGTAGCTTACAGGGTAATGTTGTAAGCGCTCAAGTCACATGTTAATCTATAGATGAGAGAATTGGCTACGATATAGAGACATTTTACATGGTTTGGTACATGTTTAAAATAGCTCATATGCTGTGAAGTCACATGATAATGGTAATACCTTCTATGACATATAATAGGAGGGTGGGTTAGAAGAGAAATGGACAGGAACACATCTAAATAATTATTTGGATTTAAGGTCTACAATTGTTCAGTTTTCACAAATCTGAATAAAGTAAGAAATGCTTCTGAATCAAATTGCTGTAGCTTGACTCGTCTTTATTAACATACAAGTTTTAGCATTAGACACGGTAAGCATGAGCCAACGGGTGGTTAGACAATACAGATTGTTACCAACGTCTTATATTCAATCCTACAGCAAATTACCTGTCATTATTTAATAAATTTATCAGACCTTTGACGATGGAACAATTTCAAAAGGGGACTATGAATTTCTAGAGGTTCAAATTCCTAAGATACCAACAATTTATATTGTCCCAAAAATACATAAAAATGTGTTCAATCCTCCAGGAAGACCGATTGTATCGGGGATAGGCAACCTTACTGAGAATGCGAGTAAATATGTAGATCTACATCTTCGCAAGCATATAACAAGTTTAGATTCATACATCAGGGACACTCTGGATGTGTTATCAAAACTTAACAATAGTCAATGCCTCCACCAAATTGGCTTCCTTTGACGTTGAATCGTTATATACCAACATTCTGCATCAACAAGGCATTAAAGCTGTACGTTATTTTTTGAATATGGAGAAACACAACAACTTTAATGAATTCCTTGTACTACTGTTATAGTTTGTATTAACCAAAAATTACTTTATATTTGAAGATAAAATCTTTCCTCAAATACGTGGGACGGTAATAGGGACAGCCTGTGCCCCCACATAAGCGAATATATTTTTGGGTTGGTGGGAAAGGGAATGTGTCTTTAATTCTCAGAACTACAAATATACAAGCCACATAATTTTATTGCTACGCTATATAGATGACGTCCTAATTTTGTGGGATGGCCATGATTCCCTTTTCCATGAATTCACAATGATTCTCAACACCAACGATATAAATCTCAGATTAACTTCTGAAATTAATGATACTAAGAACAATTTTTTGGATCTCACTATCTCAAAGACTGCAGATGGAAGATTGAAAACGGATATTTACCGTAAAAAACTGCAACGAACAGTCTCCTACATTTTACCAGCTCACACTTTCCCCCGGTCATCAAGGGGGAACCAAAGGGGGAGCTACTGAGAATGAAGAGAAATTCCTCTGATGAAATGGTTTTCACACAAAGATCTTGTGAACTTAAAAAAAGATTATCTAATCGAGGATATAGCAGAACAGTGAGTAAACAAGCTGAGAAAGCCGTCAACACAAAGGACAAAGAATCTCTCATTTATCCATCTTCAAAAAACAAAAACAAAGTATTAAACTCTAACACAAGAATGATAGATACATTCTGCACAGAATGGAAATACATAACAAAAATCTTTCAAAGACATTGGCACATCCTAATGCTTGATGAGGACCTAAAGAAAACTTTACAAGATAGGATATCCATTACATGGAGACGCTCTAAAAATCTCAGGGATAAATTTGTCCATAGTTCTCTCAAACCACAAAGGAAACAATTGTCATCAAGGCCAAATGTCTCTTTTAGATGTGGAGTCTGTAAGGCTTGTCAGTATGTAGTACAGACCAAAGAATACACAGATAAATTCTCCAAAGTTTGGAGGATAGAACAATTTTTGAATTGCAACACACCCAATGTAGTATATTGTTTATCATGTTCCTGTTAACTCCGTTACATAGGGATGACCAGTAGACAATTTAAAAAGAGAATCCTGGAACATGTGGGTAATATCCGCAATGCTACTAGGGATAATGCTAATCTGAGACCACTTTCCACGGTAGCCAAACACTTTCTTAAATGCCATAATATTGATCCAAAATTTTTAATAGTATTCGCTATGGAACAAGTAAATTGAGGTCTCAGAGGAGGGGCGATACAAGCTGAGCTCCTTAGGCATCAGACTAAAAAAATCTTCCTTATGGGAAGTTTAATTCCCAATGGCTTAAACGATAACAGCAATTATACGTTTTTTTCTTTAACATTCAGTTAATATGTGTTCATTATGAGACCTTAATAATTAGACACAGAAACAAAGGATTAGTATTATCACTACATCTTTATTTACCATTGCATGTATAAATACAGCACTAACATGTGTTTTATATATTGTTAATTATTAAATTACACAGAAGGATAACTTAGGAAATGTTTTTATTGATTTAAATGCCTTTTTTCTTATTCTTTTTTCTTTATTCACCAATTAAAAGCACAATTTAATTACCTATATAGGTTCATACCCATAACCATGTTTCTTAAGAAACTCTTAACACATTTAACTCACCTTCAATGCTGCAATTCCAAAGGAGTCACTATTAATACACTTATACATTTTACTCTTATTTAATTAGTATAATAAGCCATAATGCACAGAATCAACTTAAATTGCACTCGAGCAAAAGTTAATAAGTATTTAATTCATTTAATAAGACACATAAAAAGATGTTTCCTTCAAGGATTATAAGGAAAAAAAATGATTATTGCTTTAATTCTTCTCATTCCTATGTTTGTTTATATCAGTTACCATGCTAACGAGTCTCACACACACACGGAATTACTATGAAATGTATCTCTAAGATCACATGACATGCGGGACCAATCAAACAGGCTCCAATAAGATCAAGTCTGATTATTGCTTTAATTCTTCTCATTCATATGTTTGTTTATATCGATTACCATGCCAATGAGTCTCACACATAGACGTAATTACTATGAAATATATCTCTAAGATCACATGACATGCGGGACCAATCAAATAGGCTCCAATAAGATCGAGTCTGAATACCCATGATCAGCAGACATACGTCACCACTGGGGTGTGTTCAACCCCTTTATATAGCCAATTAAGACTTGACTTACCATTGGGTTGCCTTGTAAAAGCGCATAGCGAAACGCGCTTCGGCGTTAGCTGAGCTCGCTGTTACTGTCAAATGTAATCCAATATAGTTAGCTAACTATAGTTGAGGAAGATGTTATCGCTTAGTAGAAGGCTTAGATTCTTCCAAATGTAGGCAGTTTACCCAGTGAAATAGTGGACTTATCATACGCAGCTATTTAGTGGGACTCAGAATGTGGTAAATATATCACTGCCTTCTATAGATGTCATTTATCTATATAGAACTCTCACAAAGGGATATTCAGCTAATTTTACAAACAAATAGCTAAAATGATGCTTCCTATATACAGTAACGCTACTTTATGAGACTACAATTAGAATAATTACCCCTCAATCTCTTAAGAACCCTGCAAATGAAAACAGGATTCTTTTAGGGGGTGGTCTCTCTCAATCAATTTTGTGGACACACTGTGTACAGTGTAATTGATTTAAATGTAAACACATTAGTGCACAATGTGATAACCTTAACAAAAGAGGAAGACAGTAATATACTTCGATAAAATCAGAGACCTCCATATTAATAACAAATTCAGCTCATTAATCAGACAACAAAAATAAAACAGCGAGACAGCACTGTAGTTCATTCTTTTAATAGATTTTCAAACCTGGAAAATTCATTACCCACTTTTTCTTTTTTAATACTTCGCTATAAAGTGTTTTTTAATGTATACAAATTAAAGATATATTTTTAAATACTAATTGTTTATCATACCAAATCCAAACAAAAGAGTGCCCTTCTAACACAATTTCTTTTCCCCTATCTGTACAGCCATTTTTATGTTTTTCTACAACAAACTTTCACCTTTATTAGAGAGGTGTTTTTTTTCTTTAAAAAGGTGCAAGCTTTTCTTTTACATTTCTGTTTCCCTGACTTAAAACCACTATGCACTTAAACATAGTCTTTAGCACATGACGTAGAGGGAATAGTATCATCATGACTGAGACTGAAGAGTGACAATAACAATGTGACTGAAGACTGCAGAGTGACAAGAACACTGCTACCCCTGTTTCTGTGTGACCAACAACACTGAGACTGGAGAGTGACAAGAACAATGTGACTGAAGACTGGAGAGTGACAAGAACTATGTAACTGGAGACTGGAGAGTGACAAGGACACTTCCACCTCTCCTGTTTCTGTATGAGCTATGGCACAGTAGAATGTCACTGGAGAATTTTAAGAACACTGCCAGCCCTATTATTTGAATTTCTGTTTCAGCACTAAACACTGACACCTCTCCTATTTCTGGGTGAGCTATGGGACAGTAGAATGTGACTGGAAAATGTAAAAACACTAACATCCCTATTATTTCTATTTCAGCACTGACAAATAGCAATGGAGCAATGGCACGTAGACTAAAGACTGGCAACAACACTGGGACCTCTCCTGTTCCTGTGAGAGCTATAACTCAGTAGAATATCACTGGAGACTTTTAAGAAAACTGCCACCCCTCCTCTTTCTGTTTTAGATATAACACTGCCCAACTGCACTATAGACCGCCAAGAACCGTGCTACCCCTTCTGCATCTCTCTGTGAAATGGCGCCAAATCGCCATGGAGGGCGGCACTTATAGAATCCAAAGCTCGCGAGATACGACAATGCAATGATGATGTTTTGCCTCGTTTTCACTTCCGAGGGCGGATCGGCGAAGTTCGAGTGGGCTCGGTTCTCCGAGAACCGAGCCCAAACATCTCTAGGTTTCAGCAACATTTTCTTGCCTGTTTCAAGTGTATACAAAAAAATCAAAATGTGTAAAATAATACTTTCAACATACTACCATTTCATATTCCCATTCACAATATTTGGGAGTTTATAGAGAGTGACACTTAATCACTTCCTGGCTGTTCATTGCATTTCCACATTGTCACTGTGCAGCTGTTTCTCTAGGATAATAAGGGTCTGATTATCCAATAGGCTGACAAGACTGCAGCCTAAGCCTAGGGTGCTGGGCTTTAGGGGGGTGTTCAAAAATTGTTGGCATGGAAAATTGTAACAGGGAGAGGTATAAACTGAAAATCATTTTAAAATAAAGTGAGAACATGGTCAAATAATCTGTAAAAGAATCTTAAACCTTTTTCTCTTTCATCCTATGAGGGATACTGGACATGCTTTAGCGTGAGTTGACAAGAGTTTAGGCACTTTTACAATTGCCTCCAAAAACATAAGCTATTCACCCGGTGGGGGGGGGGGGGTGTGGAGGGGAGGAGGGGAGGGCACCAGCCGCGGAGTGAGGCCCTGCCTGCCTGTCCTGTGTACTGGGCCCCACAATTTCTGATGGCAGCCCTGAATCTGAGTGCTGCTTAGTAAAGATGACAGTTGTATATGTATGTATGCTAGAACAGGTGTATGTAATCAGTAGCAACTGTACACATGTATTTTATTTATAGTAGACATTAATAACATCCTAATAAATGTATTTCATGAGGGACATTTTTTTAAAAAACAAAACTATTTTTTGAACATTTTCATGTTTTGTCATTAATGCCTATATTGTTACCAGGTGACATTAATTCAATATTCTTTTTTTTCTGTGTCGTTCTTTGATCATTTATATTCCACATAGTTATTGGACATACCCCGCACTATCCTGTGTTGTAGACCCATATTCATCATCGCATGTATCTTCAGATCTGCTCTTTGTTGAATTTAGGTGTATACAGACCCCGAATTATGTGTGTTCTGGAGCAAACGCACATTGCACTCATTATGCCTCCCTAGGTGGATCACACCCATTGTAGTATTTGAAAAGAACATAGTTTGGTCTCTTGCACTGTCCAGGCATCCGTAGGTGCTAGGGTTATAAGTATTGGGAGAGGCTATGCTAGCCACATAAACTGCAATGTTATCCAATTGGAACATTGCAATCAGATTTAGATTTTTGAGTTATTTGGCAAAATATTTGTTGGATCATATTGCATTGACTGTATCTGATGTTGATTGTTTTGCTTCTTTACTACTTAAAACTTTGGCGATGAGAATGGTTGGGAAACCTGCTTTTGTATCAATTCAGGGGAAATCCATTCAGTTTTCAATTTACAACAGGGATAAATAGTGACCACGATGGTTGGCCAATTGGTGCAAAATTTACCAAACTGAACTACCATATTTGCCACACAACTTTCAATCTGACCTTTTTGAATCAACCTGCCACATGGTCAAACCGCACAGATCTGATTCGATAGTAGTAGAAATTGGCTGCACAGGGCTCCCTTACAAATGTCAACCAATGGCTTCAAACCTGTGACCATTGGGGTAAACGGCTAACCTTAGTTTCCATCCTGCCATGAGAAGTCCACTTTGATCATTTTGGATTAAAATGGAATTTGATTACAATAGAAATAAGAAATATATGGAAACATGCAGCAAACACAAGACCTACAAAAGTTAATAAAAATGGCATTAGACTTCAGATCGGTTTTCATACATCGTACTAGCATAAAAAAAACACTAGTAAAATGCATGTAATTAATGTCAGTGGACACGAGGCACTGGAGAAACACCAGCTGTGCTTCTCCAGATGTGATCCTCTACCGCTCTATGCCGCAGGACTGAGGTAGAACAGGTAAGCGTTAGCCAAATGTAAGAGCCATTAGATATCGGCTAATGAAATATTGCAGCTGGTTTGAATCTAAAGAATAATTACTTGATTGCATATTATGTTTTATGTTCTCTCACAAAGCTATCCTAACAGCCCTGCTCGGGATTCAAGTGTTTGTTTACTGAGTCCCTGTTTCCAAAGAAATTGGATAATTAGCACTGATTTGCTAAACAAATTATGTATTTTTTCTTAATTTCCATTTGCACTCATAACAAGGTTTGTACAAATTGAGCTGTGCCCTGATTGTCGGGTGTCTCGCAGATGTAATAATAAAATGCATTCAAGCAAATGACATCTCGCAGAGTCGCTTTCTATGATGTGCCGTAATTATAGTGTAACAGATTAATCCTTTTACAGCCAGAAGAGACCCAGATAATCTGCAGTCAAGAGTTCATCATGAATTGTGCAAGCTTGCTTAAAGAAAAACTATAATTTAAAGAATAATTCCATAGATTTAATTCATGCAATGCTAGGCAAAACACACAGCTCATACTAATATTTATTGCCCCTGCTTCTCACAAAAGTACCTTTGTCATGTTTCTCTGTGTCTCCAAGTAATGGCTGGGGCCTTCCAGCCATTAAAAATTGTGTTATACAACACTGCCTTTTTGCTTTGTACTTTATGTGTCTACATCCAGCACTAGCTGTACTTTGGTGCCAATAATGTCTTCAGATTGCACAGCAGCCAATGCAGCAAGGTTGTCAGCCCAACATGCCTTTTACCCACAGAAACAGAAAGAAGCACTCTAACCACTACCCAGGTCATACAGCATGCTGGTGATAAAACTATATATGTAAGGTAAAGGGGTAGATGTATCAGACCTTCTAAAATAAAAAGTGGAGGTGTTGTCCATAGCAATCAATCAGATTCAAGCTATCATTTTCTACAAAATATACAAGATAATTGATAGCTATAATCTGGTTACTATGGGCAACAACTACACTTTTTTTTTTTTTTAGAAAGTTTGAAAAGATCTACCCCAACGTTTTGTATTCAGTAAAATTCTTGATAAGAACACGGGTGTATGTATCATGGGTAAAGGCTCTGCAGTGCACACAAGCCCACGAGTCAAGGACCTGTAGGCTCTATAATGTATTCAGGTGCCGAGTCCAACCATTGCCGCCTTTAAAGCGGCAATCGCACTGTCAGTAGTGTGAATGACGTGCTTACCAGTCGCCGCCTTTTGTTTATTCACAATTTAGAGGTGACGGTATAAGAGCTGTCAGAAATGCTGTACATCTAAATTATGGTATGTAGATATATACTCACTGTCGCACTGATGTTTATCGTTATTTTTATGTCAGTGTCATTGTTGTCAGTGTTACTGTCATTGTGAAAGTGACTACCATGGCATAAAATGCACCTGGTTAGAGATAATAGTTATAATAACCCATACTTGTAGAAAGGTGGACATACATGTCCTTTAAGGTGTCCATATTTTTAATTGGTGGTAAAACCCAGAGTACATGGACCAATCTCGAGTGTATACACATTTTCCTTTTTATCTGGTGTTGCTGTTAAAGATCGGGTCAAAAGTTTTGATTGACAGTATTAGTACTGAACATAAATACCATGTGTGGATCTCCAAATTAAATACAAAAGACCATCTAGTTTGACCCACAAAAATAAGGGCACAATTAATATTGAGAAAAGTCAATGATAGTTTTATTAAAAATAATTCCTGGCTAGAACAAATGACCCATTTCACTGGGGTCACATTGTTCTCTCTCTGTGATTCTCACACTAATGTTCCAAATCAATTAGCCTGTGCCAAATTCAATAATTGATGGTGATGGTGTTTATATGTGTTTCACAATGACGTGATTCAAGCCAAGTTAATTCAATCGGGAAATAAATTTAAAAATGTGGGTAGAGTGATGTGTATCAGGTCAAATTATTCATATTGAGAGTTATCGCATAGCATATTAGGACTTTCTTTCCCAGTGTTAGTCATTGGTAACCAGTGAGTATATAGCAAAATAAAATTAATGTTATCCACTTGTAGCAGCTCTCTGTCCATTATCTTCAACACTTCGCAACTCAGTTGGAAAAGGACTTTGAAATCAAAAGAAGGTTTTGTAACCTTAAATGATCTCTGACCCCAACACAAAATCAAAAAAATAAGCTGTATACCACTTTAAAATATATTAAGTCCAATTGAATTTTACTCATATGTAACACTTTACAATTTTCCCCTCCTATAACCAATAATTAAACAAGACGAGACCATCATATTAAGCACTCTATTGTTTTTAATTACCTCATCATAAGGTATGATCTCAGACCAGAACACTGACACCCTCTGAAATTTAATAAAAAACAATCACAATCAGTCTAAAGAAAACCAAACTCTGAAAGCTTGAAGATGATTAAATCATTACCATCATCATGGACAACAAAAACAATGAGACCAACTACAATCCATAACCTCAAGTCTCAAACCTGAATCTGAAACAAGTAAATTACTATGGAACTGAAATAGCGGAAACAGACAGATCTATTGCTGGAAGCAATTTCAACTGCCTGGACTAATAGTGAACTAAGAAATGACTGATCATCAAGTAAGAAGTACAGAATATACCATGGATAAGAAGTACCTGGGGTCTCTCTGTTTTAAACTTGATAAAAAAAGCTGCTCTGCTTAGTGAAAATGGACAGAGTAGCTATGCTGCAATGAGAGTGCAGTATATCCAAGACTGCGAGAGAATTGGTTAGCAGCAGTATCCAAGGGCCTTTATATCCAGCCCTGAACCAGAGAGAAAGCAAGTTACATACTTTCAAAGTTGATGAGATTGCAAAAAGACACCGTTCTATCAAGTTCAATCTATTTTTGGGTCTCCTGCGATTCCTATCTTATATTTGAAATTGATCCAGATTAAGCAACAGCCAATCTGTTTCAATTGGGAAAAATCCCTCCTGACCCAATATTCCAGACCTAGTTCTCTCTGGATCCACTACTATCCTTCATTTTAATTAACGATTGTAACCCTGGATACCCTTTTCCGCTAAAAAATTGTCTAACCCTTTCTTAAACATATCAATTAAATCTGCCATCACAACCTTCCCTGGCAGGGAATTCCTGGACTACCAATGAATTTTTGACTACCCTTACTGTAAAGAACCCCTTCCTTTGCTGGTTGTGAAACTTCCTCTCCTCAAACCTTAGGGCGTGAACGAGAAAGTTCTCTGTATTGACCCGTAATGTATTTATACACAGTAATCATATCCCTTCTTAGACACCTCTTTTCTAAAGTAATTATGCCTAAATTGGCTAACATTTTCTCATAACCTAATGACTCCATACCCTTTATAAATTTTGTCGCCCTTCTCTGAACCGTTTCTAGTTCCAAAATGTCTTTTTTATAGAGTGGTGCCCAGAACTGTACTTTGTATTCAAGATAAGGTCTTACCAACAATTTATATAGTTGAAAAATTACAGCTTCTTCCCTTGCATCTATGCCCCTTTTTATGCATGCCAATACTTAATTGGCCCTTGCAGCTGCTGCTGCTTGACATTGAGCACTATTGCTAAGTCTATTGTCTAAGAGCACTCCCAAATCCTTTTCCATTATAGATTTCCCTAGATGTATCCCATTTAATTTATAGATTGCGTGCTTGCTTTTGATCCCTAAATGCATAACCTTACATTTATCTGTGTTAAACTTCATCTTCCATTTGACCATTCAATCCTCAGGTTTATCCAAGTCCCTATGTAGAGATCTTGATCTGATTTTATTACCTTACAAAGTTTACTGTCATTTGCGAAAGTGGAAACATTGCTCTCTAAACCATCACCAACATATATTAAAAATGAGTCGCCCCAGCACGGAACCTTGAGGCACACCACTTAAAATTTTTGACCAATTAGAAAATGTTCCATTCATCACAACTCTCTGTTCCCTATTCCCCAACCAGTTTTCGAACCAAGTACAAATGTTGTTTCCTAGACCAAGTTCCCTTATTTTGTAAACCAACCTCTTGTGTAGAACTGTATCAAAGGCCTTTGTAAAATCTAAGTAGACCATATCTACTGTACTACCATGGTCTAAGTTCGCACTAACTTCCTTGTGGAATCTAATTAGATTAGTTTGACATGACCTATCCATCACAAATCCATGCCGATTCCCATTAATAATCTTGGGGCTCATCAAGTAATCCTGAATACTATCTCTTAATATACCTTCCAGTAGTTTCCCCACTATTGATGTCAGACTTACCGGTCTATAAATCCCTGGTTGTGATCTCATTTCCTTTTTAAACAATGTCACCACATCTGCTATCCTCCAGTCCCTTGGTACTGAGCCTGATGAAATTTAATCTATTAAAATTAAGAATAGTGGTCTAGCTATTTCTGAGTTTAGCTCCCTAAAAACCATTGGGTGTATGTCATCTGGACCTGGAGTTTTATTTACTCAGTCCTTTTTGGACATCTTCCTTTGTCAGCCAAGTATTATTTAATGGTATGGTTGCATTTTACTTTTTATATATAATTCCTACCATTTGTTCTGCTCTAGTAAATCCTCAAGAAAAGAAAGTGTTTAATATCTCTGCTTTTCCATATTATCATTAATCAGTACACCCATCTCACTTCTTCGGGGTCCTATATTGTCTTTTTTAATCCTTTTTCACTTATATAGTTAAAAAACTTTTATGATTTATCTTTCTTTCTTTTGCAACTTGTTTTTCATTTTCTAATTTAGCCAATCTAATTTCCATTTTGCATGTTTTATTACATTTCTTATAGATTCTTCAGACTTAAACAATTTAAATGCACATGTCTACCTTTTCATTTCTTCCCTTACCTTTTTATTTAGCCACATTGGTTTAGACTTGATTCTTTTACCTGTGTTTCCCATAGGAATGAACTTATTTGTGTATGTTTCCAACAATATTTTTAAATACAGCCCATATTTCTTACATACTTTTTCCTTCAAAAACTGCATTCCAGCCTATGCCTTTTATAGACTCATTTAGCCTATTGCGAAGCTTGATTTTAGGCATTGTATCATAAGTGCACTGGAGTCAATATCTCAGTTAACCCTTTACTCAATCTGCTCTAAAGTTATGTAAAACATCTATAATAAATTCATAATCCGGCTCCTTTCCTCAACACCCAATACAGAAAGAACATCACAGCACCCTGAGATTGCAAGCTGACAGGCCTAACTCATTAAGATAACATGGTCACCCTGAACTCTTTAGCCAAGTACTAGGACTTTATAAATAAAATGATATTTACTGTAGTTACTGTGTTGTTTAGCTAGTTAACAAAAATGCATTTAGCCTGTGTACTATACTTGAATAGGAAAAGGATATGAGAAATAGATAGAGCTATATGGGACGATTATCTATTGTCCATATGTTTGTTGGATAAGACAGGTGTTTGGTAACAAATGTAGACTAAATAAGAGGATTTATCAGATCCTCTATCTCTGCACACAGTAAATAGCATTTAATAACACAGCAGCCACACGAGGCAATGTGGACATTGAAGCTTGTGTTCTTTCACTGATAGCCAGATCCCTGTATGTGACATAGAGACCCCACTTCTCTTTACAAGCAAACAAGAAGATTGAAACGTCATGTCATATATATATATATTTTCCTTTGGAGACTCTGTCTTCTTTATCTCTCGTGCTGGCTTTGAAATTGAAATAAAAGGACGCCCTGGGGCCCTGTTTCAAAGACAGAGATAGGCAGTCTGCAATAAGCATCTCTTCTAACAGGTTGCTTGTGAAATAGAACCAATTTTAGACATTGGCGGAAGCAGCTTTTAATAACACTTCTTTCAACCCTGGGGGGATAAACTCGTAAGACAGAAGCATATTTAAAATGGTAATTTCATTAAATGTCCTTTTCGCTTGAGTTACATTTTCAAAGAACCTGGTCTGTGGAAAGTTAATCTTTCAAGTTACGGCCTCAGTCTTGGAATGAAACAATATTACAACAAAAGCACATAACATGGCTGCTACCTGGTTCAGGTCTGAGAATTGTAATAAGAGTTGGGGACTTGGGGTCTATTTATGAACATTCATATTTTCTAACCAGTAATTATTATTTCTTATCGCATTGATAATAAACTAATTAACCTTGTAATTCAACAAAATTGTTCAGCCGCGACAATGGCTCCGATAGGACCATGTTTCAGTGAAGAGTGTACAGTAAAGTGATTGTGATTTCACTTTACTTCCAGGTCCTGACCTGAATTTTTCCTGTGCAAGCACGGCAATGAGGCCACACAGAATACAATTAGAGCTGAGAGCTAGGGGAGGAACATGAAGATTGCTGGAGAGGGATACAAATTTGCCACTCCTGTGATGCTCTCCCCCTAGGTTAGAACACCTATCGCCATCTTTAGATGGTATAGTTATCGAGGTCAAGCTCAGAAAAGCTTAGCTTTTCGGAGCTTTATAAATTGATTCGGTCCGCATTTCCCATTCAGAATTATAAGGGACTGTGGTATTCTGAGATCAGAGGAGGGCTGGCAGACTTTAGCCCGGGGGGCAAGCACACCGCACTGGCCCATAAGTAGCATCCCATTCTTAAAGGGTGGTTTTTGGTAATATATATATTTATCTATATAAAAAGAGGCTATTTTAGTGTTGCTTAATGCATATATATGTTTTTATGCCCAGGCCCAGAGCTGGATTAAGGCTCTGGTGGGCCTGGGCACTTTAGACAGGGTAACCCCCTATGATGTAGCATGTTTATCCATTTAGACAAATACACAGGCAATACTATGTGCACTACTTTTAGGTGCACACAGTTCCGCCTTCACAAGCAGTACACGGTGAAGCAGGACATACCTCCCAACTGTCCTAAGTGAAACAGTCACCGAAATTCGGGACTGTCCCGCCAGATTCAAGACAGTTGGCAGACTGTCCTGCTCTCTCCTACCTGTTCTTGTCACTGTCACCACTTGTGGCTGCTGGTTACTTTAGCTCATATGCTGGTTGTCTGGATCCTGGAATATAGGAGGCCCTATTTGGAAAAAAAATGGGTACATAAAATTTAGAAAACTCCAACCAGTTCCAGTGTTAAATCAATAGCCCCCGCGTTTTATAATCAGGCCTCCCTTCAGCCACAACATTAAAATAATAATATTCACATTTGCTAAATAGGTCTCTTTCCCTCCAACCAATCCTGACATTAGATAGCAAACACATTTAATATATAAACCTATTTCCCTCCTTCCTAACAGCCCCAGCAATAATTTAAATAGCATTTACGTTTAACAAATGTAACCATTTCCCACAACAATCCCAGGCATTAAATAATTCATAATCACAATTAATAAATAGACCTCATTCTCCCCAAACAGCCCCACAATCAATTAGTAGCTCACCACCCTAGCATTAAATTAAAGATCCAATTACTCCATCTTAAATTCATAGGACCCACTATTAAATTAAATTTCCCAAGCATCACCCGACAAATAAAATAGCACCCAATAATTAGCCCCATCTGCACTCCTCGATTAAATAATTAGCCTGCCTCCCACATTATATTAAGACCCCCCACTCTCACACACACTACATTCATATACTGCCCCCCTACACACACACACAATACATTCATAGACCGGCCCCCACACACAATGCATTCATAGACTGGTCCCCACACACAATACATTCATAGATTGGCCCCCACTCATACACACACCATACATACCTGGCCCCATCTCACACACCATACATACCTGACCCCATCTCACACAGACATTAATTTAGCATACTGACACACACACATACACACACAATACATTCATATACTGGCCCCCTCTGACAGACACTGATTTAGCATACTGACACACACACACACACACACACACACACATTCATATACTGGCTCCCTCTCACACAGACCCCCCCCCCCCCACTTCACCGGCACTTACCTGGCTCAACCCGCAATCCACGCGCTGTCAGTTTCTTCACACATGGGACGGCACCTTTCACGTGGTTCGCGTCCCATATGACACAAACAGAGGCGCGCATACATGGGAGGGAGGGGGGACAGATTGTTAGGATCCTCGGCCAGTTGAAGAAGGTGGTTGGTCCCGGGGAAGGGGCCAGCCACCAACTCCACACTATGGGGAGTAGGACCTGGCGGCCCAAAATAATGTTTTTTGTCCAGCCCAGCCCGCCCCTGGAGATAATTAAACTAGTGCACCAGCAAATTTACACCGTATATGCTATGATTCTGTGCAGAGTATCTTTACCTCTGATAGCTTGGTTTAATCACTCTGACTGATGTAGCTTTATAGCCTTAGATTGTAAGCTCTCAGTAGCAGGACCCTCTTTTCTCCTTTTGTCTTATCTGCTTCCAACACATCCACCTCTGCATCCTTATTCCTCTTGCATGTTCTGTACTGCGGATTATGTGTGCTCTGTACTGTTATTGTTATATCTTATGAATTATACTTACTACAACTATACTCCTTAAATGCTTTGTATTTTGCTTTTCCTTGGTTCTGTGTTTTCCGTGTTGCTCCTATTTTTTTTTTCTATGCTCTAATTCCACATAGTAGTAATGCTGTGGAATTTTGTGGCATTATATAAATAAATAAATAATAAAATAATAATAATAATAATATATTTTTGCACACTGCCTCTTTCCCATCCTTCACCCTATACTGGCTCAAGAAAAAGAATCTCCAAACTCTTGCACACTTGTCAACTCAGCAAAAGAAGGCATAGGCAACATGTTGGAGAAAGTATTAGCACTTTACTTTAGGTATTTTAACTAATGCACTTTGGTGCACATATCAATGCTTTTTAAAGCAGTCCCATATTTAATACTAGAACATTGGTGTTGGCCCTTCCCCTCGGAAGAAATGAAAGGTGACTCATAATAACCATGGATCTTGCCCAACTTTTATTTGCATTGGATTTCTCTACCTTCCACTGTCATGCAAAGAGTCAATCAGCAGATGATTAACCCAGTGGAATGATCTCAACCTGTTGCCCTAGTGTTAAATAGTTGTCCTTTAATGATTTATAATATATAATAAAGACTGAATCATTATCACACTGTCCAGTCATTAATGTAGGTACATTGCCGGGATAACATGTATGGGCCAATTCAGTTTGGCACGATACATGGAACTGCCATTTCATTCTCAAAGTTCCACTTATTGGGCCTGATTCATTAAGGATCTTAAATGAAGAGGATTCTTATTTCAGTCTCCTGGACAAAACCATGTTACATTGCAAGGGGTGCAAATGAGTGTTCTGTTTTGCACATAAGTTAAATACTGACTGTTTTTTCATGTAGCACACAAATACTTGATAGCTTATTTGTACACTGAAATTTAAAGTTGATATTTGTGTGCTATATGAAAAAACAGGCAGTATTTAACTTATGTGCAAAACAGAACACTCATTTGCACACCTTGCATTGTAACATGGTTTTGTCCACGAGACTGAAATAAGAATCCTCTTCATTTAAGATCCTTAATGAATCAGACCCATTGTGCCTAGATTATGTCCCAATTCCAATGCCTGCTCATGGGACCTCTTGCTCAAAGTGTGGGATTTTGTGAGCAGGAAAGTTGCATGCAAACGTAAAAGTTTTGTGTGCAACTTTGAGCAGTGAGGGACTCAGGAGCTCATAGCCGCTAAATCCCCAGCTGTTTTTGCCTGAGTTATTACTAGATATTGTGGATTTACATGTTTCAACACTCACTGGAAGCCATTGCTTGAACCACAAGCACCAGTATACCATTCCAATCAGTACCGTTGCAAAGGCAGTGCGGGCAGTGCAACCCAGGGCACCTGAGGGGGGGCAACGGGCACCCCGTTTGTACATACTTTGACCCTAGATTTCTATGAATGTGTCACAGGGCAGCACCACATTGCATCACCTGCCATGCAACATATGGGCGCCTGGCTCCCAGCAACATTGTGAGGTCATGACGCTGTCAGTGTAGAGGAGAAAAAAGAACAAAGCAGAGAAAACAGGGGAGAGGTGACTGTAGAAATCTGAAGAGAAGGGGATTAAAAAAATGGGGGAGGGGGCTGGAGAACAAAGGGGAGAAGTGGCTGGAGAAAGTGGGAGAGAGGTGGCTGGAGAGAACAGGATGGGGGAGGGGGCGGGAGAAAAATGGAGGGATAGATGTCTGGAGAAAATGTGGTGGTAATAGGGGGCTGGACTTCACAGGGGGGTAGAGGGGCAGTAGATAACAAGGGGAGGGATTAGGAGGCTGGGGGTTAGAGAGAAGTGGGGATTTCTTTGTGGCACATAAATATATGGTACATAAATACTATAATTGGAAATATATTCAAAAGTCGGTGACATTTTTGTTAGCAATAATAGTCTCTATTAAATGTGGGGGGAATTATAATATTATTGCAGGTGTGGGGAGAAATAGGTCTCTTTGTTAAATCGGAATGTTATTCATTTACTGTTGGGGATGCTGGGAGCAGCCGAATATGTTGGTTTATTAAAAGGGAACTTGATATCGGGGGTAATCGGAGAAAATAGATCTACATAATAAATGGAAGTGCTGGTTGGGAGGAAGGAGGCTTATTTATTTAATGTAAAAACTACTAATTAAATGTCGGGCTGGTTAAGGTGTTGAAGGCTTAATTATTAAACATGGGTGCTATTAATTTAATGTCAGTGCCGTATGGGTGAAATAGGCATATTTATTAATTGTGAATAGAATTATTATGCAAATAGGGAATAAGCATGTCAAACATTATAGGTTTCTGCTTCACAAACATACCAATAAAGTAGGCCGCCTACTTTCCATCTTGCTGAAAGGCGATAGAACCAATACCTTTATAACATCCTTGCTGGACAGTACAGGAAATGTAAAGTATAAAGGAGATGAAATTGTAAACATTCTAAATATGTTCTATGAACGTCTTATATCCAAGAGACACTAAATAGTGGAAATAAATAATTATTTTGGAAACACATTAAATTACCCCAAATCACAAAGCAACAGATTTTCATGCTTATTCAACCAATAACAGAGCAAGAAATTATTTCCGTCATAAAGCATTTGAAACCCTTAAAATCTCCAGACCCAGATGGCCTCAGTGGTGAATTATTCTAAATATCACAGTCTTTGATTACATTTTTTCATAATACTATCATTATAAAAAAGTCACTGCCTATTTATTTTAATCATGCAATTATTAAAATCCTACCAAAATCAGGGAGAGACGCAGAACTGCCAGTCTCTTATAGGCCGATTTCGTTCCTGAATACTGATTATAAAAATATTTACTAAAATTCTTGCAGAGTATCAATTTAAATGGCGGTACTATAATAATGTTTTAGCTGTCGCTTTGCTTTCATTAATGGAAGAAGGGAATCTAGGCTGAAACTTGTCAGTCAGAAAACATAATTTAATTTATTGACATGTTTAATCATCGATTCAATCACAAAGAAGTAAATGAAAATATTACTAACACTTACTGTTCACTTTAATAATAGCAGGATGAGATATATTTGCCCCTCTGATGTTTAGGCTGAGAGTGCAACCTATTTAAATTCATGTTGACTATTCACTGTTTCATGACCACAGTCTATGAAATACATGAGAATATGACCTGAATTTGAAAGTTAGATATTTGCGTAAACAAATGAAATCCACACACCAGCATTTTCCTGTCCCCATGGCAGAGACGTGTAAAAAACACTGCTTGCCTGAAATAAATGTAAGAAGATTAATTATTGTTGCGCAGTCATGTGACAGGCAAGATAAGGTTTTACCGAGTGAACGGTATCTCATTTACCACTGAGCTTAGCACCACCCGGGACAAAAATAAACCTGCGATAAAACACCAACAATATCTGCCTGGGACTCATTAATAAACTGTTGTAGAAATCCATAACTAATTAGCTCTCATTTAATTAGAGTTGAGGAACAAAACAGGCAGTCTGACGAGTTCACATCCTCATGTAATGGGGTTGTTTGCACAATGCAGAAGCTGACGTTTGATAAAGAGGCCTCGAAAGTTTATATAATAAAACCTTCCTTGACTAATGTGCTGACCCATTAATAACTACTGCAAAGTGTGACATGGAAAGTGAAGAAATAGGGTGAAATATATATAAATCTCCATTTAAAACTGAACTTTACAGCAGGTGCTAAAATTGGATGGCTCCTTTCTTTGGGATAAGTATCAGATGCAGGTCTCTGCATCACAGGATAATAGAGATTGGAGTAGTTCAGTAATCTGTGAACATAGTTTCAGAAATTTTGTGTAAAGAGCCCCCTACAGTTATGTGCAAAAAACACATGCAAGTAAAGTTTTATTTAAATTTCTGAATATTTTGAACTATAATCTATAATTGGTGCTGAAGTGGCAAATATAGATTGGAAAACAAAGTATTTCTCATTGTAATATCTATGGACTGGGCAGCACGGTGGCTTAGTAGTTATCACTTCACCCTCACAGCACGGTGGTCATGAGTTTGATTCCTGACCATGGCCTTATCTGTGTGGAGTTTATATGTTCTCCTCGACGTGACGGACAAGCAAGCGAGGAAGAAAGAAAACATAAAAAAAGAAAAGAAATAGGTGACAGAAAGGTAAGTGAAGGGGAACAAATAGAAGAATAATGGAGGGCACAGGCATAGTATCTGATACAGGGGCAGGGTGCATGATGAATGGGGTAAATAGAAGAATAATGGAGGGCACAGTGTGTGAAATAGTGGCAGACCAGAAGCATAATGAAGGGGGACAAACAGAAGCATAATGGAGGGCACAGTGTGTTGAACACTTTGATAATAACCATGCATAACAAACTGTCTTACTTGCCATCCCTCCATGTATTATGCTTAGAATCAATACACCCTCCCACTCACACACTTCACACCTCTTTATCCATACTGTCCCCACACTACTCCACCTCTAATTAACACTGAACTTCTTTCCTATCTGTTTTCCTTAACTGCATTATACTCAACCTGTGATTGCAAAAGAAGACCCATTAAAATTTACATAATCTTCTCCACTAAATAATTCTGCTTTAAGTAGAAATATATATATATATATATATATATATATATATATATATATATATATATATAATTAAATCCAGATTTCCCCCTTATCTCCCATGCACTTCATTCTATTTCTTTACTATACAAAAATCCAGCAAACATAACACTTGTCTCCTGTCATTTTCAAGATTACTATGGCATCCTCACAGTGTTAAAGCTCTGTTTGTAACAAACCAACCTCCATCATGACCTCTTTCTCTCACACAACCTTAACCTTCTGGCAATAATAAAAACATGATTTACACAATCAGATACCTTAACTCCAGGGGCAAATGCAGGATATTTAGAGTGGAGTTTTAATGGCATAGCGCAAGGGTGCATGCAAGAGATGTGACTATTTACGACAGCACTAGGCTGCTCTCTAACTCTTCACATCCCCTTCAAATACACAGGCAATTGTAGCCAACTATCTTGATTCTAGTAAGACAGTCAGGACTGCAAGAGGAATAGCAACTTCATGGGGCCCCCCTTATAGTTGAGCATGGAAAAAAATTGTGGGAATGGTCATACAATTGGGGGCTTGGCTGTGCATCATTGAGGCGTGTCTGTCTAGCAGGTGAAAAGTGCTAGGCCACCCTTCTATAGAAAACACCCTGCATTGCTGTGTACACCATTTGCAGAAGTGTGCAGTGCCCACTCGCCGGAGCGTGACATATGTCTCAGCAGTCCTGACTTTCAGGACAGCGGGACAGTGACCTCATAGTGCCTCTTAGTTGCGCCCTCATAACAGAGACCCAGTTAATATTGTGGTAAATAGTCCTACCCACAAAGCATAACATACCACATAGTAGAGTCCCCAGTTGCTATTATACCACAGTAATGCCCCCAATTCACTTTATGCCACACATAAGTGCCTCTAATTCACATTCACAGGGGGGAATACAATGGTAGAGGCCCACCAGAGGGGGTGTGGCCAATCACTAGAGAGGTGTAACCAAACCACCAGAGGGGGTGTGGTAAGCCCACTATGACAGCTAGCACCATAGTGTAGTATATAAAGACTGCAGTGTGTATATAAAGAGTACACAGTCTTGGCCTGCCCCTTAGATTGGGCAGAGAAGTCACCAATAATCGGGGTTGTTCCACTAGAATCAGAACATTTGACAGACTGTCCTGCTCTCTCCTACCTGCACCACCTGTGCTGCAGGTTTCATTAGTTGCGGGTTGTCTGGGTCCTAGAATGTTGGGGGCCCAATTGGAAAAAAATGGGTACAATTAGAAAATTCCAACCAGCCCCGGGATTACATTAATAGCAACCAGAGTAGAGCTGAGCTGGAACTGTTGAGCACGGAGAGCAGCGGATAGGAATCAGTTGTAGCAGTCTCGAGGAAACACGGGAGAGTTGAGATGAGCTGAAGACTGTAGCGCACAAAGGCAGCAGATAGGAATCAGCCAAACAGTCACGATGAAACACAGGAGAGTTGAAGTGGTCTGAGGACTGTAGTGCACGGAGGCAGCGGATAGGAATCAGCCAAACAGTCACGATGAAACACAGGAGAGTTGAAGTGGTCTGAGGACTGTAGTGCACGGAGGCAGCGGATAGGAATCAGCTAACAGTCATGATGAAACACAGCAGAGTTGAAGTGGTCTGAAGACTGTAGTGCACGGAGGCAGCGGATAGGAATCAGCTAACAGTCACGATGAAACACAGGAGAGTTGAAGTGGTCTGAAGACTGTAGTGCACGGAGGCAGCGGATAGGAATCAGCTAACAGTCACGATGAAACACAGGAGAGTTGAAGTGGTCTGGAAACCACAGGAGTAGAAGTGGTCTGGAAACCACAGGAATCAGCAGCACTGAATACACGAGGAAACACAGGAACACCTTCAGAGGCTCATGGGGAATGAGACTCCAAGATCAGGCAACGAGGTATGGACAGCAGGTGCTTTAAATAGGGAGTGTTGCCTGATCCGCCAATTAAGTTAAAGGAACAGGTACTGAAGGTTTTGAAAGGGCTGCGCATGCGCAGACCCTCAGGATGGTGGACGGCCACGGTTCCTAAACACACGGGAAGAAGTACTCACAGTCTGGTGAGTGACAGTACCCCCCCTTTTAAAGGTGGGCACAGAACGCCTGGAACCGGGCTTGTCCGGATTTTTGGAATAAAACTTCTTAAGAAGAGCTGGGGCGTTGAGATCTTCAGCTTTGATCCATGAACGCTCCTCAGGACCAAAGCCCTTCCAATGAACGAGGAAACGGAGAACTCCTCGCGAAATTTTTGCGTCCAATACATGAGTAATCTCGAAATCTTCCTCCTGATGAACTTGAACTGGCTGAGGTGCTGAAGGAGGAGCCGAGAAACGGTTAATGATGAGAGGTTTGAGCAAGGACACATGGAAGGCATTGGAAATACGAAGGTTCTTAGGAAGTAGAAGTTTGAAACAAACTGGATTTATCCCTTGAATGATCCTATATGGACCAATAAAACGGGGAGCGAATTTCATAGATGGGACCTTCAAACGAATATTTTTGGTAGATAACCAGACACGATCTCCAATTTTCAGTGGTGGAATAGCCCGCCTCTTCTTATCTGCGAAAGACTTATATTTGGCAGATGTCTTCTTTAAACAGGTTTTGACCTGAGACCAAATATTTTTGAAGGTCTGACAAACAGTCTCTACAGCAGGAACTTGGGTGGGAGGGAGGGCAGGAAATTCCGGAAAAGACGGATGGTGACCGTAAACCACAAAGAATGGAGTTTTGGACGATGACTCATGGTACATGTTGTTATGAGCGAATTCAGCCCAAGGAAGCAATTCTACCCAGTTGTCTTGATTGGCTGATGAGAACATCCTTATAAAGGTCTCGAGATCTTGATTGACCCGTTCAGTTTGTCCGTTTGATTGCGGATGGTAAGAAGATGAGAGTGCTAATCGTATGCCCAAGGTTTTACAAAGGGCCCGCCAGAATCTGGAAACGAATTGTACTCCTCTATCTGACACAATCTCAGACGGACATCCATGAATACGAAAGATTTCCTTAACGAAATGTTCAGCCAAAGTAGACGAGGAAGGCAAACCAGACAAAGGGACAAAATGAGCCATCTTCGAAAATCTGTCTACCACTACCCAAATAGTATTACAATTTTTACTAGATGGCAGATCAGTAACAAAGTCCATACTAATATGGGTCCAGGCTTGGACTAAATGGGTAGTGGTTGCAGCAACCCCGCTGGAGTTCTGCGGGAGGATTTAAACTGAGAACACAATTCACAAGAAGCAACAAACTCTTTGACGTCTCTCCTCATCGAGGGCCACCAGTAACTTCGAGAGAGAATCTCAAAGGTCTTGCGTTCACCAGCATGTCCAGAAAAACGAGAAGAATGGAACCACGAAAGGATTTTCCTCCTAAGAGTAGGAGGCACGAGGGTCTTCCCAAATGGTAGCACTTTAGTGGAAGAAGCAGCCAGCGAGATACATTTGGGGTCTAGTATAGAATGGTTGGAAACCTCTTCAACGTCAGTGGACGTCACAAAAGCTCGAGATAGAGCGTCAGCTTTCTTGTTCTTGGCAGCTGGTTTGATTAATTCGAAACGGGAAAAGAAAAGAGACCATCTTGCTTGACGAGGATTCAAGCATTGGGCAGACTGTAGGTATGACAAGTTCTTATGATCCGTGAAAATCGTCACAGGGTGACGAGCTCCTTCCAATAAGTATCTCCACTCCTCTAATGCAACTTTGATAGCCAGCAACTCCTTGTCCCCGATAGTGTAATTTTTCTCCGCAGGCAGGAGACCCCGAGAGTAAAAGGCACAAGGATGGAATTTTTGTTGCTCCGAGCGTTGGGAGAGAATGGCTCCTAAGCCCACATTAGAGGCATCTACTTCTAGGAAGAAGGGAAGTGTCACATCAGGCTGTCGAAGAATGGGAGCGGAGGAGAAGGACTCTTTAAGAAATTGAAAGGCTTGGAGGGCCTCGGATGACCATTGCTTAGTATTGGCCCCTTTACGAGTCAGGGCCACAATAGGAGATGCAATGGACGAGAAGTCTTGAATGAAGCGTCTATAGTAATTGGCAAAACCTAAAAAACGCTGGATAGCACGAAGAGTAGTTGGCTGGGGCCAATGTAATACAGCATTCACCTTTTCTGGATCCATTTTTAGGCCAACTCCGGAAACAATATCTGGGGCAACTCGAATGAACATTTTTCTAGTTTGCAGAATAATGAATTTTTCCGGAGTCTGGAAAGGACCTCTGCCACATGTTGGTGATGAGAAGGCAGGTCCTGTGAAAAGATCAATATGTCGTCCAGGTAGACAACGACACATACATATAACAAGTCCCGAAAGATCTCATTAACGAAGCCCTGGAAAACAGCGGGGGCATTACACAACCCGAAAGGCATTACTAGATATTCATAATGCCCATCTCTGGTGTTGAACGCTGTCTTCCATTCGTCACCGGGCCGGATTCTAATTAAATTATAGGCACCACGAAGATCCAACTTGGTAAAGATCCGAGCTCCCTTGATGCGATCAAATAACTCAGTGATCAACGGAATGGGATACCGATTTTTAATAGTAATGGCATTGAGTCCACGAAAATCTATGCAGGGGCGTAGTGATCCATCCTTCTTTTTTACGAAGAAGAACCCGGCTCCAGCGGGAGAGGTGGAAGGTCGAATAAACCCTCGCTGGAGATTCTCCTGGATGTAATCAGATGTAGCTTGAGTTTCAGGTAACGAAAGTGGATAGACCCGACCCCTAGGAGGAGTCTTGCCAGGTAGAAGATCGATCGGACAATCCCATGAACGATGAGGAGGAAGACGTTCAGACTGAGCTTTATCAAAAACATCGGCAAATGAAGCATACTGAGGAGGGAGTCCCGGTGAGGAAGATGAGATGGAAGATTGCTGTATTTTAAGAGGAATGACTTGAGAAAGACAAAGATGATGACATTCAGCTCCCCAAGACGTAACTTGAGGAGTGCGCCAGTCAATCTGGGGAGAATGACATTGAAGCCATGGAAGGCCTAAGACAATCGGACTTGTCGTAACAGGAAGAATTAAAAACGAAATCTCTTCATGGTGTAGCACACCAATCTGAAGCGTTACTGGAGACGTACTCTGGGTGATGAGACCATTGATGAGACGTGATCCATCTATAGCAGTCACAGTAATCGGTGTTTTCAAAGTAATCACTGGTAGGGACCGTTGATTCACTAGGGATTTAGAAATGAAATTTCCTGCTGCTCCAGAATCAATCAGTGCTTGAGACTCAAAGGATTTGGTAGCAAAGGAAATCGTAACATCAAAAGCGCAGACTTTTAATTTCGTAGAAGATGGAGAGGACTCCAGGGACCCTAACTTCATCTCTCCAGAACTAGTTAGGGCCTGGCATTTCCCGATTTCTTAGGGCAAGAACTGAGCATATGTGTGGAATCAGCACAATAGATACAAAGTCTATTCTTTACTCTTCGGTTCCTCTCCTCTAAAGTTAATTTGGAACGTCCTATCTCCATGGGAATCACAGAAGGTGAAGCTGGACGAAATTGAGGGGTTGAGCGAAGAGGTGCTTTAACTGAAGTTGTTTTCTCAGATTCTCTTTCACGAAACCTCATGTCTACACGATGGCAAAGAGAGATCAAATCTTCTAATGACGTAGGAAGCTCTTGGGTAGTCAGTGCATCTTTAATTTTATCGGAGAGCCCCTGCCAGAAGGCGGCAATTAATGCTTCAGTGTTCCACTGAAGTTCAGAGGCTAATATCCTAAATTGAATGACGTACTGGCCTACTGTATGAGAGCCCTGACGTAAACGAAGAATGCTGGAAGCAGCGGAGGTCACACGACCTGGTTCATCGAACACACTTCGGAACATAGAAATGAATTTGGCATTATCTTGTAATACAGGATCGTTTCTCTCCCACAGAGGGGAGGCCCAAGCCAGAGCTTGTCCAGAAAACAATGAGATAAGATAGGCCACTCTGGAACGATGGGTAGAAAAATTTTGAGGTTGGAGCTCAAAATGAACTGAGCATTGGTTGAGAAAACCCCTACAAGTTTTGGGGTCTCCATCGTACTTTGACGGAGTAGGCAGGTGTAGCGTGGGAGCTGTAGACACCTGGGATGGCACTGGGGAAGCGGAGGAAAGCACAGGAGCTTCAACATTAGCTGTAACGGTCTGTCCAGATGTTCCTTGGGAGGCTAACGACTGGTAGCATTGAAGTAACAGCTGTTGGCGAGCATCCTGTTGCTCCACACGGGTGACCAGATGCTGCAGCATCTCTTTGGCTGTAGGTTCCGTATCTGGGTCTGTCATGGCCTGATCTTACTGTCACGGGCACTAGGAGTCTTTACCCAGGGATCACCAGGTGATAAGCTTACCAGAGCAGTATAGGTGGTAATATGGTACTCTGGTAGCGGGGTGATCACGGAACAGGAGACAGCAGATGATAGAGATGCTCGGGAAAGTCTATGACTAGCAGCACTGGTAATATATATGTAGTAATACACGAGGAACTGAATGGACAAAGGACACGTGAGGGTAGTCAGTGGTCTGCGGTAGCAAGTTGTACCACTGCTATAGTGAGGAGGAATGTCCAACAGAAACGAGGAGGTGATGAGAGTCAGCGGTCTGCGTTTAGCAAGTTGTACCGCTGTCTGGGTGAAGGAATGGGATCCAGGTGAAGGTATCCGGGAAGTCAGTGGTCTGCGTTAGCAAGTTGTACCACTGCTATGTGAGAGGACACTGGAACAGGTGACACTGGAAACAGGAATCAGTGGTCTGCCTCTAGCAAGTTGTACCACTGAATATATATGTGAGGAGGAGCACGGGGAGAGACTGCAATACAGAGGATACACGGGCACCTTGAACTTGATCCACAATGACATGCACAATATAGTAATGACTGAACAGCACTGCAATAATACAAAGTCATAGAAACTATCCGGGCAAAAGATAACACAGTCAATGATGGCAAAAGTCTCAGCGGATAGTAAGCTCCAGAGGAGAACAACTCAGTCCAGCAAGATATGCAATACACCAGCACAGTCAATGAGAAGTATGCATACCGTGGTTCAGGAGCAGGCTGTCAGACAGGAGTGCAGAGATACCTGAACGGCTGGAGGCGGCAGGATGCGAAGTCCCTGGAGGGTGAAGCGGTAATCAAGTAGGTGCAGCGCACAGGTAGGTAGACCAGCAGGGGAACAAATACTCAGGAAGCAGTAGTATGTAGAACTGGACTCCTGGAGGACCCTGAAGAGTAGCGATGGTCTAGACGAGATGAAAGCAGTGAGGCGCAGATCCGATGCAGACTGGCGAGTAGAGACCAGCAGGAACACTGAGAAGCACGGAGAGCGGATCAGCTGCTGCAGACACGAGTAGAACTGAGGAGTAGCAGCCAGCAGGACTCTGCAGGCACACGGAGGTAGCTGATAGCAACCAGCAGGTGCAGCCACAATGAAACACGGGAGAGTAGAGCTGAGCTGGAACTGTTGAGCATGGAGAGCAGCGGATAGGAATCAGTTGTAGCAGTCTCGAGGAAACACGGGAGAGTTGAGATGAGCTGAAGACTGTAGCGCACGGAGGCAGCAGATAGGAATCAGCCAAACAGTCACGATAAAACACAGGAGAGTTGAAGTGGTCTGAGGACTGTAGTGCACGGAGGCAGCGGATAGGAATCAGCCAAACAGTCACGATGAAACACAGGAGAGTTGAAGTGGTCTGAGGACTGTAGTGCACGGAGGCAGCGGATAGGAATCAGCTAACAGTCACGATGAAACACAGCAGAGTTGAAGTGGTCTGAAGACTGTAGTGCACGGAGGCAGCGGATAGGAATCAGCTAACAGTCACGATGAAACACAGGAGAGTTGAAGTGGTCTGAAGACTGTAGTGCACGGAGGCAGCGGATAGGAATCAGCTAACAGTCACGATGAAACACAGCAGAGTTGAAGTGGTCTGAAGACTGTAGTGCACGGAGGCAGCGGATAGGAATCAGCTAACAGTCACGATGAAACACAGGCGAGTTGAAGTGGTCTGGAAACCACAGGAGTAGAAGTGGTCTGGAAACCACAGGAATCAGCAGCACTGAATACACGAGGAAACACAGGAACACCTTCAGAGGCTCATGGGGAATGAGACTCCAAGATCAGGCAACGAGGTATGGACAGCAGGTGCTTTAAATAGGGAGTGTTGCCTGATCAGCCAATTAAGTTAAAGGAACAGGTACTGAAGGTTTTGAAAGGGCTGCGCATGCGCAGACCCTCAGGATGGTGGACGGCCACGGTTCCTAAACACACGGGAAGAAGCACTCACAGTCTGGTGAGTGACAGTCACCTTGTTGCACCCTTATATTAATGCAATTATCATATAAATTGAATTTAGATATTTGTAAAACAGTGATGCATTATATAAAATTGAAAATCATACTAAACAATAAATAAGAATAAATATAAATACTGTAACAAAAGGAGACATTTAGCTGGCAATATGTAGAGAAAGCAGGGAAGTAGAGTAAAACATTTGTGCAGTAATGCACCTAGATTGAATATAAAGACCTATGTATGAAAAGCAATAGTTTAAGTTTAGTTTAACTTAACTTACATGACTTGAAATCCTTCCTCTCAGCAAACAGACAGGGTGTGTCTGAATTACAGAGCCAGTGATGGGCGTTTCCTTTTAAAGAGAAGGTGATGCAACGGTCGGAAGCCCGTTCTTAAAGGAACCGCCTAAGAATGCACAACATCTGGACATCAATCTTTGGGAACTGCCAAACCGGAATGCCATCGTGGGAGTCACAGCAGGAGTTCCACAAAAGCTTCCACCTGCGGGGAAACATGGACAGTCCAAACTAGCATTGGTCGGTGATGTCGCAGATGAGCCCACCCCGCCTGTCAGTGAGGATACGGACTGGTCCGCAATACCAATTTTGTTTCCTCTGCAGGACTTTGCTCGAGACTAACTTAACGATGCCACTTTGGAACATGCCTTTAAAAGTGTGACTGAGGTAAATGGGGTAGCGAAAGCCGCCCAGCCTGCAGAAGGTATACCATATTTTATTGTTAAAAATAATTTCCTGTATAGAGTTGCTAATGTACAGGGGGAAAAAGTAGAACAATTAATGGTTCCTTAGGTCCATGTACCCCTAGTGTTAAAAGCAGCACACACACATGTCTGTGGGGGACACCTAGGGGAGGATAAAACACGGGAACGAGTTCTGCTTAGGTTTTACTGGCCCGGTGTACACATGGCAGTGAAAAAGTATTGCCGGTCCTGTCCCATTTGTCAGAGAACCTGTCCCAAACCCATGTACAGGGCACCTCTCATTCCAATACCAATAGTACAAGTTCCCTTTGAACGGATAGCTATGGACTTTGTGGGGCCACTGGAAAAATCTGCACGTGGGCACCAATATATACTAGTGGTGCTTGACTATGCAACCAGGTATCCAGAGGCAATTCCCATACGAAACATAAAGTCCAGCACCATAGCTAAGGAACTTGTATTGATGTTTACACGCTTGGGAATACCCAAAGAAATTCTCACAGATCAGGGTACTCCATTCATGTCTAAACTGATGAAGGACATGTGCCAGTTGCTAGGGGTTTCGGCGCTTCACACCTCTGTATACCATCCACAAACAGATGGCTTGGTGGAACGCTTTAACCGCACATTAAAGCACATGCTCAGGAAAGCAGTGGCTCAAGAAAAAAAAGATTGGGACACTCTTATTCCCTATTTGATGTTTGCCATCCGTGAGGTACCTCAAGCTTCAACAGGGTTTAGTCCCTTTGAGTTATTGTTTGGGAGACAGCCCAGGGGTATCTTGGATATGTTAAAAGAAGGGTGGGAGCAGCAAGGTCCCAGGGAGCCAAATCTGGTACAATTTGTGTCACAAATGTATGAGAGGCTAGGAAAGATAGGGCCTATTGTGCAGCAACATGTAAAAGAGGCTCGGCAACGACAGAGGAAAAGTTATGATAAAAGTGCTGTTGTTCGATCTTTCAAGCCTGGGGACAAGTCCTAGTCCTGGTTCCCACCCAGGAAAGCAAACTTTTTGCCCACTGGCAGGGTCCATATGAAGTTCTAGAGGCTGTCGGTCCTGTCAAGTACAGAGTCCATCAGTTAGGTAGGAGAAGGGAGGAGCAAATATATCATGTTAACCTCTTTAAACCTTGGCATGATGAGGAAACCTGTCCTCAGATAGTAAGTACTGCCATTGAAAAGTCTGAAGTGCCCATAGAGCCAGCTTTGTCCATTCAGCAGAGACAACAGACTGAAGAAATCATTCGCCGGAACAGGGATGTCTTCTCTTCCATTCCTGGGCGCACTACCTTAATCGAACACGACATTGTCACTGCGCCAGAAGTCATTGTAAAGCAGAAGCCGTATCGTATTCCAGAAGCCAGACGGGTGGACATGAGAAAGGATGTCGAAAAGATGCTCCAGTTAGATGTGATTGAAGAGTCCACTAGTGAGTGGAATAGTCCCATTGTGCTTGTTCCGAAACCTAATGGGACAATTAGGTTCTGCAATGACTTTAGGCACCTAAACAGTATGTCGCAGTTTGATGCCTATCCAATGCCACGTGTGGATGAACTAGTGGAAAGTTTTGCTGGTAGCAATTATTTGACAACCCTTGATCTAACAAAGGGTTATTGGCAAGTTCCCTGACTCCCACGGTCAAGTCAAAGACTGCCTTTTCCACCCCTGATGGTCTCTATCAATATAAAGTCCTACCCTTTGGATTGCATGGGGCACCTGCCACCTTCCAAAGGGCCATGAATAAATTGCTACGACTCCACACAGCTTATGCAGCCGATTACCTGGACGGTAAGGTGATTTATACCCCAGACTGGGGATCACATTTAGGCAAAGTTGAGGCGGTCTTAGCTTCATTAAGGTCAGCAGGGTTAACAGCTAACCCAGAGAAATGTGCCATAGCCATGAGAGAAGCCAAATATTTGGGGTACGTTGTTGGTCGAGGGCATGTCAAACCCCAGCTAGACAAAGTGGAGGCAGTCAAAAATTGGGCAAGACCAGAGAAAAAGTCACAGTTAAGAACCTTTTTAGGCTTAGTAGGTTACTACAGGCGGGTTGTAAGCCACTTCGCCACTAGAGCTGCTCCACTAACGGACATGTTAAAAAAAGTTGTCCAGATAGATTAACCTGGTCTGACTCTGCAGAAACCGCCTGGTCTGATCTTTAGTTAGCTCTTTGTTCCTCCCCAGTTCTACAAGCACCGGATTTTACCCGGAGGTTCTTCCTCCAAACTGATGCTTCTGGTGTTGGCTTAGGTGCAGTCCTGTCACAGGAGAAGAATGGAGTAGAAAATGCAAACATACAATTTGTCTGATCCTAATTTGTTTCTGGCCTGCCATACCTCTATGCTACCAGAAATGCTGCTGTTTTGCCATTGGACATTTTCACCTTGCCTGCAGGAGTTAACCTCCTTCCCTGATCATCACCTGCACCTGTTCCACTATGTTATGTACTCATTATATATCAAAACATTGCTATTTGCAGTTCATCACTGTTTGCTGTTTCTGGGCCCTGAAAGTACTCCTGTGTAAATGTGCCTGCTGTGCTCCTGATTATCTGACTTCTGCCTTTTCCCATCATTTTGCACCTTTGCCCGTAACCCAAGATCCCGGCTTTGTTTTGACCTTGCTCCTTTTTTCTGGTACTTTTGCCAGATTCTCCAGCGGACATCTAGTCTCTCTGTGACTACAGATCATCTCACTTGCCTGGTATCCAGCTCACAAGCTTCCTAGCTTAACCTGGACTTTCAAAATCTTTGTGCCTGCAGATAACCTCACCTGCCTGGTAATCAGAGTCTTCAGTTTCTCAGCCTTTTTATTTGCTACAAGTCAATTTAACCTGTATGGTCCTTGTTTAAACAAACCACCTTGGTTCACTAACACAACTCTCCATGGTTCTGTAACTGGGAACCCTAACACAATTGCACTATACTAGTTGCTAAGACTGGTGGTAATCACTGATCTAAAGCAAGTGCTTTGAACCTCCTTGATTTTATTACAGGATGTTTAATTGTTTTTCTGATATTTTAAATGTATATATACAAATAAACGTTTTATTTTAATTTTATGTGACAAAATGTTCATCAATTATGCGGAATAACATATATATATATATATATATATATATATATATATATATATATATATATATATATATGTATATATATATCTATAATATAAATGTTTAGTGGCGTGTGTTAGTCTGTCTGTGTGTGTGTGTGTGTGGAAAAAATAAAACCAAGCTGCAGCGCCACCTGCTGGGCGGAGTTATACACTGACCTACTAAATTCTTAGTGTGTGTGGAAAAAAAAATTCAGAAAGGGCTGAAATTTGGTATACTTAGATGTTTTTAATTTGTTAATTTAATTTGTTAATTGTTAAAAGTGTTTATAAAGATTTAAAAAAAAAATAAAAAATATATATATATATATATATATATATATATATATATATATATTTCTTGAAGGATAAGTGACAGTTGGGAGTGGTTGGTGGTTGCCGGGGGTGACAGTGGGGAGTGGTTGGTGGTTGAGGCCTGGGCTATGGCCCAAATACATGACAAGAACCTTTTTAACACCTTAAGTAGCTTCATTTGACTAGAATGCATGAGTATCATGCACGGGTTAACTTGTATATATTTATACATGCAGGAAGACATTTATTCTTAAACAAAAATATATTAACAGATCCACATGGGATCAAGAGTATAAATGAATATGAGATGTTTAAATTGTTTAATGAATTGGAATCTGTTTCTTTCTGAAACAAAATATTGGTGGGATCTTATGACCTTACAAAAATATTTAGATATGAAACAAATCCCTAGAGGTCTATGAACCTTATAAAATGTCTTCTTTTAGACAAATGTCTTCTTTTAGACAAGACCCTGTTTTTTATGAAAGAGTGGGATAGTACTTTGTACACCTGTTCTACATCATTGATGATATTGCTGATTAAATACAGAGAAAGGAAGGTCAAAACTTTAAAATGGGAGACAGAAAAAGTACAAAAATCATTAAAGAAATACAGAGTGTCAGGGGTACATAGAAAAAGATAATAAGGTTAATAAGAAAATAGAGGAACTTGACAAATCTCTGGTGGATAGAAATGATAAGAAAGTAATGAGAGATCTGAAGGATTATGAAGGGGATGAAGTACATACATATAAAATATCATTTAGAAATTCTTTTGTGAATAATAAAGAACAAGAAAATACCAAATAGGTAAATATGGAGATGCAGGTAGCTTAAGACAAATAAGAGAATAATAAGAGTTTTTAAACTATGTGGTAGAAAAAGTAATAGAGAAATGGAAAGAAGCCATATGAGGTTGAAAAATAAACATGGTGTATTAGATGAAGAAAGAAAGGATTGTTTGCAGTTAGGAGAAAGAGATAATGTTCCGCAGGGAGAATTAAAAGTTTCCATCGATTAAATCGATTGGAAAAAGACCTAAACAAGGAATAACAATAAAAAATAGGCACTTTTTTTTTTCTTTTTTTTTTAGAAACACATGTTAACATCATCACCACACTGCCAGGATTTCTAGCATGAATATTATGGGGAGTTATGATAATAAAAACAGAATGTCTTTATTGATAACACGGTTACACAGGGAACAATGGGTGTAGTCAATGGTTAACGGCAACTCAGTTCATAGGGGCAGCAGGTTCAAGACAGCATGGATGGCAGGTAAGGATAAATGCAGGCTCCTAGACAGAGAGAGAGAGCTACAGCACAGAGTAGAAAATTTACCAAGTCAGGCTTTGGGGCTGGAGATGCAGGAGAAGCAGGAGACGCTGGATAAGCCATGGATAACAGGATTCAGGATTAGCCGGGAGACATGAGGCACTGGATGATCCATGGGTGTCAGGATTCCAGGTTAGCCAGGATGCACAAGGCTCTGGATGATCCATTGGTGTCAGGCAAATGAAGGGTCAGACAGACCAAGGGTCAGAAGCCAAAAAATCCACAATGCCAGGGAATAGGCAGGAAGGCAGAGTCTAGGCCACAAGAAGAGGTGCAAAACGGAGGTACTAGCAGGAGTCATTGCCAGTGAGCAGGTCCGGATCAGATCACAAAAATGCATAGAGAAACAAGCAGCAGCAATGGCAATTGATGAACTGGCTCAGATTACAGGGAAAGGCAGTCTCTTCAAGGCCACAGGTGATTAGGATCTATGTTGAATGATGAGAAGTAACCTCTTGCAGCCAGGATCTGCAGAAGGCAACGCAGCATCTATGGAGAAGATGCTGCAGTGTAGCCTGAGGCAGATTGGGACACACACTTATCTCAGAATATCAATATGATAATACCACAAAATACCCCAAAAAGAAACAGAAGTTTCAAAAAAGAGCAAACAGAGGAGGAAGAAATAAGAAACCAAAGGAGAAAAACCTAAGAATGAATTAAATTAGGGCCTTTTTTGTAACCTTTCTTTTAAGATATTGATCTCTGATGAGATCAGTCTCATGGGCAAGGATTTAAAGTTCGCTCCATCTAACAAACCTAATATGTTTGACCTGTTTGAAGATTTGTAAGAGACTTATGCCATAAGAGGTGTTTTACACAAAAACAACTCAAAAGCAGGTAGATATTTTGGAGCCATTAAAGAGAAAATATAGGAGAAGTGCTAAAATTGGAAATGGAGAAAGGTGAGATATAAATATTTGATATAGGAAATGAAAGTGCTACCAAGATTTTAAGAAAAAAAAATATGATTTCTATCCTCTACAGTATAAAACCCATTCAATAGAACTTCTCTATAAAAAAAAATACAGAGGGACTTTAGAAATATATGTCAAAAAGCAAAAAAGTGCCCTATTTTGTACAAATCCTGAACCTCCTCCTCTTCCTTCCATTATCAATTGCATCTGGCAGGTCTACCACATGAAATACATCACAAGCATCCTATTACACACTCCTGTCCCCTTACCTCTGGTCTGGAATCCCTGGACCGAATACCATGGTTTCCCTCTGCCTATCTGCCCTTGGCATTTTGATCATAGCCTTCTACATAGCCAGTACAACGTTTGTACCGCTCACTCCTACCTATGCACATCATAGTGAACAGTGACTTCCCCTTCCCATTCCTTTCTCTTCCCTCTAGTTCTCTATGTTCTCTCTCCTCCCCCTATCACTTTCTCCATTTACATTATTTTTTTATGCATAGCTACCTTTGCACCTCTCGATGCCTTACATATGTGTACATTTTCTAACTTATATTTCCTATTGTTATATATGACTTACTTAACAGACCAATCTGTGTCCAGTTATGTTGTATTTGCTCTTGTTAAATTCAATAATACATGTTTATTCAAAAGAAAAAAAAAAGATCATTGGAATGACAATTTAACTTTACAAGAAAGGAAAGACCTTAAATATATGATGGCAGATAAAGAGGTAACAGTAAAGCTTGTGGCTTTGGCTGGTGGTGTTGTAATAAAGAACACCTCCGATTACCTGATTGACCTTTATAGGGTAGGTTTTATACTAATCTAACCACTAATCCCACAACTAAATATTTGATAAAGTTGAAACAATTTTTAGATTGGGCTAAGTATGATTAGGTAATATCCAGGGGCACGTGGCATTCCCTATACACTCTCCATCCAATCATCCCCCTCTTATTATCACCTCCCGAAAATACACAAGTTTCTCACTTTCCCTCCAGAAAATTATTTTGGGTATTGGGTCAATCACTGATAAGCTGTCTTTATATTGAGATTAATTTTTACAAGCTCACATGGCATCCTTTAGGTCACATCTTAAACACACACTTCCTGAATTTAGCCAGAAAGGTAGAATGGAAATCTGGATATTTTTTCCTGATGTTATGTGGAATCTTTATATGGCAATGTTCCACATCTATATCAGCGGCGGAAGACTATTTAAAGCAATATTTAACACTTAAAGGGACACATGATTTTATTTTAAATTTATAATATCTCACAATTATTTTACGTTTGATTCACAATATTATTATGGACACTTAGTACTGCAATGGGCACTAGGTTCGCTCCGAGTTTTGCAAATCTTTATATTGGGCGATTTGAGGAAGAATGCATTGGGAGTGTTTTTATAGTGTCCTATGGCAGATTCAGAGATGACATGTTCTTTATTTGGAATGGAGCTATATCTCATCTATTCTGTCATTCACCAATTTCTTAATTATTAACACCTTCGGATTACGTTTGAACAGGGATTGTAGTGTGAAATTCCTGGATATCACCCTATCAGTGATGAGTGGTGTTATCCACACAGAAACATACACCAAAGAAGTGGACTCTAATATGTATCTAGATTTTAAAAGTAATCACTTAGGAATTTGGAAAATAAATGTTTTTTTAGGCTCAGGACTAACTGTGCCACTGAAGAAGAATTAAGGAGACAAGCTATACAAATGAAAAAGCTTAGACAAGGATATCCAGAAGAACTCCTAGACAGAGCCACGAGAGAAACTTTGAATAAAAATAGAGTGTCTCATTTAGTTTATAAGAGAGAGGAAAATGATCAGAAGTAATAGATACAAATATAAACAATAATAGACTTAGAAAGATTTATAAGAGAAAATAAGTGATAAAGAAGGGGATAAGATAAGAACAGGGACAGGGATAGATAAGAACAAGGGACAGGTCATTAGCATTTATCTTAAAATATAAACCTTTTTCAAAACAGATTAGGAGAATAATTGAAACAAATTTTATACTATTAAAGTTTGATTTATATTAAATAACATAACAGAAATAAAGAAAAGGATTCAAAGTTATTAAGTATTGAAAAGATAAAGCATATGGGGGGATAAAAGGGGATGGAGGGGACACATTGGGAAGTTAATAAAGGGAAGAATGAGGTGGAAAAATAAGTAGTTGAATTCACCAGACTATGTACGTATTAGTAAATATGAGGGATCATCACTAATTGAGTCCAAGTATTCCAGACCGACAGAAATTTGTTTGTACTTTCGTGAATTATACTTATGATATGTTCTAATTTGTATATCTGCTAAACATTATTGATAAGAGCAGGATTTGTGTGGGGGTCAGGTTACTTCCAGTTCAGGGTGATAAGTCATGTTGTGAGTAAATGCTCAGCAAGCTTCCTGATCTGTTTTGGAACATCTGGTTGCATAATAGGAGAGGCATGGAGGGAGTTGTATCTGGCTGATCACACTTATTAGATCTTTAACCTCTCGAAAATATCAAAAGATTTCAATCTTGGGAAAGCTCTACCATATATGAGACAGAGTGCCTCTCACGCAGTAATTCCACCAACAAAGGTCTGAGGAAGCAGGATATATTGCTTTTAAACTGGTGGGGACTAAGTACTATCTAAACAAAAGTTATAAGAACTTTCCTTCATCTGGGTACAGATGAAGGATTTGACAACCGCTTCTCTAATGTGAGACTATTCGTCGGGTGTGAGAGTCTCTTCTATATCCTCTTCCCAATGAACTTCTTTAGTTGGTGTGTCATATTGGACCAGCAAGGAGTATAACATGGAAATAAGGCCTTTGGAAGAGGATCTGTGTAGACAAAATGTCTCTAGAGGGGAATGTTGATAAGGAAATCGTGGTTTGTTCTTGCTACTAGATGGCGGATCTGTAGATATTAGTAGAAAGTACCAGGGAGAAAGGTTAAGGCACCCCATGCAACTGTATCTGGGAGGAAAGTAATGCTATATTCCAGTCCCCGAATGTTCTGGGGTGAAACCCTGAAGGAAGGTCAGTTTATGCCACAAGGGGACCATTCTCGCTGTATTATCTATAAATTTAAATGTGTGTGCGCAATATTTTGAAATGGAGAGAGAAAATCGTAGGGTGGAGGGTAATTGCAATGATGGGAGATCCATCTAGAAAAGGGCCTAGGAGGATATCATATTCCTTAGGCTAGCTTCAACATCGACCCGCATCCTGGTGTGAGGGTTTGCATGAGCTGAGACTGCCTGGGTAAGGTGAGCAGCTAAGTAATGTTTTTGGAGTCAGGGGAGACCAAGGCCACCATTCTTGGGATGTCTGAAAAGTGTTTTCTGCCGGACTCTTGGCCATCTATCTGACTGTATAAAGTGAGGTATTTGTTTCTGGATGTAGTGGATGGGACTCTAAATGGGAGTATCTTGAACAGGTAGAACAGTCTGGGAAGCAGGCTCGTTTTCACTTCTTTGACTTAGGATTCAGGATATAAAATGGGAGTCACAGGCACCCAGGTCCTTATTTAAAGTTAAAATCAGGGGAGGAAAATTAACTGAGAACAATTTGTCATAATGGTTAGTAAGAAAGACTCCCAGGTACTTCATTTTCTTGGTTGCCATATTAAACTGAAAGCACCTAGTCATTTTATGAGAAAAGAAGATGTACGCAATGTCAGTAAGCAAGTAAACATAGGCTGGTTGCCAAACAAACCAAAAGGTTCCTGTAAATGTGGTAAAAGTAGATATCTAACACTGCCCATAAGAGTATATATTTTAGTTCATATGTAACTAAAAGAAAATGATGAGATTCAAGAATTTTTAAACTGTCGCTCCTTAGTTGCGCTCTACCTTATTGAATATGGATATGGATGACAATATGTGGGTAGGACCACACAACAATTGCGTGTTAGGTTAAGCGCAATATATAAAATAAGAACATGCACATATTTTATTTAAGCATCTCACAGAATACACCCTGTGAAACTACACACGAAAACTGAAGAATATGTCCAATACCTAAAAGGATTATAAATTTGCACAGAAAAAAAATATGTTCAATTAATGTCACCTGAATTAATGTTAATAATATAGGCATTAATAATAAAACAGCAAAAATCTGTTTTCTACCCCCCCCCCCAAAAAAAAAAATACATTTATTAAGATACTGTTAATCTCTCCTAAGAATAAAACACATTTTTACAGTCGCTTGTAACTGTAGCCCTGTAGCTGCAGCAAGAGATATGGCATAAAAAGAGGTAACTTTGAGGTGCCCAGAGCTTGATTGATATGGGGAAAGAAGTAGTCTAACCCCACATCCTTGTCTGATTCCAGGACTGGGTTTGTGGGTAAAATAGAGGCCACCATGTGAACGGACTGCAGGTGAGACAGTGTCTGATTGTGTGAGCCATGTTTCTGTTATTGCCAGAAGGTTGAGGTTGTTTGATAGAAAGAGGTCATGTGTGGAGTTAAGTTTGTTACAAACAAAGTGTGCATTCCAAAGGGTACATTTAAAGGACTTTGGAAAAGATGAGAGACAGGTGATGTGATTGAGGTTTGATGGATTTTGGTAGTGTTCTGACATACATGAACAGGGGATGGGTGGGGGGCTGGATTAGGTGTTATATCACTAGCTAATAGAAAAGCAAGTTGTTAAACATAGGGATTTAAGAACAAAGGGCAAGAAACTGAGGCAAATAAAAACAAAATAAAATACCTCGTTTCAATGTCCAGTGCAGTTACAGAAGTGCAGAGACAGGTTATAGTAAATGTTGTTCAGTGTTTGCTAGACTGTGCATTTCCAACACTTAGGGGCATATTCAATTGTTAGCAAGTTTAGAAGTTCGAGCGCGTTAAGTCATTTTTTTTTTCCCCTTATTTTCGAGTGCGGAAACTTCTCGCACAATTCAAATCTTTTTTTTTTTTTTTACCGAAACGGTCTTCTCGCGCTCCAAACGTTTGTCAATGTTAAAGTATAGGCTGGATGCGAACCCTCAGTGGAAAAAGCTATTCAATTGTTTTTTAACGCTGTGAGTGAAACAGTCAAAGCTGCTGTTTTCATCTCGCACCTCTTTGCTCAAAGAAAAAAACAAATTTTTAAGTTATGAAAAATAGAAATTAAACTGAAAAAAATAGGTGTATAAGTTCATTAAAATAACACGAAAACTGAAAAGCATTTTTTTTAAAAAAAAAATTAAAAGTGTAAATAATTAATAAATATTTCAAAGTTCCCCCTTTAAAAAAATCCATTAGTGGTGCAGTCCTATTGTATTTAAACTTTTTTTTTTTTCATTCCAAACACTTGAGTGTACAGTGGTGGTGAGCAGCTCTGTGGAGAAGTGACTGTTGGCTCAGTGTTTTTTTGTGCACACCAATCTTTCTCAGCATTTTCCAGTACTGTTCGTTGGTGGATTATCCAGGATTTTCTAAGGACACGTATTGTATTTGTGTTTGGTGTTGTCTGTCTGTAAAATTAGCTAAATTAACATATAAATTAATCACTTAGACCCAATTTAATATCATATAAAAATAGTGCTTCTCACAGGTCCATTAATCCCCTGCACAAACAGTCCTTTTCCCTACATTTTTTAAAAAAAATAGTTAAGACTTTAGTTTCAAATTCACCCCTTTTAATTATTGTCTCATTTTCGATGGAGCCATTCCTGGACACAGTGTGGATGTACATGTATGCTGCATGTATGGAGGAGACTGCTTTGGATGAAATGCAAGGTGATGCAAATGTGGGAGTGGCTGGAGAGAATGTTGATGTATGTGATGTGAATGTGAGTATGGAAGAGGGAGAGGCTGTGGGAGAGAATGGTGAACAGGCAATGGCTGCATTATCCAGTACGGCAAGTAGGACTAGAATCCCCAGGCCGCGTCTGTACCGCAACAGGCGTTTGCTTGATGGATTGGCCGAGGACGAGGTGAGAAGACTTTATCGCCTATCCTCTTCTGCAATTTACAATCTGTATGAGATTGTAAAACAGGACCTGGAACCTCGTTACCCCAGTAACCGTGCAGTCCCTGTACTTGCCAAACTGCTTGGTGCTTTGCATTTTCTTGCCTCAGGAACATTTCAGCCCACCTTGGCAGTTATTGCCGGGTATTCCCAACCCACTTTTTCTAGGATCCTGTTCCAGGTCCTAAATGCCCTCAAAAAGCACACTGCAGTGTTTATTAATTTCCCGCAGTCTGCCAATGAGTGGCGTGAGGTCAAAGCGAAGTTTTATGCTTTGTCTCAAATGCCCAATGTGCTGGGTGCAATTGATTGCACCCACATTGCCCTTACACCACCCCGTCGAATGGAAGAAAGTTTTCGCAATCGAAAACACTTCCATTCCATAAATGTTCAGATGGTTTGTGATGCTAACCAAAATATCACCAATGTTGTTGTTGGTTTCCCCGGTTCATCCCATGACTCTTTCATCTTGCAACAGTCGTCCTTGTTTCGGAATTTCGAAGCAAGATCCTTTCCACATGGCTGGCTGCTTGGTAATGTATTTTTATTTTTATTTTTTCTTTTGTGTTGTTAACGGTGTATTACAAGTGTAGTTGTAAACCCATAAAAAAATCTAATGAGGTGTCACTGTTATTAAAAATGCTTCCAATTTTTTGTTTTTTAAAGCGACGCTGGATATGGAAATCGTTCCTGGTTGCTGACTCCTTTAACCAACCCTGTATCTTCCTCAGAAAAAAGGTACCAATCAGCACACATTCGTACCAGGGGTGTAATAGAAAGAACCTTTGGTGCACTTAAAAGCTGGTTTCGCTGTTTAGACAGGTCCGGCGGTGTGCTTCTATATTCACCCTCCAAAGTTTGTGATATAATTATTGGTTGTTGTATTCTGCACAATATTTGTATTGCAAACCAATTGGAGGTGGAAATAGATCCAGACATTGGTTTGGATTTGGACCTTTCTCCTGAGGTTGGTCAGATGGAGGAGCTTGCAACTCATGTCCGTCAACGTAGAAGATTTATTTTCATGTAAGTCATTTTTATTGTAAAAAGGTTCAAAATGATGGGTGTAGTCAAATAATAAAATGATGTCCTTGTCCTATTATATATACAGGAATGATGCCAAACTGTGTACCTGGGCCCAACGGAGGATATGATCTAGCATTTCAGATAACAGGTAAGGAAGTGAAAAATAAAATCATGGTGAGTATAATGTATTTTTAATACTTTACACTATTTATTTGTTGTATTGCATTTATATGTAAGGGAGTGATGTGATTGGATATGTCAATTGATAACTAAAATCTTTTGACAATATTGCTGACCCTTATTAATTTTTTTATGAAATCCAAACCAAATTTATTTTACTTAATAGAATGATACTGACATAATTTTTTCTTTTCTGAGATCTCCTCCAAACAAAGCAACATGGATCATTTGGATATTTGACTGAAAAATATTATGCAGAGAGAAGCAGTGTGGTGTCCACTAGATATTTTTTTTTTTCCTATGACAATACACAATGAAATAAAAACTACCTATTAGAAAATGTATTCATATATCAGTTTCAAAAAGTGATCACTGCAGTACCTTTATGAATAATCATTCAACAAAAGTGACTTTATGTTTTTAAATCTGGGGGTAAATGTATCAATATGCGGGTTCTTCAACACCCGCGTGTTCAGCCTCTTCCGCGATTAAATTTCAAGCAGCGCTGCATTGTAAAGGGTTAACTCCCCTTTACAATGCAGCGCCGCTTGAAATTTAATCGCGGAAGAGGCTGAACACGCGGGTGTTGAAGAACCCGCATATTGATACATTTACCCCCAAGTTTTCCATATCAATAAAAAAAAATTTTGGGGGTGGTGGTTGTGCCTGACCTCAGTCAGCTCTCAAAATTGTGAAAAGTAGCATAAGTTATTTTTTTATTTTTTAAAACCAAAAGCCTTTGCTCCCCACTCTATTTAGTCTTAACCCTAGTGATGGCAGGCTATTGCTGTGTGTGTTAAAATCTTTGAAAATTTTTGCGTAGGGTTTGCGTAGGGTTCCCCCTATTTTAATTGAACCAGCACTAGGCAAACCAGCCGGGGTGATAGGCAATATAGCAGGGGAGGGAAACGCAGTTTGGGTCACATTGCCATAATGACTAAACACCCGCAGACTGTTCAGCGCTGGCCTGGATTCCCTAGGGAGTGTGGTCCCCTTGAGAAATGTAAGCGGGCCACCCCCCTAGGGACACCCAGGCCAGTGGTGATAGCACTAGGGCTCTTCCTACTTCCCCTGGGCTGTGGGTAGTAGGGTAATAAATGGGGATTTTGTATGAAAAAACCCCAAAAAAAACACCATTTAGATTTGTGGAACTACATGTTCCATCCAGCCATGTTGGCCTAAATAGTGTGGCCATGCTGTTACTTGTCTAACTACAAGCACCAGCGTACCCCTGGCACCCAGGGCAGGTTGGCACTTGGAGAACCACAAGTGTCAACATGCTATTGCAACCTCGGCTGGCTGGGATCTGTAGTTCCACAAAGCAAAATGTTAAACAAAATCACAACACCCTCATTCCAACCACAAATCTTTATTAAAAATAATAAAACCACAAGAAATACAGTAAACACCCTCATGTACACCATAGATTTTTATTTAAAAAAACAAACACTTACCATTGCTGAAATCCTCTGTTGCAGCCTGTAGTAGAAAGACATGACAGTTACAGTGTTCTGCACCAGATGTAGAGGTCCTGAAGCTGTGAAAATTTAAACAAAAAATTTAAATTAAATTTTAAAAAAAGCGTGTGGTCCCCCCTATATTTAGACTTAACCCTAGTGCTGCCGGCCTACTGCTGGTTCAGTGAAAATCTGGGGGAAAATTGACGTAGGGTTCCCCCTTATTTTCACTGAACCAGCACTAGGCAAACCAGCCGGGGTGGTAGGCACTATAGCAGGGGGGGACACGCAGCAGGGGTCCCCCTGCCATAATGGCTAACCAACCCCAGACTGTTCAGCCCTGGGCTAGATTCCCTAGGGAGTGGGGTCTGCCGATAAAAAAAAGCGGGCCCCCTTCCTAGAGACCCCCAGCCCAGTGCGGATAGCACTAGGGCTCTTCCTACCACCCCTGGGCTGTGGTTAGTAGGGTAATAAACAACGAATATTTTTGAAAATCACAAACGGACAACATTTTGTTTAGTGGAACTACAGGTCCCAGCCAGCCATGTTGCCCAAAATAGTGTGGCCACGCTGCTACTAGTATAAGTACAAGCACCAGCATACCCACGGCAGCCAGGGCATGTTGGCACTTGGCGAACCACAAGTGCAAACATGCCTTGACACCCACAGCAGGCTGAGACCTGTAGCTTCACAAAGCAAAATGTTAAATAAAATCAAAACACCCTCATTCCAACCACAAATTTTTATTAAAAATAATAAAACCACAAGAAATACAGTAAACACCCTCATGTACACCATAGATTTTTATTAAAAACAAAAAAAAACAAAATACTCACCATGGACGAAATCCTCAGTTTTCTGATGCTTTACCTACACTCATTTACGCAAACTCCCACCAAATATTTGTACCCTCCAAATGTCTGGCTTGCCTACTGTCCCACCAATATTTGTACCTTCCAAATGTCCGGCTTGCCCACTGTCCCACAAATATTTGTACCTTCCAAATGCCCGGCTTGCCCACTGTCCCACAAATATTTGTACCTTCCAAATGTCCATGCTTGGCCAGTGTTCAAGAAATGTTTGTAAATGAAATTTTTTTTTCCTGCTTGTAAAATCTTTAAATCTGCTGTCTCCTTTGCAGTGCTGGGGCCCTTCTTGATTGCAGTGTAGGGGCCCAATCTCCTTTGCAGTGCTGGGGCCCTTCTTGATTGCAGTGTAGGGGCCCAATCTCTTTTGCAGTGCTGGGGCCCTTCTTGATTGCAGTGTGGGGGCCAATAGTTCATTGTAGTGCTGGGGCCCTTCTTGATTGCAGTGGCGGGACCCTTGTTGATTGAAGTACATATTTTTTCCTGTCCTGCGGGGTCCATGTCAGTTACATTAACGCTAATTATTAATTTTTAATACTAAAATGGCTGCCTTAACCACTCCTCATTTCAAACTCGCTAGGACCAATAGTAGAGCGCGAGGGGGTGGATGCAATGTTAACAATTGAATTGAGCGAGGTTTTTTTTAAGACGAGCGCTCGAACAGGAAAAAACGAGTGCGGGATTTTTATTTTTTTTCGAGCGCAGGATTTTCACCCGTCTCGCCAACAATTGAATACCCCCCTAGTGTAGGAATTTCCAAGCATGTTTGCCCTTAGACTGAATTCTAAGATCTAGTTGGGAGGAATACAAACTAGCTACATCTGTGCTAATTGGTCAGCGGATCAGAGAGAAAAATAATAACTATTTCTCTTATTAAGCTAGATGATCACCAGCCTGACACAGCTTAAAGCAATAGTTAACAAATTCCTTTATATGCTTTAAAGAAAAAACACAGTTGCAGTACAAATTAATGAGATGAGGTCCAGAATAGCAGAGGATAGAAAGTAGTAGCAGTTGATGTACTTGGAATTGAAATAGAACAAAGATGATTAGCTGTTGTGTTGTTTAACTGTGCATTTCCAACACTTTGTGAAAAATCCCACATAGTGCAGGAAAACCCCAAAAACGGCACACCTCAAACACATTTCCCCTGACACAGAATAAAACAATATATAGGATTTAAATATAAGCAAGTATATTTTTACTGTCTGCTTTTTATCTTTATTTTATCTATAGTACATTGTGCCTAAAACTGTGAAAAAGTAATACAGTAAACAAAGAAAGATGATATTTAAAAATGACAATAAACATGTAAATAAATAATAACAAATATAAGGATATATAGATATATATACACACACATATATATATATATATATATATATATATATATATGTATATATATATATATTATATATTTATTTTCATTTATTTTATTATTGTAAACTTTGAGAACGTGATTTATACATTAAGTGAGGATCAAATAACCATTATCACAAGGTATTCAAAGGATTGTTATAAAGATATGAACATATTGCGACTAATAAATGTAAATTATATTAATATGACTTGGTTTGTGAAGACGACCACTGAAAGGATCTTTTCCAAAAGCAACAAGGAACTGATGTAATATCCCGTCTGATGAAACTGCCGTTATAATAGAAGGCAGAGAAACACATAAAGTAACAACGTATCAATTGGAGGTTTTTTTCTTTATCCATCTGAAACACATATCGCTATATGATTACAACGAGGGAACTTGTAACACATTAATTGGTAGTTCCCTTTTTTATTCATCCAAAACACATACCTCTTATGTTTGCAGCGATCATTCACATTGTCCGCAAAGACGGAAAAGCAGCTGATCGGGGGCCCTAGACAGGTAACCGTAACACCAGTGTCTCTCTAGAAAATAATTTAATTATATTTAAGATTATTGCACACTGCTATGAAAGTGTGAGGACTGTGGCTATTGTGATTATGATTAGTTGTTACACTCAGATCCATCCTTCTATTAATTCAGGTATGTCATCTGAAGTTTTAACTAGAGATGTTCACTGACCCCCGTTTTCTGGTATTGGTTTTGGATCTGGATTAACTTCGTGTTTTGGTTGTGGCAAAATCGTCCTTGCGTGTTTTGGTTTTGGTTTTGGATCCCTATTTTTTTCTAAAATCTCTATTTTTTTTTTGCTAAAATCACATCATTTTGGTCTTTTTTTCCCCTACATTATTATTAACCTCAATAACACTAATATCTAGTCATTTAAAATCAATTTTGACCACCTCACAGGTCACAATATTATTTTCATACACTTTCAAACAAAGGCTGCAGCGACCTGGCTGGATGCTAAGCAACAAATCAATGACACAAACACACGGCAGTTCATAGCACATCTTGGAAACATTGCCACACAGCAGTGGCAGAAAAGAAAAGGGGTGCAAAATGGAATTTTACTTGGGCCCTCTCATCCACTCTTATGTAAGATATTGAAAAGGACATGTACATTTTAACAAACCAAGCACTCCAGCGACAAGGAGTGCCACTTTTGTGGCTGAAGTGCTTGGCTTGTTTGGGCCCCCACAAAACAAGCTACCAATAGCTTAGCTGCCTTAAGTACAACAGTGCTGTCAATGAACTCTACATGATTAAACCATGTCTGCTCGTGCTACATCTTTAATCTCCTTATCCTCTCTGGATACCTCCCTCTCATCCCTGAAGAATTTCCAAACTTATATAGACACAGGAATGGATATTACAACTGGAGTGGCATTACATCTGCTTCAGACAGACTGTGACATGGAACATGTGGGCAGCATGAAATCCGTCATGTTGCAATACGCTGCATTGAACAGAGATGTAAACCAATATATAGATGCAGTTGAGGAGACCATACTTAAAACCACCGGATGAGATCCCAGATTTAACAGAGCTTGTACACGAGAGATACACTGCGCTTCAGAAAAATAATACAGAGGAGGCCCTAAGGCAGGAAGATAAATATGTCCAGTTTAGAGAACAGGTAAGAGACCTGAGAAAACAAATGGGTGTGTCACTGTTCCCTGCAGACGAAAATTTGGAAGATGAAGACGAGGAATCGTCCACCCATCCTTAGGTGGTTATCAGAAACGAGACAAGGCGCAGGTCAGAGGTAATACCGCTGACAACATGTTTTAAAAACTAAGGGATGTTATTGCAACATAGCTTATCCTGCTTGGACTCTCCTGAGAATATGTGATATGTGAACTCCACCAATATTGTTAGAGCATTAAAAGCAGAGGGAATTCCATAACATTCCTTGTTTTGCTCACACAATCAACTTTTTAAAAAATGACAATGGCATGCAGGAGATGCTGTCTATGTCCCGAAATATTTAGGGTAATTTTCGGGATTCTGCAACAGCATGTAGGAGAATGCAGCAGGTGCAAGAAGAATAGAATTTAGGGGGAATGTACTTTAGTCCAGCGCAGTGGAGAATACTTTCTGTGTTGTGCAAGGTGCTGAAATCACTTGAAGTAGTCACCTGTGAAGAGAGTACAGACACTGTTAGCTTGAGTCAAGTGATTCCCCTAATTAGACATTTTGAAAAGCAGCAAGAGAAATTGAAGGAGGAAATGAAACAAAGCAATTCCGCTAATTATGTTGGACTTGTAGATTAAGTACTTTATTCACTTTGCCAGGATCCAAGAGTTATCGGATAGTTACATTTTGGCAACTGTGCTTGATCCTAGGTTTAAGAGCTTTGTCTTCTATTTCTTTCCAACTGACCCAGATCTCGAGAGATGCAATAAGCTCCTGGTCAGCAAGCTGACAGCTCAAGTGGTACATGACACAATGACGTCTGCTCCTTCAGTTTCTCTGGAAATTGCTGCTAAGAAAAAACTTAGCTTTCCCAAGACACCCTGTGGTGATGCAGATGAGTCTGCACAACATTTTGACATTTGGGGGTAAATGTATCAAGCTGAGAGTTTTCCGGCGGATTTGAAAAGTGGAGATGTTGCCTATAGCAACCAATCAGATTCTAGCTGTCATTTTGTAGACTGTACTAAATAAATGATAGCTAGAATCTGATTGGTTTTTCAAACCCGTCGGAAAACTCTCAGCTTGATACATTTACCCCTTGGTCTGGTCTAAAAGAATTGCCCAAAAACGGTGATAGCTTTTCTGTAAAATTAACTACACATTCCATGAGGAAGGCAATTACTGGCAAATGCATCAAAGTACACATACTTCTGTGATGGTGGATTCCAGTGGGGATGAATTAGTATTGTTTAAGGATGATGTACACACTGATAAGGGTGAATATGATGACAGTGTAGATTGCAGGTGCTGTGATCTAGTTGAGAGAAGGAAGCTAGCTGATGCTGGTATGCTTGGTAATATTTTGGGGAGAATGGCATTTTGGCAATTTTATGTTTTTCTACAATAAACTTTCACCTTTATTAGAGGTGTTTTTTTCTTTAAAATGGTACAAGCTTTTTATTTACATTTTTGTTTCCCTGACTTCCAACCACTATGCACTTGAACATAGGCTTTAGCACATGAGGTACAGGGATTAGTATCATGACTGAGACTCGAGAGTGGCAAGAACAATGCCATCCTCCTGTTTCTGTATGAGCTATGGCACAGTAGAATGTCACTGTAGACTTTAAAGAATACTGACAGCCCTATTGTTACAATTTCTGTTTCAGCACTGAACCCTGCCACTTCTCCTATTTCTGAGTGGGCTATGGTACAGTAAAATGTAACTGCAGGTTTTGAAGAACACTGCCAGCACTATTATTTCCATTTCAGCAATGACAATTAGCAATGAAGCAATGGAGCTCTCCTCTTTGTGAGTCACCTATATAACACTGTACAATTTGACTGCAGACTTAGACCAAGACTGCCAGTCCTATTATTTCTATTTCAGCAATGACAATAAGCAATGAAGCAATGGAGCTCTCCTGTTTGTATGTTACCTATATAACACAGTACAATGTGACTGAAGATTTAGACCAAGACTGACAGTCCTATTATTTCTATTTCAGCAATGACAATTAGCAGTTTGAGCAATGGAGCTCTCCTGAATGTCACTGGACAACACAGCTACCCCTCCTCTTCTAGCTATGACACTGCCCAACTGAACTAGAGACTGCCAAGAACTGTGATACCCCTTCTGTGTCCTGCTGTGAAATGGCACTGGATCGCCGTGGAGGGCAGTACCTATAGAGTCCAAACCTCGCAAAATCCGACGATGTAACAATGATATTTTGCCTCGTTTTCAAATTCGAGGATGCGCTCGGCTCGGTACTCGGATCTGCTAAGTTTGGGTGTGTTCGGTTCTTGGGGAATCAAGCCTGAGCATCTCCACTTTTAACTATAAGGTTGCAGCAATCTCTGCCGTAATATGCACTGATATAGTCACAATATTTATATAGCTAGCACCAGCGTCTTGTTGGTGATTTATTCTAGGTGGATTTACTCACTTATTGCATACCAAAACGGGTGCTTTCACCCGAGATAGGCCTTTTGACTTTAACGAGTTACCGCCGCAAATCTCAGGATGACAATAATAAAGGAAAGTGTATGAAAAATGCTTTATTATATGCATAAATCATTTGTTTCACCGGTACAGAGTTTTTAATATTTTTATCTTTCACATTTATTTTTAATCTTATTTTTTTCCACCTCAGCAGAGCTGAGAGTCCAAATTTGGGCATTATCTTCCATTGTATATGCGCAAGCTGACTACTCAGCTCACACATGTGCAGAAATGGGCCCTGTGAAGCAGCAAGTTAACTCTGACTGCTTTGGCCCCGTATCACCGGGCAGCTGAGTTTGGCTCATCTATATTTTCTTGGTAAGTTGCGGTGGTAATGAAAAACCTTATCTCCACATTTTGATAAATCATCCCCTAAGTGAGGCCAGAAGTGCTTCAAGAAGAATCAGTAACAGTAAACGCATGCTTGCGGTTTTTTTAAAATCACACGTGAGATGGACAAGAGACTTGAGGAAGAATGGTCTTGTACATTATTGGCTAAACTTTTGCTTTGTCTTATGCTACATTTTGGGCACTCTTCCCAGAGAAGAGAATAGATTATGCAAAAGTGAAAACCTGCATTATAAGTGCACTATGTTATTGATTCTGATGCGTATAGTCAGTCCTTCAGGATCCTCATTAGGATAGATATTGATCACAGTTACCTACTCTGCCGGAATGTCCGGGAAACTCCTGAATTTTTGGGAGTTCTCCTGGACTCCCGAGAAAGCAGGCAAACCTCCCGAATCCAGCAATCTCCGTTAGTGAAGTGGGTGGGGGCGGGGCTAAACAGGCCATCGTGGCCTGTCCACTGCAGTGATTGGCCAAAATTGTCAGCGATTGACAGGAACGTGGCCTAACGACGCAATTCGCGTGCCCACGTCCCTTCGACGGACCCCCGCCTTGACAGCTTCCTTGAAAGTCGGCAAGTATGATATTGATGGAGCACTTACACTACAGAATTGTGACGCTGCTAGTGTGCAATGTGAGTAATGCAATTGACACCGACCACAATAAACTGTTATTTTCAGTCAAATATAAAGTGCTCGGTCCCGGCATCCATTTTGTGGGCTGAAACAAGATTCATGAGATAAAGTACCTCTTTCCTCAGTGCTATGACTAGTTGCTATAGAATTGATAGGTTGAATATTGGTTATGTGCACAAAGGGTCTGCCTTTAATTTGAATAAGTGATAAGTACATTTTAACAGGTGGAAATATCCTTTTAATTTGAAACCACAGTGGGGGAAACACTGGAACCTTCCATCATATCACATTGAAGGTGTAGTTTGATTTCTGTTCAGTGAAAGAAAACTTTTACACAAATTACCCTCACTTGCATGTGAAAGACATGAATGAAAAGACAGGAAAATGAATGAAGCAAAAAACCTTCTGCAAACCCCTTGGTAGCCATACTTGGATTCCATCCCAAGCACATTTAAAGAAAATAACATTTTTTTTTTAGCTTTTAATCAATATGGCAAACTCAGCTGTGCTCTATTTTACATTGTTATTACATACCGTTCCTACTTTTATATTTGTACAGCTGTATAAATCCTTGGGATAAAGGTGCTATATATTTACTTTGATATAGCTTTTTTTATTATATAACTCAGGTAATATCTTACTTGAATTATAATGAGACATGACGTGCACTAAATTGAATTTCACAGGGAATACCACCTGTGCCATAGCCTTTACTATTTTATTATTAGAAATATAAATAAAATCTAATATTAATTTTATTCCTAGAGCTCTTTCTACCAAGGGAACTTGAAGTACTGAGTATGAGTAAAATCACAAAGAATACATAATGCACTGGAAACTTCAGGTGACTTATAGAGTTTTGACATTGTATTAATGTAAATTGGCTTATAGAAGCACATGCATTGATTAAAAATGAAAATCTGCAGAGATTTGGTGCAGTAAAACAAAGGTGATTAGAGGTGATTGGGCGGTTCTGTGAATGGCCATGTATAAGGAATCAGCCTGTACTTTTGCTAATAGTTCCTGTTTATGCCTGGTTTGTCGTTTAGATGTCCACTTTTCATTTGCCGCTGAGAGCATAAAAAATATAACACACATGACCTGTTTTTATTTCTTTCAACAGTGAATGAAATGAGGAAAATAGAAACATAAGTGATAGAGTAAATGTATGGTGTTTTAATTCGGAGTTGGGAATTGTTGTATTTTAATATTAAAAATTAAGTGTAATAACCCAATGAACTGTGAAAGGTGAAGAAATATGCATGATTGCTCCCTATTCTTCTCAGAATCCATGAGGTTATGAATATTCTATTTGAAAAAGTGTGTGTAAAAACACAGCATATGCCTAAACTGACATACAGCAGCTATAAGTATCCTTGAATCTCAACCCCAAAAACAAAACATCTAATTCCGAGTTGGGAGGGACAGTCCATCATCAAGATATGGCCCTGTGTAACGTTTCAGAGCAGATATATAGTATGTCGTGTTACCATCAGCATTATAAGTAGGCCCAGCATTTGCAATTGTGGTTTCCGAAGCAATATGCATTACAAGATGTAAGGCAAGGGGCGTTTCTAGGCCTTCAAAAATGGTTTGGAATAGTGCATTAAGCATTGAGCCTTGCGCTTTGGCACCAATGGACCCTCAAAAGCCAACCTTGATTATCAGCATCTGTATTATCAGTGCTCCTGTGCATATCAGAGCATGTCAGAGTTTATGCATACAAGGAAATACATGTGAAATCATCCCTGGTAAAGTTATTAATCCTGTGCATGCAAAAAGGCAAAGTTGCCAAATGCGCCACCAATTCTCTCTGCATACAAATATTTGTCATTCCCATAATTACCATTAACAATTACAATTTACTCCTAGAATATTCTGCCCCCACTTGGCCTCACTGTCCCCTCACTCTTCCTCTGTCCCACTCATGCCCACCCCTACTGACCTTTGCCCTGTTCCCTCCCCCATTGTTCCCCTAACTGCTCATCTCTCTGCCCTCAGCTCCTACATGTCCCCTCTCTTTCTCCTATTGTATCCCCCAGCATACACTAATGCATGCCCCTGGAGCCCTCTATGGAGGGTACTACTAAAATGTGCCTGGACTCACCACAGGGCCTGCCGATAATCCTGGTGGCAGTGAGCTCCATACACACCAATTAGCCACCCCGTCCACACCATGTTTGTGTCTCAGTCAAGTAATGATGTGTCCTGTCACCTAGTACCAGAAACATCTTCCCATGGCTGTACAGGGAAGGAGATGGCTGCAATCAATCTCTGTCTGACAGTCTGCATTACCAGTCACAGTGTGGGGGAGTGTCAAAGTGTTTGTAAGTTTAAATGGGCATATGGAGAACTCTGTGGGGCATGGTGGGAGGTCTGGGTAGCATGAGGAAGGTTTCATGGACAATTGATTGGTATTTAAGGGGAATGCACAGAGGTCTGAGGGACATGTAATGGGCATGAGGGGAGGTCTGCTAGGAATATAAGGGGCATGTGGAGAAATCTGAGGTGCATGTAAGGGGCACATAGGGAGGTCTGATGGCATATAGGGTGATCTGATGGGCATTTAATGGGTTTATGGGGAGGTCTGAGGGACATGTAGAGGACATAAAGGGAGGTCTGATAGGCATGTAAATGGCATGTAGAGAGGCATGTGGAGGAGTTTTGGAGCACATGAGGTTTCTGAGAGCTTGTGGGGGTCTGAGGGCTTGTGGGGATATTTTGGATTATTTGGTGTGAGTGCCATGTGTTGACATTTTGGAACAAGAGAGGGGCATGTGAGGTCATTTTGGGATAAGTGATTTAAATGTGTCGAGGACATTTTTTTCACTTTCAAAACTAAGGGTAGTATTATATACTGTGTGATCTGTGTTATGTATTATGTTCACTTACTGATTTGCTTTTTGTAATTCATATACTTAAACATTTTTCAAACAAGCCCCAACATTCCAGGATCCAGACAATAAACCAGCTGCAAGCTGTGAAAGATGCAATACCAGGTAGTGGAGAACAACACAGTCCAGGAACAGAGGATGGTAGCAGCATGTGCTGGGCACCATCAGAAATAGGTTTCGAGTGGGGGGAGCCCATTCTGTTTCCTTTTTACTGGGTCCCAAAATTTCTGATGGCAGCCCTGCTGTTTGTCCCCTTCTCCTCCTGTTGAATCCCTTCCTGCCTTTCTCTCTGCCACCCTTAGCTACTCTCTCTTTTCCCCATTCTCCCTTTGCTTCAACCACCCCTCACTGCTCCCCATCAACACGGCCTTGGCCTGTGCCTTTGATTCTTCTGCACCACCTAGACCTTACCACCATCCTGGATTCTACAGTCCTTCACAAGACTTGTAACTTGTGCAGCCAGAGAGTCTCTGCTAATTTTGTAACAAGCACCTATGAGAGTCAATGGATATTTTGTGTGTTTAACATTGCCAACCGGACTTATCACACTGGTAAAAAGTTGTTCAGTGTGTTGTACTTTTCCCATTTAAATGTCCAGCATCACCTTTGTACCTGTTATGGTTATACTGGACCTGGACACTAAATAACATCAATTTATTTTCGATTGCTTCATTAGAGCCTTCTGCTTCCAATCTTTCACAGAGTCTGAGGAAGTTAACATCTACTGCCAGGTGGTGTCTCTATTCAACAAGTTCTTCTAAATAAAAGTTGTTGTTAAAGGGAGACCAATTACCAGGCTAATCTCCAAAATTAAGATATGTTTTCTCTGAAGAAACTTTATTAAATGTCTCACTACAATGCTGTTCCAGTGACATGCAGTTGAGTGCCTCCAAAAAGTGCAGCATCAGATGTAAAAAGGTATGGGGGGATGGGTGATTTTAATGTAGTGTGGGTGGGGATGTGGGTTAATCATTTAATGGTGATGGTGAAGGTGTGGGCTAATCACTTAGCAGTAGGAGGGAGGAATTAATTTATTATTGGGGTCTATTTAATAAAATAGTGGGGTTATGTTAGTGCCGAAAAATTTAAGAGAGGTGATGGGACTATTTAATGCTGGGGTGGTTTGGGGGCTATTAATTGAAGGCTGAGGAGAAGAAGGACTATTTGTTAAATGTGAATACTAATTATTTAATTTGAGAGCTGTTTGGGGGAAGGTATATTGATTAAATGTGAATAATATCAATTTAATATCAGGGCATGTTGGAGAAATTGTTTATTTATTCATTCTAAATGCTAATAATTTAATGTCAGGGCTAGATGGGGGGTTATATGCCTATTAAATGTGAACACTAGTAATTTAATATTGTGGTTGGTTGCAGGGAAGGAGGCCTAATTATTAAACGTGACATGCAGTTGGTAGTTGGAGTAAGCTGCACTTTGGTTCAGCTCTTTGCCCAAGCTCCCACCTTTCCTTATTCTTACAAATATTATGAGAGAGGCCATTAGCCGAGGGAGTTTAAAATCATGTGGTGTGGAACTGATAATGTTACGTACCACTGGGTGGGGGTTTTAAGTCAGTGTTGGAATCAGCCAATAGGAAGGATGTGGGAGTGTCATGGAAAGAATACATCAAGCAGTGTGAGAAGGAGAGAGCTTCCTGTTTCCTGGATCCGGAGACCCACCCACCCGCCCTGGTTTCAGTTTATATGGTTATATTTCCTCGTCATGAGGAGTGAGGTTTTGATAGGCAGGAGAGCATGGCAGCCATAAGTTTGTTAAACATACGGTACTTAATGTGTTGGCAATATAGCCTTGGTTCCCTCAATGTTATTAGACTCGTTGATACTCTAGTAAGGAGTATCAGGTCCTGCCTAGAAAGGGCTTGACCAGTTTGAGTTCAGAGGGTATTGAGTTAATCTTTAGTGTATAGTACCGGCCAATAGATAAGGTGTTAACCTGGGTTGGTGGAAAGGAGGCGATCTTCCACCGTATTGGCTCGTGTTGGTTTTTTAGCTGGCTGCCCTTGCTCTTCGCCACCTCTATAAAGAAAAAGGTCCAAATTGTTTATAGTTTTGATAGTATTGATAGATAAAATAAAGATAAATAATAAAATAAAATAAAAATAATTTAAAAAATAAATAATAATGTAATAAAAGGACCTTTTTTATTCCAAACTTAAGTCGGTGTCTGTGTCTTTATTTTATGGTTGTATTGTGGTTTTGTTTAAACAAAGGGGTATGCATTGAAGGGTAGTCAACACTATGCATTTTATAAAGCATTGAATATTTCTGAATACTTTTTGCAAACATAACAGTAGCAGTGAGCATCGACTTTATACCAAAAACAAGACTGTTTTAGGATCTACAGGACTGATAACTGTTTTCAGCTTCAACATTTGTTCAGCTGCCCAATTAACTCAATTGCTAAACCCACCACACTCACCACTCTACTTAAACATAAATAAACTGCACACACAAATCATCCTTGCTAGTCCTCTTTCACACCCTGCTCAGGGCTGATGGTATCATTTTACCTAACCCTGGGTCCTGTAAAATAGCCACTATCTGCACACTGCACAAACATACTTCAACTCTCTAATATCCACCTAGTCTTCTAACCCACGTCGCCTCTTTGCCACCTTTAACTCACTTCTCTGCTCACCTGCACCACCTCCCCATCGCTCCCTCACAGCCCATGATTTTGCCGCCTACTACAAAGACAAAATTGACACCATTCAACAGAATATTTCCTCATGCCTGTCACACATCACACCAGTTAACCATTCATCCTGGTCTCTGTTCATACCTGTTTCCCTTGGTTTTCACTCTCTGCATTAACTTGCTGGTCTGAACTGAGCATGCGCACACCTGGTGGTAAATGTATCAAGGTGCGATTTTGCAAAATCAGCGATTTTCTCGGGAGAGTTGAAACGTATGAAGCAGAGATTTCATGCAAAATCGCCAGAGTTGTGCTTCTGTCAAAATCGCTATTTCCAAAACCGCCGAAGATCAAACTCCCGACTGTTTGCCACTGCGGCTATACAAGTCTCAAATGTATGAAGCTGCGATTAAGCAAACTCAGGAGAGTTTGCTTTCAAACACGCCAGATACAACACGCTGCTGTTACACTGCCTGTCAGTGTAAAAACTGTAAAGAACAGATAAAAGGTTTTTTAAAAAAAAGCGTGGGGTCCCCTCTCTACTCATGCTTAACCCTAGTGCTGCCTGACTACTGCTGATTCCGTGAAAATCGGGGAAAAAATTTGTGTGGGGCCCCTCCGATTTTCACTTAACCAGCACTAGGCAAACCAGCCGGGGTTGGAGGCACTATAGCATGGGGGACACGCAGCAGCGATCCACCTGCCATAATGACTAACCAACCCCAGGCTGTTCAGCGCTGGGCTGGATTCCCTAGGGAGTGGGGTCCGCCAAAAAAATTAGCGGCCCCCCCACCCCCCCTAGAGACACCCAGCCCAGTGCTGATAGCACTAGGGCTCTTCCTACACCGCTGGGCATTGGATGTAGGGTAATAACGGCGATAAATGGTTAAAAAAAATGGACCCCATTTTGTTTTGTGGAACTACAAGTCCCAGCCAGCCAAGTTGCCCAAAATAGTGTGGGTATGCTGCTGCTTGTATAACTACAAGCACCAGCATACCCACGGCAAGCAGGGCATGTTGGCACTTGGAGAACCACAAGTGCCAACATGCCCTGACATCCCTGGCTGGCTGGGACCTGTAGTTCCACATATCAAAATGTTAAATAAACCACCACTCCCTCATTACAATCACTAACATTTAATAAATCGTATATCAAAATACTCTCCCTCACGCTCTTTGGTACCCACCTCTCACTCTTGCTTACAAGACTTCTCCCATGCCGCTAGCCAGGAATTCCCTACCAGCTATCAGGCTTTCCCAAAACCTTCAAATCTTTAGACGCTCTCTGAAAACCCATCTCTTTTTTAGAGCTTACCTTATCCCCAATTATACTATTCACATTAGTGCACTCTCACAACTGTCCCAATCTCCACTCTGAAGCACACTTGCTCCTTTTGTTTCAGCTGTGCCCTCTTCCACTTTGTTTATAAGCTCTCTAATGAGCAAGTTCCTCCACACCCGTTGTTTTCATGTCTGCATTTATTTTGTCTACCTTGTATGTCCCTGTATTATGTATGTCCTCTTTTCCCTACTGTACAGCATTGCAGAGCTCTGTGGCATCTTACAAAACTAAATAATAATAATATTATTAAACGTGGGTGTTTTTGATTTAGTGGCAGGCTGCTTAAGGGAAGGAGGCCTAGAGTGTTCTTTCATTGCTAGGCTTTTCATACTTCATGTACCTATCCTATTTTCAAACAGTTCCCAACATTCCAGGATCAAGACAAGCAGCAACTGAGCTTACGAAAGGAGCTACAGTATGTAGTGAAAGCTGCAAGAACAGGTATGAGATAGTAGAACAGTCTGCCAACTGTCCTAACTCTGGTGTGTCCCACTTCACACTTTTCTGTTTGTGGAGGAGATGCTGCATGCACCTAACACTAGTGCAAAGTGCAATGCTGTAGAACCTGAGAGGGATGTGAAGAGTGGAAAAGCAGCCTAGCACTAAATGACAGCCACAACCCTTGCCCATTCTGGCAGCCTGACAAGGAAACCCCCCCTTTAGAAATCCTGCATTTGCCCCTGTACACTTTATTATAGCATTATACTCCATACACCAGCACAGAGACCATTGCAAACACCACTTTCTGGTGCCAAGTATGCAATACAGATTCTATTGCCTGAGGTTCAGTGTACAATAAAGAGCCCCTTGAGTAGCACAGTGGCATGGTGATTAGCATTGGTGCCTCACAGTGCTGGGTGTTCATTTCAAACCAGGGCACTAAGCTCTTCCTGTGTTCACATGGCAGCTCCAATTTCTCTCATTTACTGAACTCCATCATCCAATCAGATTTCAGTACAGGACAGGAAACTGAATACCATATGCTGTGCCATATGCTAAACATGCACATTCTTAAATATAAACCATATACTAAAATATGCACATATATTTTATCAGGTACAGGCACAAATTTCCTGTTTTGTTTTTCCACCGCTTGTCACTTTGAGAAAACTTTTCTGTTTTAAACTAGATTTTTTGTCTCTTCATTCAAAGCTTTCCTACTGGGACATAATCCCAGTGGGGGATGTGCAAAGCTGCTTTCACAGCTATTCTTTCCATTTACATCATTAATTCTAAATATAACAGAATAAAAATGTCACAAAGTCCCCAAACAGACAGGATGGGGACAAGAGGAGGGTGGGAGGATGTAAATACACTTTTTATTTCCCAGCTATCCAATTTCTAACCACTAATTCAGTAGGATTCCTCTAACAATATGGGGTTGTTTATAAAACATCTTTAAAAAATTTTTTTTACAAATCTTCCACAGTTACAAAAACACAATGATTATTCTCTGAGTGATATTTAATTCAATTACAGCCAAACATTGCAAAAATGTGTTGCTCAGTATAACAGATTTTAGAGATAAATTGGGTTATCTGGATCTTCAGTTAGAGAATGGGATGCAGAGCTGCGCTCATAGTTCCGCAGACTCACAGTAATTCAATAAGAGGTGAAAATATTTCTCTCAACAGGAAAAGAATTGAATCTTTATCTCCTTTGTGATTTAGAGCAACAGCATGTAAGCATTACTGGCACACTCAATTTAGGAACAGAGGATGTCTGATTCTGGAAAAAATAAATTTTCTTGTTTGCAAACTGAAGTTACTCTATTCATGTAATCTACAAGGGGTTCTATGAAAATGATGAATAATACATGGTTATTTTCAAAGTCTGAAAAGAGTACAGAAAAAACAGAAAACAACTTAATTTAAATTTCTCATAATGGTTCTAGTGGGTGTGCACCTTTGGACAACCATTCTTTATTGTGTCTCCCTAGGTGTTGCTTCTGTGTGCCCCAGGGATCCCCAAGGAGGAGAAAAGACCTTTAACCACTGTATCCATCTGGAGGTGTATAATGAATACAGTACCTGATAGGACAGGTGACACACCATATCAAACCAATCATTTGTCATTTTCATTATACACATGGCGAATACTACCACAAAATAAACTAGATGGCTTCCTAGAGCTCCAAGGATTAGGGGGCACATAAAACAATGAATGGGTGACATTATGTCACCCATTCAGCTCAACTGCACTGAGTGCTGACTGCCCCAGGGATTTAAATGAACCACACCGCTTTACCATTGGCTTCTTACCTTGTAGAACAAGCAAGTAGAGGAGGAACAAAGCAGTCTGTGGGCAGATGTAATCATACATGAATGAATGAGGGTGAAATATATTACAGGAGAGGGTGAGGGGGGCGGAAGAAATACAGGGGAAGACTGGGGTGTGTTAATAAATAATTAGGGAGACTGACCGAGAGGAATATGAAAACACTGGATTGTGAATTACGTGGTAAGAATGCTTTGTGGGAGAAATGTCTTACTGAGTATGTATGATCAGTGTGGTGTGGGAGCAATAAATAACAATTGAGAGGGCTGTGGTATGCTTACAAGCTGGTTCTGTGTATGTGTGTGTAAGTACAGCTGCCACAAAGCTGATGCATATACTACTGATGCTGAGATAGATGTAGTTTAAGATGCGTCCAACTTAGCATATTGGCTGAAGAAGTCTATTTTTGCCAATGCCTGTCCAGAGTCTTTTTTGCTGATGTCTTGTACACCAGGATCCTCCAAGCTAAAATAGCTCTCTTGATTCTGCTCTCCTTGCTGTTTACACAGGGCGTAGGGTCAAATGTCTCAATCCTCCCCCTTACAGCAGGGGTCTGTCAGTGAACACTTTAACTGTTACACATACAGTATCTGTTACCTTGATTATACAATAGAATGGCTTGACTCAATTAGCTATTTGGCTGGATACACTAAACAAACGGTTACAATATAACATCAAGGAATGACACTTCACGCTTGCGTGAAACAACGAGACATTTGACACATTGTATCTGCAACATTACACAATCTGAGTCTGTGATAAATTTTGAGGCAATAACATTTATACATGGTAATACATTTCCCAATGCTATTTCAGCCAGTATATTACTGTGGAGGCACATTTCATATCATCTAGAAGTTCTAACCTAATAACCTCTCAGATTACCTGTTGACCTAGCTAATTAACATGGGATGCCAATTAGCTATGTCAAGTCACTCAGACATTGTTCTGATTATAAACCAGATCTAAGCCACACCTCATAACAATGGACATTTGAGACAAATGGTAATTACCTTAGATAACACGAGCAAAATGACTTCTGCTGTCCTGTTATTTTCACACAATATGGCAATATTCTTTTCTATTTCTAATACATACAATATTGCAGGTAATAGCAAGGGCAAAATGTACCTAATAACATGAAATAATAATACACATAATACATTGATGTGTATATTTGGTGTATATCTGGTGTATATATTTAGACTGGGCCAATGATTAAAAAGTACATTAAACTGAGAAATGGGTGATGAATAAAAGGTTCTCAGTCCAGTAGCACCCTGTTTCGTTACACAATGTTTTATCCATCAGAAAAGATTCTCCCAGACAATGAACACAGCTACTACATGGAACTACTTGTCTGTGGTCAGTGGCAGGGATGTTATAGCAGCCCTTGCTGACCATCAGCATCCGACATACCCCCCACAGTCACCAAATTTATTTATTTACAGTCAGCTGTAACTACAAGGAGAACAGATCAAAAGAGAATCACTTAAAATGTGTCCCACCCAGAATATGTGATTAGTAACATGTTCCTGAAAGCATTCCTTATATGCAATTTTATTCTGCTTACGTTCATCTTAAAGAGCAAATAAAATCACTGTTTCATATTAAAATATATCAATGGCTGTGTGTTACTGAGCTGACTGATATACATGAAATATCTTCAGGGCTGGATTAATGCTTGCGGGTCCCAGGCGTTAAAGACAGGGTTGCACCTATGGTTTAATATGGCTATCATTTTAGATAAATAGGCAATACTGTGTGTACTATTGTTAGGTGCATGCAGCTCTCCCTTCACAAGCAGAGCAGTGTGATATGGACATACCTCCAAAACTGTCCTTGCAGTTGGACCAAATCCTGACTTAGCGGGACAGTTAGCAGACTGTTCTGCTCTCCCCTACCTGTTCTTGCAGCTTTCACTTCTTGTGACTCTGGAGTCTCAAGCACAGTTGCTGCGTGTCTGGATCCTGAAATGTTGGGGCCCGATTTGGAAAAAAGATAGGTACATGAAACTTAGAAATCTGCAACTAGCCTTGAATGCGGTATAGTAGCCACAAGGGACTAGATAGCATAACAGTGTATTCTTTGCTATAGTTCAAGAATAGAAGCATGAAAACCTTACCTATAGATGGCAATTGTTATTCCTAGAAAATGAGTGTAAGCAAAGTAGTTTTTCCAGAAAGCTTAATATAAGCCCGGAACTCTCCAATCTCTAATGCTGATAAAGATCACTAAATCTGGGGACCTATTAGGAAATTAATATCTGTGTTTTGAGCCATGGCTCGCGTTGGGTCATTCTCACCTGCATCCCAGTTGTCATTGCAATAGCCAGGTCGTCACTTCCAGTAGTTCCGTCGCAGGGTGCTGCTGGGACACCTTCACAATCAGCGCTGTGTCCCAGCATCTGTGACAGCCAGAAGTGTTTGGAAATAGTAATATTTATTTAGGAACCTCCTGGGAGGCCAATTACTACACATTATGGTCCCAACTCCTGATTGGCCAGTTCTTGTATTTAAGGCAGGGAGGGTTTGGCCTCCCTGACGGTTTATAGCGTCCTGTGTGCTGCCCATTCTGCTGACCAGTCTTATCCCTGTGGATACTCTGTCTGTTTGCTGACTGATTACTGTTGTGACCCTTGTCTTGTTTCTGGACCCTGCTTGTACTCTAATTGCCTTGACCTTTGGCTTTGTTATTTGGATATCCCTGCTCACTGCCAGTCCTAACCCTTTGGCCTGACCCTGATTATTTTGCCTGCTATGAACACCTGACCCCGGCCTGCTCCTGACCATCTGCCTCCTATCTTCCTACTGTGATACTGTATATAAGCTTCCACTACATTAAGAGTTAAAACCTGGGGACATCCAAGTACATGTGAGCGCAACAAGCTCTTCGAAAAGGCAGCTGCTATAGTCATAGACCTCTGTCACCGGTTCTGAAAGCTTATGTCAATAACCGCTAGCTATAACAATGTCATAGTATTATTGTAAAATTAGAGACTATAACAAATCACAATGTATGAACTTAATGTTTAATGAAGACTGCTATCCAATCTCCCTGACTGCCAAAAAGGAATCTATTAGAACCCACGTTTTTTAAATAATTGCAATAATGTATCAATCACAAGAAGGTGCTTGAATTCCCCTTGTTACATTGTAGTACAATTTACAAATGTCTTTACAAGATTGTGAAGAAGCAAATGTAATGAAGTTATAATACATAGACACTGTCACGACATGACTTCGAGGATGCCGCTGACTGGGACTACTAGAAAGGGAGGTGCTGAGTCTAACGCACCCCTGGTATTCACCAGAAACCCCCGCATGGAGGTTTGGGCTTGGCTGCATTAGGTGTGCAAGTTGCCGTTCTCCCAGCTAGTTGACAGAGCAGCCGGAGAGAGCAGGAATGGTCCCACGGTCCGGGTCGTTAGCCAATCGATAGCGCAGTACACAGGGATGATACAGAGGGAAGGTCAGAAGCGAGCCGATGTCGGAATTCAGGTATACAATGGAGCCAAAATCGCAGGACAGAGAGAGTGGTCAGGAACAGGCCAGGAGTCAGGAACTTAACGGAGCTGGAGAAGGCACACTGGAGAGGTGAAACCAATACTCTGGCACAGGTGTGTGGGAGGAAGTACCTTATGAACCCTAACCAGGCCCATGATTGTAGGGGCAGAACAAGGTGGTCAGAGACGCCTGGCTGCCGATAAACTCTGAGGAGAGGCGTCTGGTGGGTCCGGAAGTACTTCCTGTTGCTAGGCAACGGGACGGAAGCTGTACAGAAAGACAGGCGTCCGTCCCCGGCACCTATGCACCGTGCGGAGATGGCGCCTGACAGACACTCATTACTTATTTGTTAGAAATAAGTATAAATTAATACAAGAAAAAAGGCTGACACTTTTTCTTTACTTTGAAACTATACGGGAATTAGGACTATTATTGTACTATTTGAATATTCTTATTCTTTACACTCAGCGTGTTTTTAATTTTCAATGTTAGTCTTTCACTTTTTACTTAACACTAGGAGATTTATATTTCGCTGTCTTTTCAACCAAAAATGTTTTAATGAATTTAAAATAAAGTTTTGCCTTATAATCTTTGAGGCAGCTAATCATATTAGAAATGTTATATAAATTAACTGACTGCAATTGCAGTACACTAAATAAACTCTTTTCATTCATCTCTAAAGCCCCAAGTAGCCCAGATATTAAATCAATAGCACCCAAGTTTAATAATCATCTCTCCTTGCCTGCAACCACCCCAATATAAAATTAATAGTTTTCAAATTTAAGAATATAACTATTTCCCCCAACCACCTCCAACATTAAATTAATAGCAAATATATTTAATAAATAGACCTATTTCACCCCAACTAGCCCCTACATTAAATTAATAGTATTCTCATTTAATAAATAAACCTATTTCCCTCCCCCACAAACAGCCCTGGCAATATATTAAGGTACACTAGCCTGCGTTCCACTGCTGCACTCTTCATTTTTTGACTCTCCTATCACGCTTGAAAAAAAGAACTCTTCAGACTCGTGGAATATTCACTAACATTATCAAGGGGGTTTAGGTTATTTACTTTTGCAATCAACTGAGTTTCCTATAGCTTCCAGATGTGGGAAAAATCTCCCCTCGATATAACATCAAAGCCCAAGCAAGGAACTAATCCCACAGTGAGGACCATGTGATCACACTGTGTTTCTATGTTCACTTCAGTGGAAACCAGAGGCAAGCTGGGCTGGGGGGCAGCGGGGCATCTGCCCCCCCGGTCGATCCCATAGTGGGCTATCTTGGGCTGGGTCACTGGGCCACCTGCATGATTTTTCCTTTAAAATGTTCCTAATAGGCTGCAGAGTTGAATCTTGCCCCCTGAGCTAAAATTTTCCCCTGGTGGTAACATAATGTGAAGTATCTGTTACGGCTTGTGTTTACTGACATAAGCTTGCAGGACAGATGATAGAGATCTTCACCTATAGCAGCCGCCTTTCCTGTAGAGCTTGTTGTGCTCATAGGTACTTGGATGTCCCCAGGACGTAACTCTTGCTTAGTGCAAGCTTATGTGCAATACCACAGCTGGCAGGTTGGAGGCAGTAGCAAGAACGGAGTGGGTGGTCAAAGCAGGCCTTGGTCAGGGGTCCGAAGCAGACAGAATGGTCAAGGACAGGCTAAAGGATTAGAGATGGCGGCAAACAGGGAAATCTGAATAACAAGCCAGAACTCAGGGCAATCAGCAAACAATCAGGGTTCAGAACAAGCCAAGGGTCAGTAACAGAAAATTAATCAAGAGTCAGCAGACAATTCACAAGCAGGTCAGCAATCCATAGGGAATGAACGTTATAACCGGCAGGAAGGCTAAGCCCTCTCTGCCTTAAATACACAGGATAACTAATTAAGGAACAGGAGGAACCAGCATCATAATGAGCCACAAGGTCTGCTTAATTAATAGGGACAGCACTCCTCAATCACCCCAGAAGGGCTTAATGGGGTTAGGGCATATAGTGGAAACTACCCAATGAATCAAACAAGTGTAGACAGATGCAAGACTGTAGAATCACAAACACTGCAAATTGAAATACAATTGCATCAAAAGTCTTCCTGTTTACCAATGCGCAAGCACCCAGATGCCCTAAGATGCTGGGACGCGGCGGTAATCAGGAGAGCATCTCAGCCGTTGCCATGGTGACGGCCGAGTTAGAGAAAATGAGCCTCAGACCGCCACAACTCAAAACAGCTTCTCCATGTATACAAGTTACCCCAACAGTATTCCCTTGATACTTAAAGGGGCTTATCAACTCAGCTTTACAAGAGAATCCATACTACCAAAATCTGGCACAGCCTACCCATTTGCCTTCTACAGTAATTTCACACATTTGTTTGCCTGTCTGCAGTGCAGGCTAACTGGGCAAATAAAGATACATTGAGATTTACATAAGCATTATCACATTGCATAGATTCAAAGGTATTTAGGCAATTTGCAGCAATATGGCCTAAATCAGCACATCTAAAACATCTAATCATATATCTAGCACAACTCATACAAGGCAGGAACCTACTTCATCATCATCATCATCACCATCATCATCTATTTATTTATATAGTGCTACTAATTTTGCAGCGCTGTACAGAGAACTCATTCACATCAGTCCCTACCCCATTGGAGCTTACAATCTAAATCTCCTAACATACATGCACACAGACAGAGATAAAGGAAATTTAATAGCAGCTAATTCACCTATCAGTATGTTTTTGGCGTTTTGGAGGAAACCGGAGCACCCAGAGGAAACCCACGCAAACACAGGGAGAACATACAAACTCCACACAGATAAGACCATGGTTGGTAATCAAATTCATGACCCCAGTGCTGTAAGGCAGAATTGCTAACTACTAAGCCACCGTGATGCCCTTCTTGACATAACTGGCCAATCTCCAGCTTTCGAGACTACAGTCTCTGTACGTTTCAGTTCATTCCACTGGAGATCGCCATTGTGGACGCTGATGTATCTCTGCAGTATCTCTGTTGCCACATACTTGGCTGGAATATTGGATAGTTCTAGCTCACTTAATTCCTTTTCTTTTCTGAAATTCAAGTGGAATGTTTCTCAACGTCATGGTCGAACCTCTCCCAGTCATACTTAACGATTTGTATTTTGCTGATGTTTTCAGACAGGACCTCTTTAACTGGCTTCACATTGTCTTCAATAGATTTAGTCTTGTAGTGAAGGTCGTTTTGAACTTTTGACAGCTCTGACTGAATTGTGTGAGGTTTATTCCTGTTGAGATTTAACTACATTTTCTTTTCCATCTACAGACTTTTGTTGGCTTTCCAGTGCTTATATCTTTGCTTCAGGTTGGGCATGAGAATCTCTTAACTTTTGTTCTGCTTTTTGACAAGCTCACCTTTCTGACTGTGCTGCCTGGCCTGTGAAGGTCTCAGCACCCAGCTAATAATGTTAACTCTTCATACCGAGTCTTGTATTGCCTTCCAATATTTTAACCTGGGTTATGGTCTTAATATTCTCTTGTATATCTGCGACTTTGGCATTAAGTTCTTTCTGGAGATTTTCCTTTTCTGTCTTTGCTGCTTTTTTTTTTTCACTCTGACATTGACTTTGACTTGTATTCTTGGCTGTATTTAGCCTTGCAATGTTTTCAATTTTCTAGTTTCTTCCGTGAGCTGCTGTGTTCGGGTCAAAGTCTTACATCCTCCTTGAGCCACTTTCCTAACTAAGTTCAGAGATAGATTTTTGCAATGGCAATAAATTTGCTTCAAGTTTCCGTACCTTAGCTTAAAGTTACTGTAGGTCATAATCCAGTTTCTTTTTACGTCTTGTCATTGTCTTTGCGGTTACCTGAACTTTTTCTCGTTCTGTATTCAAACTATCTTGTAGCTCATTTATTTCTCTCCCCATGTGCTTTGTACGCTGCTCATATCTTAAATATTACACTTGTGTAACTTCAAATTTTGTTTCAGCATTTTCTCCGTCTCATCTCACAAGTCTGAGAATTTCTATAACTTGCTCCTGAGACTTTCCTTCTTCACTGAAAAAGACATTGAGAGCTCCCTCTTGAACAGAGCTCACCATTTTACTGAGGGATTCATGGTCTTGGTGCTGTTGCCCCTGGGCCTTCTCAATATCCAACTGCTGTGGCCATTGGGACACCACAATTGCTAACTGCTGCACCCTGGTGGTTGCCCGTTGAGCCGCAGTAGTCTGTAGCAATGCTTTGATTATATCTTCCATGATAGAGCACTGTAACGGTATTTTTTCCAAATCCAAAAAGTGGGTATCTGGCTCTCACTCAGAAACATCTACTTTCAACTCCGCATATTGTAAAGGGTCTTAAGCTATTACAGCACAAATCTCTCTCATATTGAGACATTGATACAATGGTATGCAATCTTTCTGGTTTGAACATATTAAACTTCTGTTTTTTGTTGCCCAATGTAGCTTGAAAAACACCCAATTTTATCTTCATATAGATGAAGCACTTTTTTTGAAAAGCTATTTCACTTGACTTAAGAGTTATGTCACTACAATACCCAGCATGTGTTACAGTAAACTTTTCTTTTTAACTCTCATTGCCCTTTACCTTTGCACAGGTCCTAGACCACACCCAACTTGTGCATTGCAGATTCACACTTTTCAGCTAACACTTGATTTCTTTGTAGAGCAGATCAGTTTTTACTTGCTGCTGAATGGTTTTGCTAACACCTTTGCTCTCTTATGTTATTCCAACACAGAAATATCCACTTAACACTGACAAAGTTTAACTCCTTTTAAATATTCATGTTTGCAGCAAGCACTCTTTTTAAACATTACTTCATAGCAGGATTTGTCACTCTCATCCACATGGTTCTCCACTTCCCACTGCTGCTGTGCACAAAACAACCCAGTTCTTAGTTGCAGTTATTCACATAATATGCACATACCTTTACCTGAAAACCTTTCTCCACCATATTGGTCACTTTAAATTTTCCATGCAATTTTTATGGCTGCAATTTGAAGTGCAGTTGCAAGCTTTCTCCACCATATGTCACAGGTAAGGGGTACCATCTCCTGGGGTTAGACGGCTGCACTCCACACTCTTCAGCCAGATAAATCTCACCAGTCCAGTATCTTGGTTCAACTAGTCTCAGTTAGATTTATTCTCCAGGCATAAAAATAAACAAAGAGAAATAAATGTCCTAGCCTGTCTGACTTCTAACTTAATACACAAAAATACCCTCTATCGTGTGAAGAACCTTGTTTTCCACGCACATACAAAAATCAGAACTTACTGGTAACCATTTGCTGTGTCTTTTATCCAACCTCCTCCCCAGGTCTGAGAGACTGATTGAGCTGTTTTGAAGCCTTTTACCAGCCCCACACAGGTGCAACTCCTGATTACTAGCAGAGTGAACAACAACATACTCTGGTAAATTGGAAGACCTGAAATGGGCCTTATGAATGGAGCTTACACTGCTCTTTCCATTCATACCTAAATAACCAACACTGGCTTTTCCTGTAGCTGGACACACTCTTTGGGAAGCTTCTTCCCACACAAAACCTCTCTGTGGGGTTTTAAAGCATACAAGAGGGAAAGCCTGGGACATATATCTCTGCCATGTACCGCTTGGCCAGTGCTTCTTTCACAATACCTATATCCCACATCCATCCTAATCATTAAATAATTCTTAGTCACATTTACTAAATAGCCCTCCTTCTCCCCAAACTCCCACCTTCAATCAATAGCCTCCAAAGCACACCAAAAATCCCCACACAAAAATAAAAGAATAGCACCCACCATTAATTAGGCCCATCCATACTCCATCATTAAATTAATAGCCCACCTCCCACCCATACTACATTAAACCCCTCCACACCATCAATTAATAGCCCACCTCTCACATCACATTAAGGCCCCAACCTTCCAGGTGCAAATATAGAATTTCAAGAAGAGGTAATCCATGCCACACGGTCAGAATGCATGTAAGATATGTGGCTCTCATTTGAGACCATTCTAGGCATTGCAACTCTTCCCACTCCCTTCAAACACAGTCAATGTCCTGATGCTGGTGGGCCGGTCCTAACTTTGTGTGACTGATGCCGCTCACTCAATCCTTCTTCTGTTATCACCATCCCAAGATATTTTTTTTTATAATTGAAAACTAATTTGAACTATTTATTATATTTGCTTATTTCACACAATGCAAAAGGGACTTGTGTGAGTGATTTGAAGGGATATTAGAAGAAGTCAAAGAACAAATTTGGAATAGGAAATATGGGAAGATATTTCCTTTGCTTCCTTTGGAATGACTCAGTGTAGATAAGGGGAAATCAGATGGGAGCAAAAGGGAAGACATGTAAAAACAGAAATTGAGATAGATCTCCAGGACTTTTCCAAATTGGTTGCAAGCATTTGCAATATTAGCAAGTGTCATTGGGGGATAAATCCAGAACATTATCCTGAGCATCGTTCTCTGAAATAGATAGGCAATGCATATAGTGGAAATGGGGAATTGCTTGACTGCATAGTGATAAACAATTCAGACAAAGAAAACCAGTTACCTAAGAATTAGGTGGGATCACAAAGATATTTGTAAAACTGGATCTTTCATGTAACATAAACACAAATGTTTCAACAATGTGAAAGTGCTGAGGTGTGGATCAATATTAACAATTCTCCCACGACCCCAGATGTCTAGGCAAAGGCACTATCAATAGTACATATGTGTAGACATGGAATGCAATTTCCAGGCAGACTTCACTGTTCTGAACTAAACAGCATACTGTAGGCAAACAGGGTACTACACCCACCTAGTAAGATATAGCATGGTCATAGGTAGAGTGGGCCTGATCAAGAAAAGCATAATGAACATATTATGCATTTTTTTTAAAACATCAGGCTTACGCACTTCTATATTCAACAAGGAGTTGATCTGAAGCTATGTGTTTTGATGAACACAGGTCTAGGTCCACTCTGCTCTAACAGACAAGACACTGCAGGATACATCCAATGCAAATGTAGAATAAAAAGTCCCAAAAGAACGCACAGAACAAAACCACTATTCAGTTCATGTTACCTGTTAATAATAAAGTCATTAATGACAACACATTTAAAAATAAAAAAGTTACTTTTTTCACCCCCTCCCCCCATAAAATACATTTCATGATGATGTTATGAATGTCTATTGTACATAAAATGCATTTTTACAGTTGCTACTGATTGAAAACACATGTTCTAGCATACATACTCAGTAATCAGCACTTACACCAAGGCTGTAGCTGGTACATGTGATACGACTAAAAAACATGTAACTTTGAGATGCCCAAAGCTTGAATCAGGGGCGGACCCAGACATTTGCCCTACCCGGGGCGATTTTAGGGGGGGCGATTTAGTCCCCGCCCCCTTTATGTGTTCTAAGGCTGCCGGCGGCTGCACAGTATGTGCAGGTCCGTTCAGCAGTGAAAGTGTGCTGTCCCGCTGCTCTGATTGTGTTTAAAACACGATCAGAGCAGCCGGGCAGCATACTGTCACTGCTGAACGGACCTGCACAGTGTGCAGCTGTCGGCAGCAAGCCGCTGGTAGGGGGGGCGATCGCCCCGATCGCCCCCCCCCCCCCCTGGATCCGCCAATGGCTTGAATCGGACACTGCTGTGTGCCTTCGAGCTTGGCACGTCCTTACTGTATATTGACTACATGCATAAGCCCAGTTCTCTCCCAGTTCCAGTAGGATGTAATAAGGTTCCTTTGCACTCTAAAATGAATGAACACTGCTGGGTTCTGTGGCATATGGTTAGTTTCTGAGCATGCACAGTGCTATTTTAAGCAAAATACAGGATATATCGGCATTTATGTGCCTTAATGAATCAGACCAGTATGTTTTAAAAGTTCCCTCAATTCTTCATAGAGAATAGGTGCAGAACAGTCGAGGTTTTCCAGTGCATTTGTTCAGTATATAGGTTCAATGAGACAATATTTATAACACGGAAGTGATTAGTGGACGCTGCAAAAAACAAAAATAAAATAGATATGTAATTCATAGAAAAAAATAAATCAATATATTACCATTTTTTTATTTACTACTAGCAATATCAGATAAAGCACCTTGATCCAGCTTAATATCATTCAAAAGGTTAAATATTTCTCCATCTTAAATGGTATTTTTTTTCTCTTCAAGAAAAAGTTGATTGAACCAAAAGAGAAGATATTTTTACCGACAGTGCTGCATAACTCAGCTAACATAATTAACCTATGATCTCAGAGAATCAGTTCCCAAGATCTCTTAACACACTCAAACTCATCCGTCTGTTGAGCTCTGCATTGTGATTCAGACTATATCACAGTAGCAATACTGTAATCATCATCAAAGGCATCTGGTAGGAAATTTATTCTAACAGGTGATAAACAGACATGTAAATATGATAATATAAATTGCCAAACACAACTATCAGAGCTCTCAGAAGGCTTTGATATAAATACCAATATCTAATATCATCTGGCCTACCTAACATCTCCAATAGCACCAAAAAGCTGCCTAAACACTACAGGAATATAACAAGTAAGGCTGTTGCTATATTTTGCCATGAAGCTGTCACGGTTCTCAAACAGAAGTACAGCTAGGAGTCATGAATTCGGTGAAAAACACTCTGTGTTTATTTGCAGAGAGGTGATAACAACAGGTAATAAGGAGCAGTGATAAATACCAGGTTCCAGCTGATGCAGCAAGTAGCATGAATGTCCAGAAAACAATCAGGTAAGGACAACAGGAAATGACATCAGGATTAGGACAACAGGAAAGGACATCACAGGATGGGACAACAATAACCAGCAATGACTGCTGGGAGGAACAGGTATATATAAGGGGAATGAGACACACCCAAGTGCATGAGATAATTAGTGAACATACAGGTTAACTCCTTAAGCACAAGAATAATGCACAATAGCAGCACCTCTGGTGAAAAGAGGTACTGCTGGAACACAAAATAGCAATACAAATAATAGAGTCCAAAAGTCCAGGAGGCAGGTTGTTACAGTACCCCCTAAAGGGCGGATTCCAGACGCCCATATCACCAAAAGTGTTTGAAAGTGTCCGAGTCATAGTCCACTATCGGACATGTGGTGGAGAAATCCTCATCCATGGACAGAGAAGGTACGGAAACCATGTCCAAGGAATGCAGGAATCCCGAAGTCTCACCTCTCTTCTTTTTACATTTCTTTTTCTTTGCTTTCTTTTTAGGGACACAGGATTGCTCAAACTGAATAGAACATGCAGGTAGCCTCAAAGGTTGGGCAACTGGAGACAACGAAGTTGGCACAACAGACGTGCAAGGAGTAAAACTGACAAGTGCTGGAACAAATTCCTTGAACACTGCCTCACAAAAAAGTTGTAAATCGGAAAGGATGGGATCTCTGGTCTCAACAAAGGGACTGGCCCATTCCAGAGCTTTCCCTGTAAAATTGGACAACAGGTAATATACTTGCTTCCGTTGGCTATCTAGGAGGTCAGGTACTGATGGTAAATAGGATATAAAAAATTTAATCAGAGCATTAAATTGCTGTATATCCCCATTGAAGGTAGGTGGTAGTTCAGACTTGGTGGCAGGCCCGGACTGGGCAGCAGGCTTGACAGGAGACCCAGAATGGGCAGCCGGCTTGGCAGCAGGCCCGGACTGGGCGGAAGGCTTGGGAGCTGGCCCGGACTTGGTGGCAGACTTGGGAGCTGGCCCGGACTGGGCGGCAGACTTGATAGCACTTTGAGAAGCCTGAGGGCAGACAGCACTTTGAGAAGCCTGAGGGCAGACAGCACTTTGAGAAGCCTGAGGGCAGACAGCACTTTGAGAAGCCTGAGGGCAGACAGCACTTTGAGAAGCCTGAGGGCAGACAGCACCAAGTGGTAACTCGGGCTGAACCGCATGGACTGGCAACTCGGGCTGGACCGCATGGACTGGCAACTCGGGCTGGACCGCATGGACTGGCAACTCGGGCTGGACCGCATGGACTGGCAACTCGGGCTGGACCGCATGGACTGGCAACTCGGGCTGGACCGCATGGACTGGCAACTCGGGCTGGACCGCATGGACTGGCAACTCTTCTGGAGCAGACTGGAGGGACAGGACCCCCTCTGGAGAAGTCTTTAAGGGCAGCGCCCCCTCTGGAGCAGACTGGAAGGGCAGCGCCCCCTCTGGAGCAGACTGGAAGGGCAGCGCCCCCTCTGGAGCAGACTGGAAGGGCAGCGCCCCCTCTGGAGCAGACTGGAAGGGCAGCGCCCCCTCTGGAGCAGACTGGAAGGGCAGCGCCCCCTCTGGAGCAGACTGGAAGGGCAGCGCCCCCTCTGGAGCAGACTGGAAGGGCAGCGCCCCCTCTGGAACAGACTGGAAGGGCAGCGCCCCCTCTGGAGAAGACTGGAAGGGCAGCGCCCCCTCTGGAGAAGACTGGAAGGGCAGCGCCCCCTCTGGAGAAGACTGGAAGGGCAGCGCCCCCTCTGGAGAAGACTGGAAGGGCAGCGCCCCCTCTGGAGAAGACTGGAAGGGCAGCGCCCCCTCTGGAGCAGACTGGAAGGGCAGCGCCCCCTCTGGAGCAGACTGGAAGGGCAGCGCCCCCTCTGGAGCAGACTGGAAGGGAACCCCCCTCTCTGGAGAAGACTGGAAGGGCAGCGCCCCCTCTGGAGAAGACTGGAAGGGCAGCGCCCCCTCTGGAGAAGACTGGAAGGGCAGCGCCCCCTCTGGAGCAGACTGGAAGGGCAGCGCCCCCTCTGGAGCAGACTGGAAGGGCAGCGCCCCCTCTGGAGTAGACTGGAGCTCAGGAACAGAGAAAACAGCTGAAGACTCTGAACTGGAGACAGTGGCAGGAGACTCTGAACTGGAGACAGTGGCAGGAGACTCGGAACTGGACACAGTGGCAGGAGACTCGGAACTGGACACAGTGGCAGGAGACTCGGAACTGGACACAGTGGCAGGAGACTCGGAACTGGACACAGTGGCAGGAGACTCGGAACTGGACACAGTGGCAGCAGGCTCCAAGCTGGAGGCAGATGATGTGACCTCAGAGCTGGAGGCAGATGATGTGACCTCAGAGCTGGAGGCAGATGATGTGACCTCAGAGCTGGAGGCAGATGATGTGACCTCAGAGCTGGAGGCAGATGATGTGACCTCAGAGCTGGAGGCAGATGATGTGACCTCAGAGCTGGAGGCAGATGATGTGACCTCAGAGCTGGAGGCAGATGATGTGACCTCAGAGCTGGAGGCAGGCACCTCGGCACAGGAGACAGAGGCTGGCACTTCGGCACAGGAGACAGAGGCTGGCACCTCGGCACAGGAGACAGAGGCTGGCACCTCGGCACAGGAGACAGAGGCTGGCACCTCGGCACAGGAGACAGAGGCTGGCACCTCGGCACAGGAGACAGAGGCTGGCACCTCGGCACAGGAGACAGAGGCTGGCACCTCGGCACAGGAGACAGAGGCTGGCACCTCGGCACAGGAGACAGAGGCTGGCACCTCGGCACAGGAGACAGAGGCTGGCACCTCGGCACAGGAGACAGAGGCTGGCACCTCGGCACAGGAGACAGAGGGAGTGGGTGCCTCAGGACAGGCGGCTGGAGCTGGCAGATTGGGTCTCTTTGCAGAGAACAGGAATGCTGGAGCATAAACAGATTTGGAGTGCCGAGAGGAAACAACAGGAGATGGTTCAGTAAGCTGACGTGGTCTACGGACAGGACAGTCCTGCAAGAAATGTGCACTGCTGGCACAGTAGAGACACAGTTTGTTGGTTATTCTGCGCTGTCGCTCCACTTCGGTCAGATGGGGGCGTGGCCCACTTGTGAACCGGGCATTAGTTAAACTGCAGTTGTTAGTTAAATGCAAATTTGACATGGTATTATTGCAAGGTGTTGGCGGCACGGATTCAGCAGCAGACAGAGTTGGCTGGGTCAAATCAACAGTATTAGATTTCAGTGAAACAGTCTCTGATAGTCTCCTGAGTGGGTCCAAAAGCAAAGTGGAAAATTTAGCCAGCTGGGAGCGTAGCAATATAATGTCCATTTGTAAGGTGGTAATTCCATGATTGGTAAAACAGACATGTTGCAAAAGACAAATGAAAACTTGATTGCAGCAAAAAAGTCCCAGAATAAAACAAAACTTTCACCTGACTCCAAAGCTGTTTTTTGGGCTGGTTATACTATCACGGTTCTCAAACAGAAGTACAGCTAGGAGTCATGAATTCGGTGAAAAACACTCTGTGTTTATTTGCAGAGAGGTGATAACAACAGGTAATAAGGAGCAGTGATAAATACCAGGTTCCAGCTGATGCAGCAAGTAGCATGAATGTCCAGAAAACAATCAGGTAAGGACAACAGGAAATGACATCAGGATTAGGACAACAGGAAAGGACATCACAGGATGGGACAACAATAACCAGCAATGACTGCTGGGAGGAACAGGTATATATAAGGGGAATGAGACACACCCAAGTGCATGAGATAATTAGTGAACATACAGGTTAACTCCTTAAGCACAAGAATAATGCACAATAGCAGCACCTCTGGTGAAAAGAGGTACTGCTGGAACACAAAATAGCAATACAAATAATAGAGTCCAAAAGTCCAGGAGGCTGGTTGTTACAGAAGCAAGGCTGATGGCCTTCTCATATTAAGCTTAGGCGGACCTCCGCAGTACCCAGTAGCTCAAGATACCTTGTGGACTCCTAGCAAAAGAGCCATTGGCGGCGCGGGTGAGGTTACAGTGAATAAATGGATGGATATGTCGCCTATGGCGCAGATAGTTGGGAGGGGTATGGTGAGCACTCCCTAAATGAGGGTAGGAAAGCAACCTGGCGATATGGAATATAAAAGGGGGGGGAAAGAGGAGGTTACAGTGAGATTGGGGAGGTGTAGTTTTGGGGGGAGTGGCACATAAACTATGCCTGCTCGCTGACGATGTCATGCTATTTGTCACAGATCTGGAGACCTCGTTGCCAGTGATTCATCATATCATATCCCAATTTAGCAGGGCCTCTCTTTATAAACTTAACACTTCTAAAACAGAGGCGCTTCCAATTAATATTCCTGTTGAGAGGCTATGGAGTTTGAAAGATAAATGTAGTCACTCATGGAAAACTACTGAGGTATCATACCTGAGTATACAGGTAACTCCGCAGTTAGATACAGTCCAGGAGCGCACGCAGGATTGTTAGGGAGGGGTTTCCCCCCCCCAAAAAAATGAGAGCTGCTGCGCATGCGCCCGCGGCTCCGTTTCGGCAGCACTGTACACAATAAAATACAGCACCGCCGCGGACGCTTCTTTGACAGCGCCGCGGCTGCTGTATAGTACAGTGCCGCTAAGTTGGGCACTGCATTAGCGGAGGGAAGGGGTTTCTGGAGACCCTGCGTGCGCCACTGCAGTCATAGATAAGAATTTCTCTCTACTTCAAGCTCAGTTGGTATCACTAACGGCTACTTGGATGTGCTATGAGGTCTCCTGGCTGGGCACACTGTCAGCATTCAAAATGACGCTACTCCCGAAACTATTGTACCTATTTTGCATGTTACTATTCTGCCTTCCCGCGCGTCTGATGAGAAAGCTAATCTCTGTTACAACTCTGTCTGTTGTTTGTACCTAGCAGCAGTGCCTCATACCACCAGAGGTGCTGCTGTTCTGTTCCTGAACTCTTCTACGTGCCTGAAGGAGTTAATCTCCTTCCATGATGCCTGATTAGAACTGCACCTGTTGCACTGCTTTAAGTACCTGCCTCTAGCTGTGCTCTGTGCAGTTCATCCATTTGTTCCTGGCTGCTGCTAACCTGCTCCTGTGCTATTTGGTATATACCTGCTGGACTGAACTTCTGTGTGTGACCCCTGCCTGTACCTTGGACCTTGCCTGCTTGCCTGAGACCCCGAATCATTTGCCTGTACCTTGGACCTTGCCTGCTTGCCTGAGACCCCAAATCATTTGCCTGTACCTTGGACCACGCTGTTTTGCCTGTTGCCCTGACCTTTTGGACAGACTTCTGGACCTCGCCTATTTGCTTGATCTCTGCCTGGCTATTTGGATTTGTTTGTCTGGTCTCTATTTGATCCCTGGACTCTGTCTGCTTTCCTGGATAGCCTTGTGCCTTCTGGACTGGGGTAAACTTATTATACTTGTTCCTGCCATTTTACTATACAGTCTCTTTTGGAACCTGTTATCCGTGGATTTGAATTATCTTTGTTAATATATTTACCTGAATAAAGACACTTTGCCTTACACTTCCGTTGCACTTTGTGAATGCACTGGGATTCATAACCTCTATCATGAAGACATATATTGGAGAGCTAAGCCTCCACGTATGGCAATGCAACGTATGACCCTGAAGGTAAGTGCAATGAAAGCCTACAAGCCTAGCGTTTAAGTGCATTAATCCCTATGCAGGTCTTTATTTATCAAAAACCTTTATGTCTGATGCTTGGAAACGCATACTATGGTCCAATGAGTCATAACACATGTCTGCATCTTACCATGAAACATTGATGTAGATCTGTGATGGTTTGGGTAGCAATATCTTTGTATCCTGCTGGTCCTATAATTACTCTATGCATGGATAATTTAGGCACCCAGGTACATCCCATGGTTCAGATGGTGTTTCCCAAAAATGATGCAGTTTTTCAAAATGACAATGCCTCATACACACAGCCAGAAGTGTGCACTATGAGTTTCAGGAGCATGAAGATGAACTTCAGCATCTTCCCCGATCAGCACAACAAACTAAAATATCATCAAACCGCTGTGGTCAGTTTTAGAGAGTTGAAACAACTTGAAGATGTTATACATAAAGAGTGGTAAAATATTGCACTAGATACTATCCAGAACTTAAACGAGTATTTCCCAAGACGGATAGAAACTGAATTACAGGCAAATGGTGGTTAAACTCTATATTAATAAAGAAATGTTTGTCTTTCACAAGTGTTTCCATTATTTGTCCTCCACCTGTGTATTATAGAGTATCTTTAATTCTTTCTTTACAAAAAAATGTGTTTTACCATCAGAATATTTGTTAAAAAAATCATTTAATCAACCTGTCAAAGGACATGGATTTTTTTATTTGCCCTGTCATTTAAAATTGCATATACTTTACTTCATTACATACATACAATAAATGAGTGTACAAGCACAATGTAATGAGGTGTACTGTTTGCTGTTGGTGATATTATAAATGAGGAATAACAGGAACACAGGGAATTTCAATGATGCAAGACACTCACAGGCATTGGTGCTCTATTGGGAATATGTTGGATGCAAGTCTTCCAGCTGCCAAAAAGTCCCCTTTTAAGTAGAGAATAATGTAATTTTACACATGGATGCAATGGTATGAAATTGAGCCATGGAATAGATCTGGAGATTTCAGGAATTTCAGCTAAGGTTAAATCAAGCATGGTTCTAAATGGATGAAGCCTCTGCTACACCACTTAGAGGCACTGAGTTCTGCTATATTCAATCATTTCTACTTTAACGAATTTAATTTGTCATATATAGGAGAATGAACTATATTTCTTCAGTGTTGGGTTCTAAGAGAGAATGTAGAAACCTTGACTATTAGAAAACATTGCAGTAAAGTGATTCTTAACCCTTTCACTCTTGGAGGTAGTTTACACTGCAATTACCAGAACAATGTTCATATTATCATTCTGTTTTGCTTGGCAGTAAATACATGTTTCTATTTTATAGGCAACAAAATAAAATGTATTTATTTTTTTATTTTCAGGGCACATGGGGTTTATTTTATCTTATATCATATTAAATATATATTGTTTTATTTGATGTGTATTAAAATGGGTAAAATCATAAAACCACTTTTCTCCTTAAAACATAAGTCTATGACCCAAAGTGTCAACTTTGCAAATACAAATTAATACCTAGCTTTAACTACTTGTTAGATGCATAGATATGATACCCTCCCACTAAAGATAAGAATCTGCATCTGAAGCTAATGTTAGATACTTGAGGTATAGATAGGGTATCTAATAGGTAGTAAAGGATTGGTAAGTGCTTGAATTTACAAAATAAAGAGTAGAATCTTTAGGTAATTTACATCTCTTTAAGTAAAAAAAAAAAGTCTACACAAATCACCATATTAACCAGAGCTGTAACTAAATATTTTTGTGCCCTGGGCAAGAGAGACCGCCGTATCTTGGTGTGAGTAGATGCTGCCTCCAAGCAGCAGCACCTGGACCTTGACAAATGTGAGACCGTTCTCCAACCCTTCTACCCTGTGCTTCTCTCTCCTACCTGTTCTTGCACTTTTGACTACCTGGCACTGCTACTGGTATCTTAAGCTCAGCTGCTGCTTGACTGGATCTTGGGGCCCTGTTTGGAAAAGGGATTATTACTATTACTTTATGGATCATTAAATGAATAAAATGTTTGTTTAATAAGTAGGCCTCCTTCCCCAAGCAGCCCTAAAATTAAATTAGAGGCATTTATTTAAAATTTTCTTTATTGGTTTTAAAGAAGAGAAAACAACAACATTAAGGACATTGAACCAGGGCCATCTTTTCCATTGGGCACGATGGGCAGGTGCCCGTGGGCCCCACGGGCAAGGGGGCCCGATAGGCAGGGCTCTTAATTAGAATAAATAATCCTGCAAAAGAAAAAACCTGCAAAAAAAACCTTCAAGGGTCACTGAGCAAGTAAATCTATCTATCTCTATCTCTATCTCTATATATCTATATCTATATCTATATCTGTATCTCTAAACATCTATATATCTATATCTGTATCTCTATACATCTATCTGTCTATCTGTCTATCTATCTATCTATCTATCTATATATATATATATATATATATATATATATATATATATATATATATATATATGTAGGGGCCCCAGTGCACTGCTTTGCCCGGGGGCCCATAATGTTGTTAAGATGGCCCTGCATTGAACATATAAACAATTCCACAAATTAAGGCATCACAATATAAATGATAACATCAGCTTAATTTATCAGAATAAAAATTGGTTAGATATATTAGTCAAAACAGGCATCTTATGTGCATAATGATGAACAATAACAATATTATAATGGAATGTATAGGAATCATGAGCATACATAAACGAGAAAAAAAATCCAGTGGGGTAATAGGGGATAAGGGGATATTAACAGGGGATAGTGAAGGAATGGTAGTTTATGCCAGGGTAGCATCAAGTTATGTCAATGAGGGTGAGGTACCCAGTTAAAGGACAAATACATATACAGGGGGGGGGGGGAGTGGAGGGCTGTCACAACAAGGAAAACAAGCATGTTTACCAAACATCAGAAATCACCAGTGGTCAACAATCGGAAGGGAAGGACTTGTGTAGTCTCAGCTCAACTGTCTAAGAAGATACCACAAGGTAAATTCAAACAGTTTGAAAATATTCTGTTGAACAGGGGCTGTTAATGATTCAATGTACAATCCCCACTTTTTATTGAACCATATCCTTCCTTTTTCAATATCGGGGAGTGTAGCTTTCCTGTCTAAATAAATAATATTACATTTAATAAATATGCTTATTTCCCCCACAATGCAGACACAGAGACACACAAACACAAAAAGGTAGGGGTGACAAATAGAGACAGACACACACCAAGTAGAGACAGATATGGGCACACATGGTTAGACAGAGGGGAAGAGACTGGCAAAGACAGAGGAATGAGAGAAAAAATTGCACAGACTGAAGCCAGACTGACATGGAGAAATGAGGGGGAAAGAGACTGGTGCATACAGAAGAAGGGTTAGGGGGCTGGTGGAGAAGGGGAAAGGAGGAGAGACTGGTGCAGACAAGGAAAGGGCAGACAGGCTGACACAGACACAGGAAGGGCAGAGAGGGTGGTACAGACAGGGGAAGGGCAGAGTGATTGTGCAGACAGGGGATGAACATTAAGGCTGGTGTAGATGGACAGTGAGGCTGGAACAAGTAGTGGATAGACAGGGAGGTTGGTGCAGTCGATGGATGCATCTGCTTTTCTTTCAAGAAATCAGCAATTACTTACAACTCTCACTGTACTGGTCATCATGAAAAACAGAATAATACCTGATTTGTCTTTCATGCAATACATGCCTGGCGCATTCATGGGAGTATTTTCATTTAATTTGAACAAAAAAGCATATGTTTATTTGTTGATCAAGTGCTTATTGGTAGTTATACACAGTTATATTTTAAACAAGTTAACCCGTGCATGATACTCATGCATTCTAGTCAAATCAAGCTACTTAAGGTCTTAAAAAGGTTCTTGTCATGCATTTGGGCCTAGCCCAGGCCTCCTAAGGGGAAGAGCGTTACTTCCCGACGCAAGCGCCCTTTTTAATGTGTGTTCTTGAGGTAAAATTACCTCACAAAAATAAGTTTGACCCCTCAACTTGTAAATTTAGCCTTTACTACCCCTCCCACGGGGGAAAGGGGGGATGATGGAAGTTAACTGACTTCACTATTCTAATTTTTTGTCAAATAATGTCAGTATACTAAATTTCAGGTCAAATGGATGAGCCCTTTCTGAGAAAATAGTTTTTTCCACACACACACACACACACACACACTAACACATGCCGCTAGGCTTTTCCTTTTATATATTAGATAATGCTAAGAATTTAGTAGGTCAGTGTATAACTCCGCCCAGCAGGTGGCGCTGCAGCTTGTTTTTTTTTTCCACACACAGACTAACACACGCCACTAGGCTTATATATATTACATTATATTAAATAAAATAAAAATGTAATCTTTGAAAGCCACCCCTGTCTCCAAGCAGTGCCAGAGGAAGGGCCATATGGGCCCGTATCTGAAAATCATAAAGGGTCTACTGTGAGCAGAAATGTGCCATTGGAGAGGATATGGCCAGCATTATGGAGGGCCACCTCAAACCATCTAATTTTCCCTTTTCTCTTCCCGAGCATGATGCACATACCACTAACTGGTTCATGCAGCATTTAAGGAAAGTGAACAGTGGCAAACACCTCCCAACTATTTATCCAGTTCCTGGCTGAGCAGGACAGCCCAAAATCAGGACTATTCTGATGGAATTTGGACAGTCATGTCATTTTACTAGCAAAGCATGATGACAAAACAGAAACTCCATATAATGAAGTATCAATATAGACAGGAGCTTGCATAAAAAATGGTCTCAATCAAACTGGTGAGGAGTAAATTATGTCAATATAGTCAGGAGATTGCACATTACATCCTCAAGGAGAAATAACAGGGATGTGTAAGACAAAGGAAGTATGATACTTTTATGCATAATAATTCACCTAGTACTAGTGATAGATATACAATACAGGGAGCATCCTAATGGCATACAACACAGAGAGCATCCAAGTGACCAACATATTATGCAGAGACCAATGCACAGTCACATATGCAGCTTCTGCTCTGCAGCTTATGTTTTAGGGGAAAATGGACACACAAAATACACACCTGAGAGTCCAACTCCTTAATCTTCCTTCCTTCTTTCTCCTCTTTCAACTTCATCCTCCTCTTGTCTTTTCTATCCTTCTTCATTCTCTACCTCTATCTTCCTCCTTCCCAAATCACGGTGCAGTTAGTGTGGTTCATGCATGACACCACCCCAGCACTCAGCTAGGATCAAAAAGAAATAAGTAATAATATCACTGTATAGATCATTGGTACGGCCTCATCTAGAATACTTTATCCAGTTCTAGAGGCCATATTTCCAGAAGGATATAAATATATTAGAGACTTTACAAAGAATGGCAAATAAAATGGTAAATTGCCTACAGCAGAAAACTTAACCGGAAAGACTAAAAGATGTTAATATGTATAGTTTAGAGCAAAGAAGGTAAAGGGTGGACATGATAGAAATTTTAAAATATATCAAGGATTTTAACAAGGTACAGGAGAGAAACATTCTTCAAAGTAAGAGAAGTTATTAGAACACAAGGAAATGTACTGAAACTGGAGGGAAGTAGGTTCAGAGGAAATGTGAGGAAAAATTACTGCACAGAAAGGGTAGTGGATAAGTGTAATAGACTCCCATTAGATGTGGTAGAGGTTAATACAGTAGAGCAATTTAAACATACTTGGAAAAGACATAAGGATAGCATTACAAAGAACTAAGGATCAAATAGGGTTTGAAGTTACCATAGGTAAAAAACAGCCAGACTGGATGGGCCAAGTGGTTCTTATCTGCCGTAAAATTCTTTGTTTCTATGATCTTCCAATTGGAGCTCAGCACACAATCCTCTGACATTCAACCTCAAGTGACTGAGGCTGTGCGCCAGAGGAGTGTGGGCTGAGCCCTAATTAAAGAAGTTTAGCACACATATTTATTTTGTGCTGAGTAGGTGCAGTGCACAGTAACTGAGGCATGGGAGCAGGGTTGGGTAGAGGGGAAAAAGAATCAGCCCAGGGCTGATCCTTGGCACTTGTAATAATTTGGTTAGTCTACGGGAAGACACCAGCAACCATGAAGCAGACCCAATAGGAGCCATCCTTGGCTTAATAGTGGTCAGTCCTGATATACCCCTGAGCCTCTGACTGGCAGACTGCTGCTGTAGCACCAACAGCCTCACTGTTAATCTATCCCTGAAGATGTACAGAGTGCATTGGGATTGTGGAACCTCTTGTTTGGGGTAAATGTATGCCTACCACCATGGCCGGGACATCCTAAAGTTTTGGGTACAGGTGGGCAGAGGCATCTTCAATAAATATATATATATATATATATATATATATATATATATATAGTGGCAAAGAGGCATGTTTGTCACAGTTCCCCTGTAAGAAGACAGGTAAAACACAGCTAGTTTGCAGCAGCGGATTGCGGATAGGGTTACACTTTCCCTGGGGTCCTCTTTCACACATACACACACAGGTGTTCCACATGGGTTTAATTGGTTTGTTTTTATTGTGATTTGTTGGTAGTGCTTGGGTGGAGGATAAAGACACTGTTTGTATTTGTGGGCGGGGCCACCGATGCCAGTTAGTGGCCGGGTAGTAGTGAGGGAACTACTGTTCAGCCAGATGTAGGGCTGTGGGAGAGTTGTAAGGATTTTACTAGATATGTTTGCTGTAACCACTGCTGACACTGTTTATACCATCCTGACAACTGCTAATAAACAGTGAAACGGTTCAGCCAAGCTGTGTGAGACTCCAGTCAATGTCGTGCTTTATCACAATATATATATGAATTGCATGTGCATATGACAATACAATAGATAAAATCAATTAAAGTCCATTGTAATTGCAATAATAAGAAACCTAACTCAATCTTGAATCTTCATTCCTCCCCGATTGTGCACATATAGGAAAAAATCTGTTGATTAATATATCCAAACTGGATTCTGGACTACCTTTAAACCAGGAGATTGCTCTTACTGCAGACACACCCTTTCAGCCTGCTGTATCTGTGGGAGAAGACACTTTAAAAGCATCGTGATTTTATCTAATGGTGTCCAGCCGTGTCTGGATTGGCTGACACCTGGTTAAAAGGAAGTCTCGAATCCACTTTTGATATCTCTGATGAAACCACAAGGATACGATTATTGAAATTACAGTGGACTTTAATTTATTTTGTTTATTGTATTGTTTTATGTACATGTAATTATTTTATATGGTTGTTTTTTTTGCTTTTTTTATACAATAAATGTACAATATAATACGTATTTGAAATAGTGTGTTTATGGTGGTAACTTTTCTTTTTTGTTACACAATTTCTTGGATTGATGCACAGCAATCCACTTTAGTAGCAGCAACCACCATTTCCAATCTTTTGGAAGTAAGTTGCTATTTTTTTGATATTCTTCAAATAGGAATAATAATAATCAGAATATTTAGACCATTATATCTGGCAAATTAAAGGCATAGTAGAGGTTTTAAGTCAGCGCCCTTAGATAATCAGATGTGGATATTAAATTTGGTGTGATAATCTTTATCACATTAGTGGCTCAGGGAAGCCTTTGCAGGAGAAATACAATACCAATGGAGGTTTTATGAGCAGCAATAACAGTGTTATTTAATGTATATAGAGAAACAAAACATAACCCTATCTCTGGCAATAGGCCTTTTTACTCTTGGATAAACAGAGTACATATAGCTTTCAGCACTGCTTGACAGCCATCCTACTTAGGCCTCTCAGCTAAGCCAGTGATGCCACCGTAAGTCCCTCCCACCATAATTGATTGTGTCGGCCAACTGAAAAAATTACACTCATAGCAATAACCTTTTAAAAATTGTAAATTGTGACCATTTAAATCATGAAGAGTGGGTCAGGTTATCACTTAAGAAATAATGTTTTAAAAACGAGTGCTCTGCTTTCCTTTAAGGACACTGTATTTGCTTACAGTAAATAGAATTTAAAGTACATTGTCTACATTACCAAAGACGCACAAAACAATTTTACAGATCAACTTAGAAGCAATGTACCATTCTGTACAAGTAAGGCTAGCTCCCTCCTCCCGAAGCAGAAATTCAATTAGAACTCAAAGGGATGACTCATTAAATGTTGTATTACAAAAGAAAGAATCCATAGAGGATTAAAACATTTTTCTGTAATAATTCTCACTTTTCTTTTTTTTTCCTTCTAAGTGTGTATGATCAAGGTCAAGTCAACCCGAGCACAAGCACTTAATCAAGGGAAATTGATTTTACAATGGTTTGTGGACAGCAGGAGAAATAAGGAGATCTTGAAACAATGTCACCCCATCAACAACAGTAGGGTCCTTCAATCACAGGAAGCACTTAAATGCTAGTTTGCGTTATATAAATATGGCTGTCATTATTTGCCTTGCCATCAGTCAAGCATTCTGCTGAGACTTGATCCACAAACAATAAGCACCCAGCACTGCTACAGTCATCATGCCATAACTTTTTGCCTGACATCTTTGATTTTGAAGGCAGATTTCAAGTTGAGATGCCTAACCATATTAAGAAAAACAAAATGCCCCAAACATTTTCTTAATGTCTTTGTTGTTAATGCATAATCATAGTAGCAAAAATAATCTCAAAGGAATGACTCATTAAGGCGCCAATTTAAAAAGTGCAATATGTTATTTCTGCCGATTTAACAATAAAATATTTTTAATCCCTCATATTCATAAAACTTTGGCTAATTCACTTTTCCTACAGAGATACATTTTACCCATTTATAGAAGTGCAGAATATAATGTAGAAATGATTTTCTATCTTAGTCTAGACGTTATCCATCACGTTCTATGGGAAAAGTACAGTCATTGAAGTCAGTGGAGCAATTCCTGTGAAGGAATGAACAAAATGAAGTTTTTAAATTATTTTATTAGCATTTATTTAGCAACACTTATTAATATAGTGCCAGCATACTCTGTAGCACTTTACAATTTGAAATAAACACAGTAATAATAAAAGACTGGGTATTAATAGATGGACAAACAGATAAGGGCCTTTCTCACAAGCTGAAAATAGTAAATAGATGCATGAGGTTAAGCACAACATAGCGATTATTGGTTTAAAAAGAATGCAATAGGAAACAGTACTTAGTGTGTCTATGTGATTCAGTCACTCAACAAAGTTGGTTTGGGGGTCAGAGCATTGTTGAATATATAAGCCCAGGGACTGCATACCAAGTAAAGCACCTGATACCCACTGTCAAATACGGTGGAGTATCATTGATGATTTGGGGCTGTTTTGCTGCTAGAGGTCCAGGGGCTCTTGTGAAAATAAATAACATGATGAATTCTATTCTATAGCAGGATATTTTAGACCAAAATTTAACTGCCTCTGCCAGAAGGCTGAAGCTTGCCTGCTGGTGGACCTTCAGCAAGATAACCCTAAACACACATCAAAACCCACACAAGAATGGTAGCGTGACCACAAAAACAATGTTTAGCAATTGCCCTTTCAATATTCAGATTTGAACCTAATTGAAATCTTGAGGTGTGTATTGAAGAGGGCAGTCCAAGAATATCAAGGAACTGGAATTGTTCTGCATGGAGGAGTGGTCCAAGATCCCTCGACAAGTGTTCTCCAACCTTGTTAAGCATTAAAGAATGTGACTCCACGCCAGGGGAGGCTTCACCAAATATTAATAGTGGAGGTGCTAATATTTTTGGAACCTATGTTTTTATCAAAAAATTGTGTCACTTAAGAAAAGCTTTATGGGGTTTCAAAACACAGTGGGAAAATAAAAACTATGCAGTTTACCACTTTGTTTATGCTCAAAATATCACTGATTGCATGTGCAAATAATTCTGGAGTTGACTGTAGACTATGTAATTGGCTATTCATGCCCCCCAGTTCCTTCACAATACCCAGCACTGCACCTCTTCTTCCTACGATAGAGGGTGGAGCCATCAGGCATTGGCACCCACTGGTGATTTCTCTGGTACTCCTCTGGGACAGTCTGACTATGTTGACTAGACACACTGAACTTCCACAGAGATGAAGCTTGAGTTAGGAGATATTTTAAAACAAAAGAAGAGCTTTATGTTGGTGTAGTCTTGTTTATGGTCTTGTGTGTTAGAAGTATTTTACAGTGGGTTCTGTAAAATATATAGAGAGAGGAGCAGCAGTAGAAGAATGTTTTGTGAGGATAATAAGTCTATCAGTTGCATTCAAAATAGATTGTAGGGGTGAAAGCCTGATTAGGGGAAGACCTAATAGTTTTGCTGATACCTTTTTAGAACACACATGATATTTTTTTGCTTAAGCTTGTGTTCATAGATTTTAAAAAAATTTCCTTCTACTATAAAGCTTGCAATCTAGTTTTTAATACATGGGACGAATGATGGTTTCCAGCAGTGCTTTCTCTGCAGTTGATACAAATTCTGCAACCTTAACAATCGATCTATCTCCTGATTGCAGCCAACCACCAGGTTAAAATCTGTAGCAATAGTTCTGCTTGTATGGTCTATGCAGCTGTCCAGCGATGACATCCGTAGGGGTCCGCAGTGTTGGGGTACATTGAGATACATTACAAGTTTACCTAGGACAGCAGCGCTCCCTAAACACCCAGCAGTAAGTTATATAAGTTACAACATGTTCTGACACAGATTTTAAATGTCTAAGTTTAATTTTGAGTGGAAATAGTTTTCATTAGGACAGAAAAACATCTCCAAAGACTGATGCACAAAAGTGCTCCTGAGAAAGGTCAAAAATATTCTGGCACATGTCATCTCTGAAGATGTGGGCAGCACGGTGGCTCAGTGGTTAACACTTCTGCCTCACAGTACTGGGGTCATGAGTTTGCTTCTCAACCATGGCCTTGTCTGTGTGGAGTTTGTATGTTCTCCCCCTGTTTGTGTGGGTTTCCTCCAGGTGCTCCGGTTTCCTCCCACACTCCAAAAGCATACTGGTAGGTTAATTGGCTGCTATCAAAATTGACCCTAGTCTCTCTCGGTCTGTGTGTGTGTGTGTTAGGGAATTTAGACTGTAAGCTCCAATGGGGCAGGGACTGATATGAGTGAGTTCTCTGTACAGCGCTGCAGAATTAGTGGAGCTATATAAATAGATGATGATGATGACCTGTAAGGCGGAAATCGCAATAGTCAATGCAAAAGATAAATGAGTGTATGTTTTGAAAGTCCTTTGTGTGAGATACATCTGTATTCTTGTTGATATTGCATGGAAGCTGTTAGGTGGATTATGGGTACAGCACCCACCAATGGTTAAGAAGGATAGAGCCGGGGGTTTTCCCAGGGAGGGGAAAACATTGTGGATATTAGACCCTAGATATAAGGAGCCACTCCAGGGGTGGAGGAGATGTTTATTCTGGGAATTTATATTAGAAGCTGCAGGGTGGCTGGTGGCTCTGCCAGTGAAATACATCAGCAGATTCATGGGTCGTCAAGTCTGGACAGCCAGGTGACTGTAATTCCTTAAACTAGTGGTAAGGGACAGATAATGTGGTGAACCTGCCTGGCATTTATTTACTGTGTGTACATAATATTCTAGTGTTGTTTTTATTACAATAAATGTATTGCTTTACTTTATAACTGCATTTGCTTAAGTGACTAATAAGAACCTTAGAAGGTACTGGGTAGGCTTCCCTGGCATTAGTAGGTACCAGTGGGTGGCCAGCCAGCTTGAAGTGGGTAGAATTGGGCCAGAAAACACGGTACCTTCACATTTTTGGTGGCAAGCTGTGGGGTCACTCAGTCCCAGATCCTCTCTGGGTAGAGCTGCAGGGGAACTGTATCGTGATAAACTCCATGGCTCTGCAAAGCAGTTAGCACTAGAAACCAGTTACGACATTATCCTGAACTGACTCTTAAGGGCTTTGAGGTAGAAAGTGTCACGAAAAGCGTTGGGAGATTTAGATGAGAGAAGATGCCATCTAAGTGCCAATTTGACAAGGGGAGGTGCACCTGCCAGTGGAGAGCGCAAGATGGAACCGTGTCTCAAAGAGGGGAAATCACAGTGAGGTGATTCCTGGAAGTAAAATGGGTGTGAGCTCTGGGAAGAAGAGAGCAGATCACAGCCCAGTGTTGAAAAATTCCCAAAGGAAGGGATTAAGCAGTCCAGAGCACCCAGAGGAAGGGATTTCTGGGATGAAGGACTGTGGCAGTGCCTGCAGGATGCGGATATGGATGTATTGCACCACCCCACCACAATGCAGCACATATTGGGTTGAGGAGTGCCCAAAGATTATTATGTGGAAAAGAGCCAGTCTACAGGAGAAATTGGAGAACCTGTTGGATGTGTTCCTAATGTTGAAAGATGAAGCAAGTGCCTGGAATTTTTCGGGATGAACCAGAATGGGATGATTTTACAAATTAAGTTATTTGTACTATGCAGAATCTGGCCAAGGGAAAATCCAGTTACAACAATAATCAGCAACACGAAAATGAACTGTTACAGCACAGGGACATGCCTGATGAATCCTCTGCAATTGTACTAATAGAATCTGTTCCATTAGCAGATTCTACAGATTCACTAGAGACAATGAGTATGGAGGAGCTGATAGTGGAATGCCAGGTCCGGGGTGTATCATACCGATACTGCACACGCAAGGATATCCTCAAACGTCTTTTAAAAGATCAGAAGAATCCCATCAATGCCTTTAGTGGCTATGGGAAATGGATGCTCACTTTAGGTCTCAATTTAGGTCTCCACATACCTCTCTGGGAACAAATGCAATGTCTGCAACAGAGTTTTGAAGAAGTAGAGTACGAGTTATGGCAACAAGGACTTACTGACACTGAAATGTGGCAAGATTAGTGTTATCGAATGAATACTGAAAAATGTAAAATACAATATCTTTTGTCACATTCTACAAAAAGAGCTGCTCAGTCTGTTAATCGGTGGGAGGTTCATCCTAGTGGATTATACACAGCTGCCCAAGCTACTCTCTTGGGGGAGGCTGTAGAACAATTGATTGGTGAGAATGTTGTACCTCTGACTATTCAGAAAGGATTAGGAGAAATCCTTCCATTTGGTGACTTGGATGAAAAAGAGCTACCATGTAAGTACCATGTAGTAGCATCTTCTGATAATTTGCCAGTGTTATTGGCACCTGAGACTGTGTCTGAGTTAGAACAGAATTACAGAAAATGCCAGTTATCCACCCCTGTTTTGTCTGAAAATGTTTTATCTAATGAAGTAACGCAGAATACCGCATGTGTGCTCTCCAGTGCAAATGATGTACAGCTGTATCCAAGTGTGACAGAAGAGAAACATAAACTTGCTCAACATATGATCTCAGCAGAAATCATGATTACAGACTGTATGACAGAATTAATGGGAGAGAATAAAGGAATTGTCATGTCAGGGGCCACTACCATGGGGCCCTGGGAAAACTACTCCTACACCTTTCCCTATGCAGAATTGGCAGATGAGGAGATGTTGACTGAGTAGGTGTCTGAGAGGGCACAAGCACATCAAGATACACCAGCCCCACAAGCTTTAAAGCATCGCACTCCAGCTCCAAATCTGGGGACCCAGGACCCCATACCAGAGGCCTGCACAGGACCATCCACTCTGGTTTGCTGCCAGGAGGACAAGTCTGGGTCCAATGAGGATTCACACTACCCCGATGCGCCATAGGTGAGGGAGGTAGTGCAACAGTTGAATGTGGTAGCGGGGGAGGGGAAATGCACTCCAACATACATACAGGTGCACCCACAAGTGGTTTGGGAGGGGGACAGGGGTTTCCCCAACAGCAAAGAATGAATGTAGTCCCCCTTTTGCCTGCCACTGGGAAGTTGTCCCTTGAGTGTTTGGGGGAGGGGGATTGGATCTGTTGGACAAAGAACCGGACAAGAACCCAGGGGATTGGATCTGTGGGAGAAAGAACCGGACAAGAACCCCCACAGTTTTCCTGCTACTTGGCAGATTTCCCTTGAGTATTTGGGGGAGGGGGATTGGATCTGTTGGACAAAGAACCGGACAAGAACCCAGGGGATTGGATCTGTGGGAGAAAGAACCGGACAAGAACCCCCACAGTTTTCCTGCTACTTGGCAGATTTCCCTTGAGTAGTTGGGGAAAGGGAGCATAGTCTACAGAAACAGAGGACATGCCAAGAGACTATTTGCAGTTGGGCATTTAAGGATGGACAAGGTACCCAAGGGAAGTTGGACTACAACTCTCCTACCACGGATGTGTGCACAAGAGTGGCCAAGTTTTAATGTTGTCTTATCTTATGACACAGGGCAGCATAAAGCCCTACTCCAGCTGGGTGGGATGATATGCCCACACCCATGGGACCCTGGTGGATGATCAAGGAACTGTGTACTGCTGTCTAGCTTACCATCAAACCCAGGTGAAACCACAGCAGGCCAAGACTTTGGACTTGGGGAAGAAAGGTTTGCTTGGGACAAGTGAGCCACTGAGGAACAAGGGCTAAAAAACTGGGGGAGGTATATGTGACGAAACGAGTTTGATAACACCGTAACCAGCTTGTACCTCATTTCTCACAAAATGTGGATTATAGCATGTACTTTTTATACCCCTTGCTTTTGTTCCCCAGCTCAACAGAATACCACTGCAGAGTCTAATTACATGTGGATAAGTGGACATTGTAGCTCATTGTAAATATGTATATTGTGTATTGTATCTTGTTGATATTGCATGGAAGCTGTTAGACATTGTCCTTAAAGTGAAGCCAGGTGGGTTATGGGTAAGGATCAGATTGCATGATACAGGTGAGGGGGAATACCAATTAGTATTCATTGATCTCAACATGATTAGTTCAGACATTTTGTCTAGAGCCCAGCAGAGGACCTTCTGTGAAAGTACAGCTCATCTCCACTCCCCCTCCAACCCCCTGGTACAACACCCACCACTGGTTAAGAAGGATAGACCCAGGGGTTTGCCCAGGGAGGGGAAAACACTGTGCAAATTACACCCTAGATATAAGGAGCTACTCCAGGGGTGGAGGAGATGTTCATTCTGGGAATTGATCCTGGAAGCTACAGGGTGGCTGGTGGCTCTACCAGCAAAATACATTGGCAGATCCATGGGTCATCAAGTATGGACAGCCAGGTGACTGTAACTCCTTAAGCTAGTGGGCTAAGGGACAGATAATGTGGAAAACCTGCCTGGCATTTATTTACTGTGTAAACATAATATTCTAGTGTTGTTTTTATTACAATAAATGTACTGTTGTACTTTTCTAACTGCATTTGCCTGAGTGACCAATTAGAACCATAGAAGGTACTGGGTAGGCTTCCCTTGCTTAGGAAGGCACCAGAGGGTGTCCAGCCAGAGTGAAGTGGGTAGAATTGGGCCAGAAAACCCAGTATCTTCACACTGATGTTCAGGACGCAGGTATGTAGTAGTCGAATTCACAGCTAAAGTCCAGTATTTGACCAAGTAGTAATCAGTGGTTATATTCACATCTAGTATTTGAACAGGTAACAGTAAGCAGCGGACAGGGTTCAAAGTCAGGGTATGATACACAGGAGACAAAGAAGCAATATTTGAGTTCACTGCTGAGGTCTGGAACACTAATGCAGAGTACCTGGAAATGCTAGACATTGATTTAAGGGACTCAATAATTTGGCCACTGGTGTTTGCAGTTGCTAGATACTCATAGACACAGGTGAACGTCCAGCAACTGTGATGACATCACTTTTCGATAGGGAACTCTATGTTAACCTGTCTCAACCTGGAAACTAGTGAAGCAAAGATATATGACTTATACCTTCTGGCAGGGCCGGACTGGGACTAAAAATCAGCCCTGGCATTTAAAGCACACAGGCCCACGTGTTGTGGGCTCCATGCACTATATTGTTGCACACTGATGCTGGCGCAGTACAACATGATGTAGTATGAGTGTGTGTGTGTGGGGGGGGGTATTTATTTCTCCTAATGACCCTCAACATTACATTATTAGCACCCCAATTACATCAATAAACACCATGACAATACATTATTAGTACCCAAATTACAGCAATAAATAACCCCCCACACACACTCATACTACATCAATCATCCCCACATTACAGCAACCGGCATCACCCCACACATTACAGCAACCGGCATCACCCCCCACATTACAGCAACCAGCATCACCCCCCACATTACAGCGTCCAGCATTACCCCCACATTACAGCAACTGGCATCACCCCCCACATTACATCAACCGGCATCACTCCCCACATTACAGCAACCGGCATCACCCCCCACATTACAGCAACCAGCATCACCCCCACATTATAGCAATACCCTCTCCTACTTATTAGCAATACTAGCACCAAACACACTACAACATTGCCACCAGCACGCCACCCCATACTACAGCAATACCACCAATTATACAGACGCCACTGTAGGAAACAATGTTTTGCTTTTTTCAAATCTCCCACAAAATAGCAACAACGAACAGAGTACTTACACACACATATAGGTAACAGGTACCATTTTCCCTCAATTAAATAGTAATGGCAGAATTTTCATGAATCATTCCACATGAAATAAAACTAACATATATCTAAAAAAACATAACTATTGAATGATCAGTTGAATCCACACGGCCGCATTAAAAGTATTTCCATCTACAGCAAAATGTCAGAGAAAAATATTTTTGTTTTACTACAGTAATTGGATATGCGTCTTTTCTATTCATTTTAAATAACACAGTATATAAATTAAGGGGGATAGAGGAGGTGGGTGAGAAATAATTGGATGTGATCCATCAGTTTGATTAGATAGGAAACATTTAGATTATTTACCTGGAGGCGTCTACCGCCTTGACTCACAGGCAGGGCTGACAAGAGGAATTTTGGGCCCCGATACAGCAACTTCTTTGGGCTCCCATCATATTCAACAATGAAAGACTTGCCTTTGGCAGAAGTTCATATGATGCCACACCGTAGTGTGCCCAGTTCATATTATGCCACATAGTATTACCCTCAATTCATATTTGGTCATGCAGAAGTGCCCACAAATCATATTATGGCATAGTAGTGCCCCCAAATCATTAGTAAAGCTCAGATAAAAACTCATTCACAAATAAAAATTGCTACAGCATATCAGATACTGAGTGTGAGTCCTAAGAGCAGCTTAATACATCATTTACAATGCAAACAAAAATAGATATATTGACACAATTACAGATAAAATTTATGACAAGCAATGTTTTTTCCTCTTAATTAAAAATCTCTGTACAGATAAATATGCAAAAAACATTACAGCGCAATAATGAGCAATACATAGTGTTAAACATTATTGGATACGCTGTAGTGTCCCCAGTTCAAGAAAGGATGGTTAAAAACATATTGCACACGAGAAAATATATGAACTTACCTGATTATGGCATCCTGTGTTCTGTTCTCCTAGTGGGCGCGCTGGGCGATGAGGGATCAGCAGCTGTCAGCTCACACAGGCAGTCGGGAGCAGGAATAGAGGGCAGTGGTCGAAGCAGAAATTTAGGAGTGGGGGTATAGAAAATATAAGTGAATGGAGTATGAAGGCTTGATTTTTTTTGTCCCCTCTGTGCATTTCCATTCTTCATTACTACTTGTGTTTTATGATGGCTGCATCCCTGACATTCCCATTCTTAAGATGTCTCTCTCTTTACACTTTCTTTTACCTATGCCCCTGCACCATCTTCTCCTTTGTCCCTCTCACTTAACCCCCTGCACCACCTTCTCCGCTGGCTCTCACACATCTTCCTGTACCACCTACTCCCCTGGCTCTCTCACACGTCTTCCTGCACCCTCTACCCCCCGGCTCTCTCACTCCTCTTCCTGCACCCCCTACCACCCTGGCTCTCTCACCCCCTTCGGCTCTCTCACCTCCTTTCCCAGCACCCCTTCGGCTCTCTCACCCCCTCTCCCAGCACCCCCTGGCTCTCACCCTTTTTCCCAGCACCCCCTTCCGCTCTCTCACCCCCTCTCCCAGCACCCCCTTCAGCTCTCTCACCCCCTCTCCCAGCACCCCCTTCAGCTCTCTCACCCCCTTTCCCAGCACCCCCTTCCGCTCTCTCACCCCCTTCGACTCTCACACCCCCTCTCCCAGCACCCCCTGGCTCTCTCACCCCCTCTCCCAGCACCCCCTTTCCCAGCACCCCCTTCCGCTCTCTCACCCCCTTCGGCTCTCACCCTCTCTCCCAGCACCCCCTGGCTCTCACCCCCTCTCCCAGCACCCCCTTCGGCTCTTTCACCCCCTCTCCCAGCACCCCCTTCGGCTCTCTCACCCCCTCTCCCAGCACCCCCTGGCTCTCAACCCCTTTCCCAGCACCCCCTTCCGCTCTCTCACCCCCTTTCCCAGCACCCCCTTCGGCTCTCTCACCCCCTCTCCCAGCACCCCCTTCGGCTCTCTCACCCCCTCTCCCAGCACCCCCTGGCTCTCAACCCCTTTCCCAGCACCCCCTTCCGCTCTCTCACCCCCTTTCCCAGCACCCCCTTCGGCTCTCTCACCCCCTCTCCCAGCACCCCCTGGCTCTCACCCCCTTTCCCAGCACCCCCTTCGGCTCTCTCACCCCCTTTCCCAGCACCCCCTTCGGCTCTCTCACCTCCTTTCCCAGCACCCCCTTCGGCTCTCTCACCCCCTCTCCCAGCACCCCCTGGCTCTCATCCCCTTTCCCAGCACCCCCTCCGGCTCTCTCACCCCCTCTCCAAGCACCCCCTAGCTCTCACCCCCTTTCCCAGCACCCCCTGGCTCTCACCCCCTTTCCCAGCACTCCCTGGCTCTCACCACCTGAAAATCGCGGGCACCCCCGCCCGAAAATCGCGGCACCCCCGCGACCCCCCCCCCCCCTGAAAATCGCGGGCACCCCCGCCCGAAAATCGCGGCACCCCCCCCCCGAAAATCGCGGCACCCCCGCGACCCCCCCCCCCCCGAGAATCGCGGCACCCCCCCCCCCCCCCGTCTTCAGTAAAAAAAAAAAAAATTAAAAAAGACAGGAAACTCACCAGTGTAACTGGCTGCACAGCATAACGGGGGAGGGAGCTGGGGAGCGCGCAGCAGAGGTGGCTGGTTCCTCCAGCCACCAAGAAGACAGGGGGAGTCGGGCCGGCCCATATAGCCATCGGCCCTTCTGGCATTTGCCAGAAGTGCCAGATGGCCAGTCCGGCCCTGCCTTCTGGACAGTTTTCTGTAAAGACTGTTTTTTCACTCCATAATTAGCCCTATGCTGTTGTACATGAACAGGAACTACTACTGCCATGGTTTGTGACAGGAACTTATTAGTTTGCCAACGACGAATGATCATTCAGTCTCATATACTTTATACATATGCGTCCAGATTCGACCATCTTCCATTCAAAAACACATTACAACATTTATATTTCCAGACTCACTCACCTTTCATTCATTCATTCCATTCAAAAACGCCATCATTCCTACTAGCCACGGCCTGTGAAGGCCGTCAGGGAACTTACTTCCCTGCATGTCCAGCTAGGAGCTATGGCCGCATGTCTAGTCAGGCTGGGAGCGGCGCAGGAAGAGGCAATTTCTTCCTTGTGAAACGTATATAAAAAACCTTTCTTGTGGGCGGAGTTTACCTTTCAACAGGAAACAGACCACAGCCTTTCACATGCTAATAACTGGCCAACTGTTCAAAACTTGTTTCTCTAGTATTCAAGTTCCACATTAACATGTGGGAGAGGGAGAGCTTTGCGCCTAGTCACCTTCTAATTCAATTGTTGCTGAATACTGCTATATGTTATAAAATGATTTATAAAATAATATATTATTTATATACTCTTCATCAGACAGAAGGAGACTTAGAAGGTAATCAGATGTGCAAAGGCCCAAGCTGAAGAGAAAATGGCCCAGTCAGTAAGAAAAAGGGGCAAAACTTTTTTTAGGTGAAAGGAGAAAAACAAAAGTAGGAATAATAAGCCTAAAGCACACTGAGTGAGAGTCTTGTTGAGGGAGACAAGGTAATAGCAGATCACCTTAATAATTATTTTTGCTCAGTGTTCACTACAGAAAGAGAGGGGAAGAAGCCACAGTTAATTTCTAAGTACATTCATAAAAATGAGGTAGATAAGAAGTAATTTACATTGGAGAAGGTCCTAACAGACCAGAACTCTCAAAACTGAAAGTGGTCAAATCAATGGGGCCAGATAGGATGCATCCATGGTTACTAAAAGAGCTTAAAGGGGTGCTGGTAACACCATTAACAGAATTATTCAACCAGTCACTAGCTACAGTAATTCCAAAGGACTGGGAAAGAGCGAATATAGTCCCACTGCACAAATGCGGATGCAAGGAAGAGGCAAGCAACTACTGACCAGTGAGCCTTACATCAGTAGTAGGAAAATTGATGGAAACACTCTTAAAAGAAAGAGTTGTATATCATCTCAAATCCAGTAATTTACATGATATCAAACATGATGAATTTACTTTTAGTAAGGCTTTTGAACCCAAAAGCTTGGGATTTGATTCTAAGATGGTTGAATGGATAAGATCTTGGTTGCAGGATAGAAAACAGAGAGTTATGGTAAATGGAATGCATTCACTGGAGGGAAAGGTTACTAGTGGAGTACCCTAAGGATCTGTACTTAGATCAATGCTTTTTAATATCTTTATTGGTGACATTGCAAAAGGTATTGAAGGGAAAGTATGTCTTTTTGCAGATGACACAAATATGCAACAGTGTAGACACACCAGCAGTGTAAAACAAATGATATATTAGAACACCACTGAAACTGTAGAGAAAGTAGTTTCAGAGGAAATGTGAGGAAAAAATACTGCACAGAAAAGCTAGTGGATAAGTGGAATAGCCTCCAATCATAGGTGGTAGAGACTAATACAGTAGAGCAATTTTAACTTGCTTGGGATAGATATACAAAGAACTAAGGAACAAATAGGGTTTGAGGTTACCATACGTTAAAAAAAATGGGCCGACCAGATGGGCGAACTGGTTTTTCAGCAGCCATCAAATTCTATGTTTCTATCTCTTCCCTAGGTAAACAGTGCACACGCACCCAGCCGCCCACTAGTTGTAAAAGAAAATGTGATTCATGCATTTTAATGGTGTTTAAAGCATATAGGTCAGTGTGGCTCACAAGCCAGCCCTTGCTGGATGTAAACCCCTATACCTGGGAGGTGAGTGCATCTGATTTTAACTGCATTTTATTGGTGTTTAAAGCATATAGATCAGTGTAGGACCTGCATATAATGAGGAGCCCTTGCCGTTGGGATGCAGGCTAAAATCTTTTGATCAAAATATGAACTAATACCTTATGTTTTCATTTTGCTAGACACACACAGATATGCAGTGTGAAGGATAAGTGCTGACAACTGTCTTTTTGTTTTGTATACATATATGGGCATTTATATTGCCACACAGTTGGTACCACATACAATATGGGATATACCGAGCGCGGGCTTATTGCCAAGCAGCTGGTACCATATATAATGTGGGATATACCGAGACGGGCTTGTTTTTCTCTGGTTTTGCTTCAAAATATTGCCTTTTTGTCATAGCAGCTGTCCATTAAGCCTATTTAACGCACATTTGGGTGTGGCTCACAAGCCAGCCCTTGCTAGATATAAACCCCTATACCTGGGAGGTGAGGTGAGTGCATCTGATTTTAACTGCATTTTAATGGTGTTTAAAGCATATAGGTCAGTGTAGGACCTGCATATAATGAGGTACCCTTGCCGTTGGGATGCAGGCTTAAATATTTTGATAAAAATATGAACTAATACCTCATGTTTTCATTTTGCTAGACACACACAGATATGCAGTGTGAAGGATAAGCGCTGACAACTATGTTTTTGTCTAAGAACAGAGGCTATTTCACTGTGTGTTGGTTCTCTCTTACAAAATGCCAATATCTCAATACAATTGTTGCATTAAAAGACACTAATTATAAGGATAATATTATAGTTATCGAATCACTTGACATCATTTTAGAATATCTGATAGGCATAAAGTAAATGCATACATGGTTAATACATTATAAATTCAAAATATGCTATGCACTGCAATACAAGCAATGGTAAACACAGTTTTCACAATGTCCTGACACACCCATCTTATCACAACCACTTTCGTGAATACAGTCTCTCTGGAGTGTTGGCAACGAGCATTAAAGCTTGATTAAATGAAGGTCAAATAGGTTGTGAGAGGAAAGAAAGAGTGTAAGACAAGTCTCTCAAAGCTTTTTGAGAGATGGAATGGTAATCTGAGAACGAGTTTGGGCTATATTTTTTTTTCAGAAAAGGAGCAATAACCACATACTTGAATAATGATGAAAACCTACAAGTGGAGGTAGAGAGATTAAGATGAGAGAGGTAAGATGATTCCATATCATGTTGAATTTTATCAATCTTGTCCTTAAAGTAGAAAGTAAATCCTGAGATTAATGGTAGTTTTAGGGGTTGGTTTAGGAGGGTTGAGAAGAGATTTAAATGCTTTAAAATGGCATTTTGGGGTAAAAAACCTGAGCCAGGATGAGAGATTGGATGTAGGTTTGTTTGGCAGTTAGCAGAGCATTATAATAGCATTATTGATAGGAGTGGCAGTATATTTGAGGAGGTAATTAGAATTGTGAGACTTTCGCCAATATTATTGTGATACCTACTTTGCAAAAAAGCTTTTGAAGTATTTTTTTTATTGTTATTGTGTACAACACAATTAGTAAAGAGTAGCTGGAGCAGGTTAATGAAGGGTTGATACTAGGATTTGGTTAAGATGTGGTACTGCCAGATCATAAGAGAGAAATAACAAAAATGGGTAAATATGTTGTTGCAAAGAGGTGAAATATAGTCAAAAATTAATAGAAGTGAGTATTCTGCGAGTATGAGAAGAATTCCTAGAGTTCTACAGCAGAGCAGCTAAAGTGATGACGGAAAACTTGCAGGTGATAAGGTGATGATCTGAGAGAGAGAAAAGCGTGTATAAGAAATCAGAAACTGAACATAGTCTAAAGAAAACAAGATCAATGTAAAGGCCAATATGATGAGCAGAAGAGTCAGTCTACTGGGAGAGGCCAAGATAGTAGGATAAAGAGAGTAGTTTAAAGATACAAGCAGAATGTGGATAATCAATGGGTATGTTGAAAACACCCAAGATGACGGTGGAGATGTCAAAGAGAAAGCCAAGCAGAGATGTTCAGGAAATTGTTGATGTGGAGCAAGGGGACAATAGAGCCCAGCAATGTAGACAGAATGGGTTGATAACCCAGATAGCATGTATTTCAAAAGATGGAAACATAAATGATGAGACATTTGGCCTAACTGTGAATGTGCAACGTAGGGGGAAGCAGGAGGCCAACCCCACCTCCTTCTATGATTCCAGGCCTGGAGGTGTGGGTGAAGTAGAGACCACTGTGTGAAATGTATGCCGATGAGGAAGTGTCGGACCATGTGTCTGTTATTGCCAGATGGTTGAGGTTGTTTTGGAGGAAAACATCATGGTTGGAGGTTAGTTTGTTACAGAGGGCCTTATGTAGAGTTCGTCGTATCTCTCTATTATTAGTGTACAATACACATTTCCGCACTGCTCATGTGCACAAAAAATGTGTGCTCTATGTCCGTATGCAGACTTGCCATTCCTTAGGACTGGAGAGGCTGAATGGGGAAGGGAATGGCCAGGCGTGCGGAGTCCAAGTATAGTAAGAGTATGTTTATCAAACTATGACTAAGGCAGACCCATATGGAAATGCATATACAATTGCCAAGAGTAGTATCTGTTGCAAAAGCTAAAGGGCTGGTGCAACAAGATGCAATAATGATAATTGTCAGCACTGACTTGCTGCTTCTGTTTGGAGGTTTGCGAATTCAGCTGATTTCATTAGTATGACAGTCATATTATATGAAGTTGTGGCCGTCTTTTCAAATCACTTAATTGATATTTTGAGTATGGTAGGAAAGGATTTTAAAGGGGGGTAATCACAGATGCATTTAATTTAATTTAGTTTAATTGAATTTTGTATTTGTATATGTATTGACTTTCACATTTATTAATAACACTGTCCAGACCCTATTCTCTTGTGTGTATAACATTTCACTACATTATTCTATTGTGCCATATACAAGTAGAATAATTATAAGGGACATTTCCCTTTCGGTTTCACCTGTTGTAGAGGATACATTTGGGAATTAAAGGGAGATGGTGGAGGATTCTCCTTGATTCATAAAGTTTTTTATTTATATGGATGGGATTTGTTCACATCGGGTCTGATGAATAATGTGAACTCATTTGCGTCAAAAGCAGACATAAAATGTGTCCATCAAAAAAAACGCAATAATGTGTACATGCTGAGTCACACTCATGTACAGATATGTACAACTCAGCATAGTATGTTAACTGCGAGTGAATGCATAAAGCAATATCATACACTATGAAGTGTATCATCATGACGTAGAGACGCCAATCATCATTATCATTACTCGTGTTTTAATGTAGGGGGGGAAACATTTTTATTTCTTCTATTTATGTACACTATACTAATATAGAAAAACAGTGTTAACAATAGAAATTAGTGTGCATGAGAAATGTGATGATATAAATAATGGGAAAGAGTATGTTTAGGAATTAAGAAAATATAAGGATCAGATGACAGGTAGCGTGAGAGGGCAAGCCAGTTGAGACAGAAAGTGGAGTAGAACAAGAGTGAAGGGGGAGGACATATGAGAGGCAAGGGATTTAGCTATAAAGTATATGAAGTGAGTTTATTGTGACAGATTAAGATGATATCGATTGATACAAAGGGAATATAAAGTAAAAGAGAAAAGTAATCTCACACTACAAGCATCTGTGTGCCATGAATAAGTCAGTTGTGAGAGATAAGTGTATCCGCCCACAGTCCAGTAGTAAACAGTGTGTGTAATTTGACTACAGATGTTCATATAACTGAACTACAGTAGTTTCCCTTTCTCTAAAAAAAATCTTTAAAAAGATCTGTAGAGATAAACAGACTAAAATGTACTTCAAGCAAACATAATTAAATTATAATAACCTTTGACCTCACTCACTGTAGTAAGATAATAAAAACTTAAGTATATAGGGCCTGATTCATTAAGGCATGCAAAACAAATGTATTGTGTGTTTTTTTAAAAACCGCACGTACATTTAGCATACATCACGTCTTCAACAAGGAGCGCATGTAAAGCTACATCTGTTTTTGAATATGGGTCTAAGTATGCTCTGCTCTAACAGACAATATACTGCAGGATACGTCCAATACATATGGGGAATATAAAGTTCCAAAAGAACACATAGAAAAAAAAAAAAAATATATATATATATATAAAAAATAAATATACATAGTTTGTTTCTGGACGTGCGCAGAGCAATTTAATACAAAATATGGCACGTGTTGGCATTAGCGTTCCTTAATGAATCAGGCCTATAGTGTCCTAGTGTGTACATCTTTCCACAGACTTTTGTGTCATCAATCATTTATGAAACGTTAAATGTTATGATTCAACAACATCTTGCAATTTTAAAGAAACAAAGTTTAATTTATAAGTTTTAAATTATAATGTTTAGAATTTCTTTGGAAATGGATTTGATGAAAGGCTTTTCTAATGGGGCAACGTTATTGAAAGTGGAAACTTTTTTTTATTAAATCAAGACATATTGGTCAGCGTGATTAAACTATAAAGCTTGCACAAGGATATTCAATATACTGATTATAATGGACACCTCAGCACTACAACAGTTAAATATCTGTCAATATGAGCACCAACAGCTAATACAGGGTTATATATGTATATGAACTCTGTTAATATATTGTAACAATACATATTTTAAAGAATAAGATCAGTGATTTCATACATAGTACAATAGTATTAAAGTAACGGTTTATAAAGAAGAATTATTAGTAGCGTAACAATCAAATTTGTCATGTGTAAGTTTAGTGTTGACTAAATGAGTGATTTAGGAACAATATGATATGATCCAAAAGATTAGTTAACTTATAAGAGATTACATGTTGATTTATGTATATATTGAATGTATTAATTTCTGGGATGTGCTGTATGATATTCACCATTGTTCCTTTTGTGTATTCAATACTTTCCTTTGCTATAAAAAAAAAATATAATAAAATATAATATAATAAAACACATATTTTTGTGGTGTGCGTCAATCTATCCAATTAAATATTACCAGGGAACTATAAGGAGGTGTTTCCTGAATCACCCCTGGTACTTATATGTAGTACAAGTTAACCCGTGCATGATAATCATGCATTCTAGTCAAATCAAGCTACTTAAGGTGTTAAAAAGGTTCTTGTCATGCATTTTGGCCTAGCCCAGGCCTCCTCAGGGGAAGAGCGTTACTTCCCGACGCAAGCGCCCTTTTTTAACGCAGTTTTTTGTCCACATGTCACCACCTCATCATTTTTCTCCATCACCTCATCCTTCATCTTCATCGCCACATCCTTAATCAAGCTACTTAAGGTGTTAAAAACTCCCCACTGTCACCCCTGGCAACCACCAACCACTCCCAACTGTCACTTCTCCTTCAAGAAATATATAGGTCAGTGTATAACTCTGCCCAACAGGTGGCGCTGCAGCTTGTTTTGTTTTTTTTTCACACACGCCACTAGGCGTTTATATAGTAGATAGATGGAGGTGGAGGCACTAAGCACTCAGTAATACCTAATAAAAGGGGGTTACATACTTGTAAAACACAAGTCACCTACATGAAGCTGCTATAATTGGACAGATCAATGGAATTACCTTTCGAGAATTAACTTCTATTCATAATGATAGTGATATCAATATAGCGGAAAAGTATTTGACAATCTCATGAGTCAGTTTGATCACTGAAGCATCCGGCAACAGATTACAAACAGTACCCATGGGCAAGACCGACAAACATTAAAATACAGACGGCTTAATAACAACCATGAAATGGCTTTATCGCATTTTATACAGTAACCATATAAAACACACTGTCAGATTACGGACACAAATGAAACATCAATGCCTTTAACCAAAGATCACAAATCCTGTCATCAGGACAAAGTCACTACAGCAGAAATCACAGAAACAATTGTGGTACTGCCTAATAGAAATTAACTTCTGGATAAAATACTGTCACAGGAGAGATTGATGGGGATAAAAACAAGGAATATGTAAGAATAGCGACATTTACTGATAAACTGAGATAAACTGAGAGTAACCAATGCTTTTGCTGCTCAGGAATAATTTACAAAAGTGATACTATTAAAGCTTTAATGGGCAACCTAGTATACTTCTGGGGCTGCCTTAAATTCAATAATAAGATAAAACAATACATTTAATAAAATAAAGAAACACTTATTTGTAGTAATATATCATAACATATCAGCAGACATTTTAAAAAAATGTTACAAGCTATAACAAACAAATCTGACAATAAAGCAGGAAGGAGCTGGGAGCCATAGGTGAAGGCTCGGAAGTCCCCATGCGTCTCTAGGACTGATGGTTGCCCTTCATTGTAATGGCCTGAGTCTTTACGGAGCGCAAAGCAAAAAACAGGAGTAAGTTTGCTCCTGGACAAACCATGTTACAATGCAAGGGGTGCAAATTAGTTTATTAGTTTGCACATAAGTTAAATACTGCCTATTTTTTCGGGTGGGATATGTTCTTCCCATTGCGCCAATTGCCACGGTTATTATAGCGACACAAACATTTTGATTACTATAAGACCGACATGAAAGAAATACAGACTTACTATAAAACACCCAGCGAACATTTCCGACAGGCTGCATATAAATTGCAACTACAGAAAATACTGGCAGTGGGGATTGATGTCACTTAAAATGGCGACAGTCAGATTACTAATTTTAGGGGCGTTATGCCTGGACACTCCACCTAACCCTAATTCTAACCCTAATCCTAACCCTAATCTTAACCCTAAACCTAACCCTAACACTAACCCTAACCCTTCGATTAAATTATACAGGCAGCGGATCCTGGCATTGCCCCTAAAAAACCGGCAATCTGACTGTCACAATTGGTGCAATAGGTATAATGACTACCACCATTTTTTTCATGTAGCACAAAAATACTTGATAGCTTTATTTTTACACTGAAAAAAAAAGTTGATCAAGGACACGCCCTACCCCAACTATAAATCTGTCCCCACATTTTAAATTTACCTCACCCTCCAATACAAAATGGTTTTGCTCAGATGCAAAGTTACTCCTTTCTTATGCTTTCCTCTCCTTATTAACTCAGGCCATATGTCTCTTTTCTGTTTAACCCCTCCCGTTCTAGCACCTGCTATGAAGTTTTGAAATTATATTAGCAACTACCATTTCTGTATAGTTTTCCTCCTTCTCGTGTATTCTTTCCTTTTCAAACTTCTAGAATGCCTGTTGACTCTTTCTATTCCCTCTATTTGGATGATTATGGAGGGATGTTGACTATCATGATTACACATTAATGCACTGCAAAATCAGGTACTGTTAAACCACAGTGACTTTAAAGTAGAGATGGGCGGGTCCGGCTCCCTGAGAACCGAACCCACCCGAACTTTGGGTATCCGAGTACCGAGCCGAGTAGTAATTTTTATCACTCCACAGTGCTTTTGGGGTATCCCCCATAATTGTGCATAAATCTTTCTGGCTGTCAAAATTACTATCTGTCAGCAGTATCTTACCAAATAATTTTTAGCACTCCCCAGTGCTTTTGGAGTGTCCCCCATAATTGTGCATAAATCTTTCTGGCTGTCAAAATTACTATCTGTCAGCAGTATCTACCAAATAAGTTTTAGCACTCCCCAGTGCTTTTGGGGTGTCCCCCATAATTGTGCATAAATATTTCTGGCTGTCAAAATTACTATCTGTCAGCAGTATGTTACCAAATAATTTTTAGCACTCCACAGTGCTTTTGGGGTGTCCCTCATAATTGTGCATACATATTTCTGGCTGTCAAAATTACTATCTGTCAGCAGTATCTTACCAAAAAATTTTTAGCACTACAAGTGCTTTGGGCTGAGAATGGATTCAAAGCAGTCCACATATGAGCAGAATGAGCAACCAGGTTCTGTCACCAGTCCTGATGTTAGTGTTCCCAGTACGTCATCTGGGCAAGGCGATGTCAAACAACAGATTGTTTCGAAATCAGTCTAAAAAACAAAACCAAAAAAAAAATTGTTACTGAATTGTTTAAAAAGAAGTGTTACTGAGCAAAGGTTAAGTGCCGATAAAAAAAAAAAATGCCAACATGCCATTCTACACATGCAGTGGCATAGAGAGAATGAGGCCTTCACCTTTGGCTATTAGTGGCAGATCCCAAAAAGTTACCGAGCCTACAATTGGTGCACAACTACTGTTACGTGTCAAAGCCGAGCTGCAAGATAACAGTAAGGCATTAGAGGATAAAGTTTGCTCTGATTCACAAATGACTCCAATCCCTGTGGAGAGTCCATCCAACAGTGGGATGTCTAATTGTGAGCATTCTGCTGATGTGTGCCTTAATAGCCCGAGTGTAGCCGGTGATACACAAATTGAGGATGCCACTTTGGAATTAGAAGAGGATGAGGGAGAGATTTGTGTAGGCGATGAGGGCGCTAATGAGGATGTTGATGAGGATAAGGTTGTTTGTGTAAGTCCTGCACCAGTGGCAGCAGTTCTGGCACGTGACAAGAAAAAGGCCATTGTCATGCCTGGCCATAAAACAAAAAAATCCCCTTCTTATGTGTGGAATTATTTCTACCCAAATCCAGACAACAATTGTATAGCCATTTGTAGTGTATGTCAAGCCACAGTCAGTCGAGGGAGGGACCTTAACCATCTTGGAACCTCGTCTATGTTACGCCATTTAACAAGAGTTCATGGCAAAGTGTTTGGAAAAGCTGAAAGTCCTTCCAAAAAATTACAAGCACTCCATCATCAGCTAAGACCCTCCGCTCATCCAACGGATACAAAATACACCCACCACACCATCCTCATCAATATCCTCAGTAGCGCACGGAGTTAGCCCGGCATCCCACTTAAGGCTGGATGACTGCACTATTATTGATTCCTCTGAAGAAAGCGTTAGTCCCACTGCTGCTGCTGTTGCTGCTGCTGGGGGTGAATCGTCATCCCAGAGGCAGGTCAAGAAAATGAGCAGTCCTACATTTCAGCAATTAACTGTGAAACAATCATTTGCGAGGGGAAGCAAATATGACAGCAGTCACCCAGTCGCCAAGCAAATCACAGACACCATGGCTGCAATGTTAGTGTTAGATCTGCATCCAATCTCCACAATAAACGCAGCTGGTTTTTCACAGTTAATTGAGGTTTTGTGTCCGCGTTACAGAATTCCATCGCGACACCATTTCTCCCGTAAAGCAATTCCACAACTATACCAAAAAGTGTGTAAAAATGTAGAGATTGCGCTGAAAAATGCCATTCTGCCCACTGTCCACTTATCCACAGATATGTGGACAAGTGGAAGTGGCCAAACCAAAGACTATATGACTGTGACAGCCCACTGGGTTGGTCATTCACCTCCACCAGCAGGAACAGCAGCAGCATGTACACCACTACGTAACATTTGTCACAGGCAGGCCACTCTTTGTATCACCGGCTTCACTAACAGGCATACAGCTGACAATTTGTTACGCAAACTGAGAGATGTGATTGATGCATGGCTTATATGACTTGGACTCTCCCCAGGGTATGTAATTTCTGATAACGCCAACAATATAGTGCGAGCATTACAGCTGGGTGATTTCCAACACATTCCTTGTTTTGCTCACACCATCAACTTGATGGTGCATAGTTTCCTACGAAATAACCATGAGGTGCAGGAGATGCTTTTGGTGGCCCATAACATTTCAGGCCATTTCAGGCATTCAGCCACAGCATGTAGGAGATTACAGCAGCTCCAAGAACAGTCTAACTTGCCCTGCCACCAACTTAAGCAAGAGATGGTAACTAGGTGGAATTCCACCCTGTACATGCTTCAGAGGAGGGAGGAACAGCGCAAAGCCATCCAAGCATATTGCACAAGCCATGACATTGGGAAAGGAGGGGGAATGTATTTCACTCTTGCACAGTGGGGAATCCTTTCAGTGCTGTGCAAGGTGCTGAAACCATTTGAAGTTGTGACGTGTGAGGTGAGTGCAGACTTTGCTAGTTTGAGCCAAGTCATTCCTTTAATTAGACTATTGGAAAAGCAGCTTGAGAAAATGAAGGAGAAGCTGAAAGCAAGCAATTCAGCAAAGTATGTTGGCCTTGTCGATCAAGTACTTCATTCGCTTCACAATGATCCTCGAGTTATTAAGATCTTGAACTCGGATCAGTACGTTTTGGCCACTGTGCTTGATCCAAGGTTTAAGACCTACATTGAGGCTTTACTTGTAAATGAGTGAGATGTGAACTTTTGCAAAGAGCTATTGCTCAGCAAGTTGGCCGCTGAACTGGGCCTCGGCTTGACGACGTGTCCTCCTTCACATTCTCAAGCTGCTGCTGCTCGTAAAAAATTAAATTTCCCAAAAAGAAGCAGGGAAGACGCAGGGGGCAGACCAGAACAATTTAACATCTGGGCTTCTTTGAAGGATTTTTCAAAAAAATGTGTCACTTTGGCCATAACTCCATCCAATACGAGTATAAACATGCAAAGGATGGTGGAGGATTACTTTCAAGAGGTAGTTGATATGGAAATGTCAGACAGTCCCTTTCCTTACTGGGAAGAAAAGCAGGCCATTTGGAAACCCATGTACAAACTTGTTTTGCAATACTTTAACTGCCCACCCTCCAGTGTGTACTCTGAACGAGTGTTCAGCACAGCAGGGGACTTAGTCAGTGATCGCCGTAGAAGGTTACTTCCCAAAAATGTGGAGAAAATGATGTTTATAAAAATGAACTACATCTTCCACGAGGAAGGCCTTCACCATCCAAGACATCCAAGCACTGACTGTTTTCTAATGGCGGATTCAAGCGGCGATGAATTTATAGTCTGTGATGAAGACGTACTCATTGATGAGGGTGAGGATGAAGCTGAAGATGATGACGATAACATCTTTTTAAAACGTTCTATGTAAGCGTAGGGTGCAATCTACCTCCAAAGAGGAAAGGGACTTGTGGCATTTCCATATCACGTACCGTCTTGAAAGGCTGCTGTTTGGGCAATTTATCCTTAAGGGTAGGGTGTCATAGACAGAGTGACCCCAAACTGGCTTTGTCCATTTCTCTTAATATTGTACAGTCTATAACGGCTGAATTTTTTTGTATTTTCGACAAGTGGAGAGACGCCTATAGAGCCAGAAACCAAACTGGCTTTGTCCATTTCAATTAATATTGTACAGTCTATAACGGCTGAATTTTTTTGTTTTTTCGACAAGTGGAGGGGGGCCTAGAGAGCCAGAAACCAAACTGGCTTTGTCCCTTTCAATTAATATTGTACAGTCTATAACGGCTGAATTTTTTGGTTTTTTAGACAAGTGGAGGGGGGCCTATAGAGACAGAAAGCAAACTGCCTTTTTCCATTTCTTTACATATTTAACTATAAGTGTAGGGTGTAATATACATCCAAAGACGATGGCTGCATTGCCAATATGCATAGATGGAGAGGAAGACAATCTGTTTTGTGTGTAGAATAAATCAAGGCCTACCTACCAGGAATTAAACTGTTTTTTGGAGGATTTATTACCTCTACAATTAGATAACTTATCTATGAAACAGTTGGAGCACTAAATTGGGGTATTTTAGGCCCAAAAACATTGATTTTCCAACAAAATAGCAAAACAAAACCAAACAAAAACAAAACCAAAACACGCAATGGCGGTTTTGCAAAACCAAAACCAAAACACGCCGTTAATCCAGATCCAAAACCGAATCCAAAACCAAAACACGGGGGTCAGTGACCATCTCTACTTTAAAGTGAAAGGCATGAGTATCCTTTGGTGGCACATGACCATAGCAATAATGAGTTGTGAAAGTATTTTCCTCTTTGTGTGTAGCACTATTTTCAATAGATGCATTTTAAGGTATTCAGGGCTTTTAAGAACAAAGTGAGTTAAATGCATTGCAGTTTCAAATATACATTTTTATTACCATAGCATTACATTGAGCTTGATTACTTATGGGCTCTTACACTCTACATTTATTTATTTCCTAATGAATGATAATTCTCTATTTGTATTAGCTTTGCCACCTCTGTTGAGAAGCAGTTCCATAAATCCACCGCATTATGGCCCTATTTGCTCTAATGATATGGCAGCGTTTCTAACCAAAGTGTCCAGTTTTGTACAACACTACCGAGGAAGTGCCCTCCGCTGTAAGGAAAGAATAAGAAAGCTGAGGATTTTCATCCCTCTGGGAGCGGCACAAGAATAATTAATGTGCAGAGAAGGGATCAGGAGCTGCTTAAATTGGTCGGTAACAGCTCACAAGTAATTCTTGGCAGTAATGGCTCTGTCTGCTGGAAGCATTTATTTCCTAATGGAGGTAATGCAGCCAGAAGAGTTCTGTGGAGATGATGATGAATGGTAAAAGGAGGGGCATAGGGACAGGAGGTAGGAATTCAAGGAAGAAAGCTGGGTCACATCGCTACAACACACAGAACTTGTACCTTTCAATGCTTAAGTGATTAGGAGGTGGGGAGTATAAGGACAGTGAATAGAAGATAATGAGGTAAAGGCTGGAAAAAAGATGTAGAAAGAAGCACAATAATATTTTGAACTTGCGCCAGTTAAAGTTTTTACTGCTTCAGAGTTGTGGAGTAAGGAAGAGACTGAAATAAGGTAAGGACAGGGAAGAAAGCTGATCAAAGAGTTTTATTTCTTTCAGAGACATAATAACTGTGGCCTGCGGGGAAATGACAAGATCACTACATTGCATAATGGGGACAAGGCCAAAATGATGCGATTCGTATCACTCCGCCCCCCTTCGTTGCTGTGCTTCACGTCTCCTCCAAAATTTCCCGGAGGGGACAATAAAGATGTTGGCAAGTATGATTTAATGATTAATTAAGTGTAGAGAAGGAGGGGCATGAATGCAGTCAGATGGGACTGATGTAAAAGAGAATAAAGGGAAGGAGAAAAGTGAGAGCTGAGTCATCTCAATGCAACATTCATAACTGTTTAAGAGTTAGGAGTCTATTTATCAAATGGAGAAAAGCCTTATATCTCCGTCGAAAACCGGTGTTTTAGCCAGAGATTGGGCTTTTTTCATTTTGCCCTATCTATCAAGGGGTTAACGCCGACAATAGATTTGCTGTCGTCTTAGAAAACCACTGCTTGCGATAAGATTCACTGGATTTCTAATGCTTGGGGAATACATGTACCTCCACAATCCTTCTTCTGCTATCACCATCTCAGAATGCTGACAGTAGAAAAAAAAAATCAATGAAAAAACATTTTATTAAAATGGCAATTTTTTAAAACAATTTTGTTTTACATTTTATTTATAAAACTATATAAAACTTTATTTTACATGGTCAGATGAGAAAACAGAGTAATGAGACTGTGGCAAAGGAGGCATAGAACACATATAACACATAGAATATACCACATCTCTTCCAGGTCGTATAGGTACACAGACTTCACAGAGAAATAAAAAATTAGACCTAATATACACTAACGGATGACCAGTTTTTAAAGGCTTACCATCTACAATAGTAAGAGAATCAACAGATGTGAGACTAAGTGGGGGGAAAGAGAACAAGATCCAGTGGGGACCATGAATTAACACAATGTGACTAAGCTCAGGACAAAATGTAGGGAGAAACATTGTTCACAGCACATGGGGCGCTAGGGGAGGCTGGTGAGCAGAGAGTAGGAGAGATGAAGATCCTCGTTCCGCAAACAGCTAGGGGGCCCAGACTTGGATAAAGAGAAGCCTCTATCATGAAGGTAATATATTATCTCCTCCATAGCTGCAACATGCCATATCTGCTTTTTAAGTTCTAAGAGAGACGGAGGACAAGTGGGGTTTTTTTCAGTTCAAAGTTAATAGTGTTTTGGCTGCTGCCAGTATGTGTGCAGCCAGTTTTTCTGGAAAATGTATCAATAGATAAATACAACAAAAATATCCAGGTCCCTTGCCACTGGGTCATCAAAGAGGGAATTCAAGAGCCTATGAACCTTGTTCCAGAAGGGGACGATAATCATGCAAGTCTACCATATATGAAGCATAGTGCCCCTGTGGCCAAAACCCCGCCAGCTGTCAGATGAAGATGAAGGGAACATTTTATTGAGTATCATGGAGTTATAGTACCAGCGGTAATAAATTTTATATAAGGGCTCTTTAATTTTAGTTTAGATAGAACTTTTGGCTATTCCCAGTCTCATATCCGTCCCTGCATCCTCGTCTGGGGGGTCCAAGATCCCTTCCTCATTCGGTTTCAAGAGATCTCGGAGAGGGCAGGGCAGTGTTGAGGAAGATGCTATAAAGTTGGGAAATCATCCTCTTGGTTAAGGGGTGGTGTTTACAGATGCTTTCAAATGGGGAGAGGTCTCGGAGTACATGAGCTGGGGCAAGGAACTTAAGGAAAATGGACTGAATATCTGGGTTGGGGACTTTTGTTGGCATTCCACTAGGGATAGCCACTGAAAAATCTACAGGGAATTGAAGAGTAATTTGGTGGTAGTGGGCTGATGTGTGATGGCTAGACCCTAAAGGTGTGTCAGGTCAAGTAGATTGATATAGACCGATTCTGTGTCGAGCCGGAGGCAGAACTAAGTGAAGCATATGAGGTCACGATTTGAGGTAAGTGGGAGACAAGATAGTAAAGTTTAATGTCAGGGAGACCTCTGCCATTTCCGGGGATCAATTTCTTCAGGACATTGGCTGATATCCACGGGGGTCTGTGATTCCAGATAAAGGGAACAAGGGCTTTTTGGATATTGTTAAGGAGGGAGATGTGGACAGCTATAGGTAAGGTCTGAAAAAGGTAGCCTCCAGGGAGCATAATTGAAGGGGATCTCCTGGAGTTAGCAAAGTGGATAAGAATAATAGCCCATCTGGTATTATCCCTAGAGTGGCATCCCTGGATAAAGGCCACCTGGTCATCATGAATCAGAGAGGGGTGGAATACATTTAATCAGTTTGCCAGCATTTTAGCATATATTTTTAGATTGATATTAAAGACAGAGATGGGCCTGTAGCTAGCACAGTTTAGCCGGTCTTTACCTTCCTTAGGGATCACTACAATCCTGACTTGCAACATTTTGGGAAGGAAAGGGTCTCCCTTGAGAACATTATTGAAAAGGAAGTGCAGCTGGGGAGCAAGTAAACCCGAAAAATTCTTATAATATGGGCTTCTGTTCCTTGATAGTTTTCTCGATTTTTTTCAGTCAAGATCTCTACATTGAGGAGTGCAAAGAGCTATGGGACAATTTGGGGAATCTATTTTTAGCAAAAAAATCAGAGATTAATTTGGAATCGGAATTTGGAATTGGTCAGATTCAGTGGGGTGGCGGAGGAGTTGTTAGATTGTAGAGATTAGTATAGTAGTCTAAGAATGCTGCTCTGATAGCTAAACTGTCATGGATTAGATGTTTATGTGGGTAATTTTTTTACATATTTTTAAACAATTTATTTGTTTATTTTTGTCACTTAGTGGAACTGAAATCCCAAGTCTGTTCTTTCAATTCTGCTGCACATGCGTGTTCGAGACAGTTAAATAATCACTCAGCTGACTTGGCAAAAATTTAAGGAGATTTTAATGATAAATTGTGAATATAGGTAGTTTTCTAGCACTGAAATAAGCGCTGATAAAATCTATAACCACATTTTTGTAAATAGACAACTTAAACTAGAACAGGGAGTAAAACCTGCAAGAATACAAATTTACAGCTACTTCCTATTAAAGCTGGTCATCCTCTTTGCCTTGCATTTACCTGTAATGAGTTTCTCTCTGTGTATAAGACCAGGTACAGCTTGTATCCCTAATCAAAACAGCATGCTCTAACATTAAATTAGTGCTAATTAAGATCTACCCCTAGCTGCAGTCTCCAGGATTCACCTTGTTTCACTAATGAGACTTCTTTTATTTTGTATTGTGGTTTAGAATTTTATGCAGTGTTGAACTGGGTCTAAAAATATTGGTTGCCAGGAGACAAAAGGGGCCCACCGACATCTTTATGGCTATCATTTAATTTTTATAAGAAATAAATAATATTTACAAAAAATACATAAGTGGAAAAAAGTTACAATTACAATTTTTGAAAAATAAATGTATGTCTTTTAGTAATTACAGTTTACATATATTGTACATATTACTGGCAATATACAGTAGATACTAAATGTGTGATAATTTAATTATTTTAAAAAAAAAGTTAAATAAATGGTGGATATTTTTAAATAGTTTGCTTGTACTGAACATTTTACACATTAACAGGTAGTTCAAAAGCATATTTCATGCAATCTACTATATTAAGAGCCATAGTTTGATATAACTAGATGATTGTGCGAATGTGTCAATAATTGTTTTTGCATCCAATTCATCTAACAATTCCTTTTCAATGGATAGCAACATGTATGATTCCAAGTTCTCCTCAGACAGTGAATTTCTTAGTCTTGTCTTTATGATCTTTAGCTTTGAAAATTTCCTCTGACATTGGACTTGAGTAACTGATAGTGTGCAGATGAATTTATAAAGTTCATAAAGGTCATCATCACACTTGTTGCAACTGGACTCCATATTCTCACCATCATTAAGCAATGGCTTTAATACATCAAAGTTTGAAGCAAAAAAAAACAATTCCAATATTACTTGATCTTTTCTGATTTGAGGAGACAACTTAATAATACCTTCCAATGCTTCATCTTCTAGGCCAGTGTTTCCCAACTCCAGTCCTCATGTTGGGCATGACGTCATCACGTCCGATAGTCAGTGACAAGCGGCAGGAGAGAGGAGGATGCTGGGTCCTGGGCGCCGCCGGGTTGGTAAGTTTTTTTTGTTTGTATTTTTTTCTCTCTTCCTGGACATGGCGGGATGCAGAGGGGGCAGAGCAAAAATGCAGAGGGGGCAGAGAGAGGATGCAGAGGGGGCAGATTGAGGGGGCAGAGAGGACAGAGCGAGGATGCAGAGGGGGCACAGCGAGGATGCAGAAGGGGCAAAGTGAGGATGCATAGGGGGCAGAGCGTTGATGCAGAGGGGGCAGAGCGAGGATGCAGAGGGGCACAGCAAAGATGCAAAGGGGCACAGTAAGGATGCAGAGGGGGCACAGAGTGTGTGGATGCAGATGGCACAGAGTGTGTGGATGCAGGGGGCACAGAGTGTGTGTATGCAGAGGGGGCACAGAGTGTGTGTATGCAGAGGGGGCACAGAGTGTGTGGATGCAGAGGGGGCACAGAGTGTGTGGATGCAGAGAGGGCACAGAGTGTGTGTATGCAGGGGGCACAGAGTGTGTGGATGCAGAGGGGGCACAGAGTGTGGAGATGATGCAGGGGGTCACAGAGTGTGGAGATGATGCAGGGGGGTACAGAGTGTGGAGATGATACAGGGGCAGAGTGTGTGTGGAGATAATGCAGGGGCACAGTGTGTGTGGAGGTTGCCGCGTACTGCAAAAGTTTGGGAACCACTGGGTTAAACACATTTACTCAAAAATCAGCTAGAGAATCTGCAGAATTTCCTTCATCATCTATAAGCTCATCTGCCAGTCATTTCTCCTTCCTCTGCCTCTTAACTGGCAATGTTGTTTCCAAAAAGTCAATTTCCAATGTTTGTTTTTCATCCATGTTCAACTGTGAAATCTTGTTATTATATTTATTTACAAAATTCAATGTCTTGCTGTGAACGTTATAAAATGTTCTTGTCTGTTCCTTCAACTTTGTTGTAGCTGAATCTCCTAAACTCTATGCAGTAAATATACCTAAACCACTTGTCTATAAATAACTTGATAACAGAGCTGTAGTTTCAAATATATACAAGTAACTAATTGTTATCAGTATTGTTTCAAACTTTAGAAGACTTTGAAGTAAAACAATAGCTTCTTGTTTTGTTTTTTGAATCTTGCATCATTGATAAGCATGTCAATAGATTTACAAAAGTACTGACAACGGAATCATCAAAACGTCCAAATATAGTTTTTTGCTGCATTGGATTTTCCTGACCATCTTGTCTCACCAATTAACTTTAATCGTTTCATTTTTTCTTTTCCTGGATGTTCCCCAACAACTTCTATCCATAGAGCCATTCTCTTGTATGATGTTTTCACAAAAGTTGCTAAATTCTGGTGCAACTTCAAAAAAGAAGCTGCGGGCATGCAACATTTTGTTGTTTCAGTTGTCACCAAATTCAAGACATGGGCATACTGCCATATATGAACATGTTGATCAGCCATATCAGTAATTTTACTTTGTAATCCATTATACTGATCATGGCAGGGGCAAACGCAGGATTTTTAAGGGGGGGTTCCCTCCCCCCTCCAAAGAAAAATAAAGAGGGAGAGCGAGCTGCTGCGCGATGCTGTACGGTACAGCAGCCGCGGCGCTGTCAAAGAAGCGTTCGCGGCAGTGCTGTACAATGCTGTACAGTACAATACAGCACTGCCACAGACGCTTCTGTGACAGCGCCGGGGCTGCTGTACAGTACAGGGTGATGTTTAGTGCCCAATCGTTCGCGGAGGGGAGGGGTTTCTGGAGAACCAGAAACCCCCCCTGGCTGCGCCCCTGCATGGTAGTTTGCAGCTCCATCTGTACTATCAGATAAACATTTTTTTGGGATCAATTTTAAGATTCTGTTATGTTTCAGCCAATAGTTCAAAAGTCCCTGCCCTGTACCATCATTACTTTGCACAACTGAAAGTAGTCACCAAATGTAAATGGTTGAATAATAAAGTTCGATGAGACCTCAGATGTATAATTCCAAGTAAAAGACTTTATAGTAAGCAGAAATTGATTCCAGCCACCTCCCCAGGTGTACATGTCATTTTGAGTAAAACAGTTAATTTTGCACACTAAGCAATTACATTCATATACATTCATATATTGCTTATAAACAAAGATTACAAGTTATACTTAAGAATACACAAATACTTATATCTGTCTGTTGGCAAATAACCATTGTCTCTCTGAGTTCTAAATTACTTAAAGAGCTGAGTTTGCAGTACACAGTCCATTGCAATCAGGGGCGGATTGGCCATGTAACCTACCGGGAAAGGTCCTGGTAGGCCGATGGCCTCAGGAGGCCGACTGGTGTCGTTTCAGAGGTTTAAAAAAAAAAAAAAATGTTGTGTAGCGCCCTTCCCCTGTGGTACTAGGTGGCTGGCCCTTCCTCCGGGACCAACCACCCACATTAATGTGGCCGCAGATCCCTGTGCCTATTGGTCTCTCCCTCCTCAAATCTGTGACTGCAGTCTCCTACAGGTCACATGGGACGTGTCACTTAGTAACATAGTAAGATAGTAACATAGTTGATGAGTTTGAAAAAAGACACCAGTCCATCAAGTTCAACCTATTTTGAATCTCCTGCGATCCTGCACTTATATTTGAAATTGATCCAGAATAAGCAACCGCAAATCTGTTTCAATTGTGAAAATCCCCCCAGACTCAATATTACAGTCTTATTTTTACCCTATATCCACTACTATCCTTCATTTTAATTAACGGTTGTATCCCTGGATACACTTTTTGCTAAAAATTTGTCTCACCCTCTCTTAAACATATCTATTGAATCTGCCATCACAACCTTCCCTGGCAATGTATTCCATATCTTGACTGCCCTTACTGTAAAGAATCCCTTCCTTTGCTGGTTGTGAAATTTCCTCTCCTCTAACCTTAGGGGGTGACCTAAGCTGCCGTGTGTGTGCAGTGAAAGGAGTCTGCAGAAGGAACAAAGTGTGTGTGACTGCTAAAGTGTGTGTGTGTCTCTGCTAAAGTGTGTGTGACTGCTAAAGTGTGTGTGGCTGCTAAAGTGTGTGTGTGTGTGTGTGTGTGTGTAAGGGGGTGTGGGCTACTAAAGTGTGTGAGGGGGCTCCTAAAGTGTGTGTAAGATAGGAGTGGGGCTGCTAAATGGTGTGTAGGATAGGATGGGGGCTGCTAAAGGGTGTGTAGGATTGGAGTGGGGGCTGCTAAAGGGTGTGTAGGATAGGAGTGGGGGCTGCTAAAGGGTGTGTAGGATTGGAGTGGGGGCTGCTAAAGGGTGTGTAGGATAGGAGTGAGGGCTACTAAAGGGTGTGTAGAATAGGAGAGGGGGGTGCTAAAGGCTGTGTAGGATTGGAGTGGGGGCTGCTAAAGGGTGTGTAGGATATGAGGGGGACTGCTAAAGGTTGTGTAGGATAGGAGGGGCTGCTAAAGGGTGGAATAGAGGGTCTTAATATATTGTGTGATATGAGGGAAGGGAGGGCTGCTGTCTTAATAGTTCATGGGCTAATAATTTAATGGGTGCTATTATTTGTGGGGTGATGGTGGGGCAATTTTAATTTATTGGGGCAATTTCATTTAATACTGGGGCCTATTAAATTAATATGGAGTGAAGGGACCTTTAATTTAATGCTGGGATGGTTTGGGGCTATTAATTGAATGTGGGGCTAAGTTTGGGGAGGAGAGCTATTTATTAAATGTGAATATTAATTATTTAATGCTGTGTTGTTTGTGGAAAATGGTTATATTAAACATAAATGCTATTAATTTATTGCTGGGGCTGTTTGGAGGGAGAGAAATAGGCATAATTATTAAATGTGGGTGCTATTGATTAAATGCCAGGGATGGTTGGAGTTTTCTAAATTTCATGCACCCATCTGTTTTCCAAATAGGGCCTCCAAAATTCCAGGATCCAGACAAGCAGCAACTGATCCAGCAGCCACAGGTGGTGAAAGTGCCAAGAGCAGGTAGGAGAGAGCAGGACAGTCTGCCAACTGTCCTGAATCTGGTTGGGCAGTCCAGAATTTTGGTGATTGTCTCACTTAGGATTTGGTCCTACTGAAAGGACAGTTGTGAGGTATGTCCCACTTCACACTGTACTACTCGTGAAGGCAAAGCTCTGTGTACCTAACAGTAGTGCACACAGTTTTGCCTGTTTATTTGTCATATATGATAACCCCCCTGTCTTAAGTGCGATACTTTAGTTGTTGTGGCCTTGATTCCATTCCCTGCCTTCTACCTTGCATTGGTCCCATTCTCAGATCACTTTGTTGAACATATGGCCAGCCCCCATTGCACTGACAATATATTTAACACTGCCTCCTTTGCACTTACTATATCACCAGTAAACGCTTGGAATAGCCCTACTCCTCACTTATGCCATTGTCTGCCAAGCCTCCCTGCACTGTTATTTAAACAAACCACCACCAATCACTGGGCACATTTAGTGCTCTTACACAATTTTTACAAAAGAAGCGTTTTCTTGCAGATGCTGAAGCATTTTACCTTTCTGGTGATCACACTGGATAGCCATTTATTATAAGTATTATTTTTAATGCATTTTTGGAAACACACAGTACACATTTTTATATATTAAAGAGAGAGATTTGACTGGTAGTTTACAGCTCATGATGTCAGAGTAAGATACAACAGTGCAGTGAGGTGCTCATATGCTGCTCTGACAGACTGATCAAATAGGATTCTGCCAACATGTTTCGTAATAGTTAAACTTATTAAACAAAGTCAGATATGTTTCTATGAAGGGAATTTTGGAAGGATGTGTAGGCAACTAAAGAAGTTTGAGCACAGAGATATAAAGCAGTCGCAGATAATGTGAAAGGATTCATATACTATTATAGCACAGGACTGGCAGCTTTGTCCCTGCTTTGCTTTAGAAATGACCTACTGTGTCTTAAGTCATCACATCTAGGTTTTCCTAAATGTTACTACAACCGAATTCCAGTAGTTCTAAATCCCGCCTACTTTTGTTTTGGCCCCACCTACAGTTGATTTGGATCTGCCCACATGAGGCCACTTCAAGAATTTTTTCCAGGGCCACTTTAAGTTCCCAATCCGCCCCTGACTGCACTAATAGAGAAAATATGGTCATAAATGAGTGTGAAGAACATCACACACTTAGTATCTGTTCATAAAGAGACACATAGAAATCAATAGTAGACTCCATCTTGTTTTTTAATAAAAGGAAAATACCATAACTACTACACCCACTGATAACACAATTAAGCACATACCGAATAATAATGCTGAACTGATTGATGGATGAGGATGGATGGATGAATTATCTTGTGTTGAGTCAACTTGAATAGACGAAGCACACTCAAACTGAGGCCGACACAATGAGAAATATTTGCTGTCTTTGTAATGTGTGCAATTGCTCGATACAAAGTCGACTCCGGCTGCACGTCACAATCCCAGGCTGGAATTACAATCTAAGCTTCATTGCACATTCGCAATAGTAAACATCTGAGCCTATATAACATATGCGTTGGTCTCACATAACCCGAATCAGAATTATTTTTCAGAGTTATTTAATATATTCTTAAATATAAAGTATCCTCAAAAAATGATTTTAACGTAAATTTTCGTTGCATACAGTGATAACATTTGAACTTCTATTATATTTTCAAGCTGCTAAAAGATCAGTAACATTTTTAACTTATTGTCTAATATTGTCTAACTAAAAATCACAAACCAATACTCACTTCTGATTGGTTGCAAGTTTTAGATGCAAAACTCACTTGATTTTGACCTCACTAACATTATAAAAAGCAAGGCACTTAATATTTATGTTGGTAGACTTTTCAGGAGCATAGAGAGAGCAGGTGACTGTGTAGGAGAGAGTTTCGTTTGTGTTAAGGAGTGTGGAAAGTGAGTTTTGTGTGTGTGTGTTTTTGGCTTAGTTGATTTAGTTTTTTATATTTGTGTGTTTATTAATATTTTTTGGGGGGAGTGTTGTTTTTTGGTATTTACTGTATTTCTTCTGTCCTTGGTTTGTGAGTGTATTTGTTTGTTGTTTTGTATTTTTCCTGTGTTCTATTTGACAGTCTATTTGTTTTTTGGTTTGTCTTTCCCCTGTGTATTTGCCTGTCACATGGTTGTAACGCCCCCTGCGGGGAAAGACAGGGACAGACGCAACACAAAAGAACTTACCTTGTAAACGATGGTCACCTCCAGTCCGCTTCCGATTTCCCAGCTGCGATCCAATCCCAGCAGATCCGCAGCCGCAGTCACCTCCAATCACGTCCCTCTAAGATAGAGACAGAGATTACGGCCGTGCCTACCAGGTAAGGGCTGTCCGAGACTACGGCAAAGAACAAGGGCACAGTCAGTCCAAGCTCCTTGCCGCCTCCTCACTTTGTTCTTGCCAAGACGCGGGGGACTACAGGCACTGAAGGCCAAGACTAATCCGAGGACTAATCCCGCCTCAAGTACCTCACACACCTGCCGGTGAAGGCCTAACCGAAAGGGGGAATCGAGCGTGATACTCACCGGGACACTCCCACTTCCGATCCGGTTCTCCTGCACCTTCCCGACTCCTGCGGATGACAAGAACACACAGCCTCCCTCTACGCTCTCAGTGAGACTAAGATGGCACCCACAAAACTGGACTGGCTACAACAGCGACCCGACCCTAACAACGTTCTAATGGTCGGCAACGCAACTAAGTCAAACCACTATGACTAACTAGGTGTGGTGCACTAACGGAACTGCTCACTTACACGCTATGGGGAACACCAGCCGGTGTTCACAGCCTAAACCGGAGGGCGGTTCCTAACCCCCTCACCCAGGTCGTACCAAGAAGCTGCCTTCTTGCTATGGGGTCACCCACGGACCCTAAGGACCGGTTCTTTAAGCCCGGCTGAGGCTCAGTAGAACAGCACACTAACCCGCGGGCCGACTGCCGCACGGAACAGCCGATCGAACTGAACCGCCCGACTGCCTGTACTCGGGTATCTCACACGTGTCCCTACGTCCGGAACCACAGGTCCACCTGCACGGAACTGGCCTTGAGGACCCTTGATCAGAACCACGGCCGCCCCTGGAACTGCCTCAAGGTGTGCTGCACTGCCACCGACTCACTCAGCCACCCCCTCTGGGTACCAGTGTGACCCCGGGGACCTAAGGGACAGGGAAACTACGTGTGTTCTCCCCTGACTATGTGTATGCTGGTAACTACACTTGTCCCCACAGCACGGGTTAGCACAGGAAACACAGGGAACAAGGCCTACCTTTAATGGGGGCCTGACGTCTTGCCCCTGGACACAGTTATGTAGCACACCCCAAAATACCGTAATGTAAACTATACTCGCCGCACAGGCAGAATAAATACAGTATACAGTACTTTGCACGCTACTTACCAGAACACACCGCTGTTAGCCAACCAGCAGGTTGCTACAGCACCACAGGAGCCTCCGCTCTACTGTACCTCCTAACCACGTGTGCTCACCTCACACAGGACCGCGCCTACACTCACGAGGCTCCCACGCCTCTACCACACACCACCAGGGCCTTATGCCCTACACACCATGGGTCTCTGCCCAGCTACACACAGAGCCTTCTGCTCTGTTTCATGGGCCTCAGCCCCCTCTCTAACTAACTGAGGGCCTTGTGCCCTTAATAGCCTATGGGCTACCAGCCCCTAACCAGGCCCTGTGGCCTTCCTATGGCCTCTAGGCCACTCACTACCTAAGGGCCTTGTGCCCTTGTAACTGGGGCTCCCACGCCCCCTGTCTAACTAATAGGGGCTTGTCCCCTTCTATATCAATACAATGGCCTACTGGCCCACTAACTTTATCGGGGCCTAGTGCCCAGGTCCCTGGGCCTTGTGCCCCTAATTTACCGTGCTAACGGGCCTTGTGCCCGACTGTGCCCACGGGCCTAGTGCCCGAATTAACGCTGAGTATACTTACCTGCTCTGCGCAGGATACTCAACTTGCCACGCCGTCTTCTGCTTCTTTCTCCGGGTCTTCCAGACCCTCCAGCCGGCGGCGCCTCTTCTCCTCTTTGGCGCTGGATCTCCTGTTGCTGCTGGGGCGGGGGCGCTCTCAGCCCTGACAAGGGCTCCCCGCCGGCGATCACTACTTGCTTGTAGTCTTCGGGCGGCAGGGTAGCTCACGGCCCTTACAAGGGCCCCCTGCCGCCGCTGCCGCTGGTCCTGTTGCTGGACGTCTGGAAGAGACGTCCTTCCTCTTCTCCGCCGACGGACTTCTGGCAAAATGGCGCCACCCGGCGACTTATATAGTCGCCGGCGTGACGTCATCAGCCGGCGCGAGCGCTGATTGGCTCGCGTCGGCGCCAATCTTTTGAATGGCCGGGCGCGAGCCGCAAATGGCTCGCGCATCCGGCCGCTGATTGGCCAGCGGGGAAAGATGAGCCCTGATTGGCTCATCCTTCCCCCGCGCACGGGACCTGCAGGAAGAAAGGCATACTCACCGCCGCTGGATCGATGGACGGGTAAGTTCTTCTCCTCTTCTTTCTTCACCCACTTGCAGGGCTCAGCTACCAGGGGACTCTTCATCCCCCTCCCGGGCACCAGGCACATCTTCAGCCCCTCCAGGGGCATAGCGATGGCGGGCACCTTCGCCCGCTTCCCGGGCACCATCTCCACATGGTGAGAGAAGCAGAGGTGAAGAGGAGAGAGAGGAGCTAGGAGGTGATGAGGAGCAGGAGGAAGAGACAGGTTTTTCTGTGGGCAAGGGACTGGTGGTGGGTCCGCTCTGATGATGACCCACACGTCGTACGAGGAGGAGTTCAAGCAGCTCATCCCTATTGAGCTTCTCGAGGGCATAAACATTTGGGACACCGACAGACCTGTGTCTCAACCTAAGACTGGTGAATAATATATAATGGTGCAAATGTTTATCCTCTATGTTCAAACAGTAATCCTGCAGCATGTAAATGTTTAATTTTTCTGCACATTGCAAACAGAAACGTGAACATTTTAAATGTTTTTTTTTACTTGGGTGAATGTTTTTTGCACATGAAAAATATATAAATATTAAACTTTTCAAATTTGTGTATATACAGCAGACACCCCCAGTGCCGGCAGTCGCAACCCAGGAGGAGAATGACTCTTTAGAAGGTAAATCTACATATGTTGTAGTGGTGGGGTAAAAATGCTATTAATTATTTGCCTGTAATCAAAAGCACCTGTAACTGCTTTTTTCCCGATAATGGTTATTAATGTTTTTTTTTTTCCATTTCCATTGCGGAGTCTGTGCACGCTGCACCAAGGCTGCTAACTTCAGCTACCCAACCTCAACCTGCAGCAGTGCCAAATTTAGTTAAATCCATTCAATATTTTAATCAGGTGCAAGAAATTTGGTAGCATTCCACCAGGACTCCCTAAGAGGTATTCAGCGCCAGCTAACAAAAGGCTTTAGATACTTGCGCAATATGCAAGACAGCCAACAAAGTATGTCTACCTCATTGGAAAGAATAGATGCCAGCCTTATACAATTAAACACAGGACTAAACAACCTAACTGGGGCTGTTCGTGAACTCTCTGGGAATTTAGTCTCTGTGTGTGCTGGTGCCCTAATCATCAGTTGGCAGCACCGTAAGCACTAGCCCAAGCCCCTCATTGCCCGCTACTCCTGTGTGTAGCAGTGGGAGGATCAGGGGTGGCAGACGGGCATCCACCAGCCAGCCCAAGTCTCCTGAGCCAACAGCAAAGGAAAAAAAATAAAAATGCTTTTTTGGTTTACATATGGCAATGTACCTTTTTTGGATTCTGCAACACAGACAAGTGACATTGTGCAGAGTGTTATTTATGTTGATTTAAATTGATTTAAAGTAAAAATATTTTCTTTATGCACACTGGTGTTGTTTACTTGAGTAATCTGGGTACACTTATGATATGGTTTTTATCTATCAATAATACCTAAATGGTTACTTCAACAAACATACACATACCCTTAAAATGAGGCTAATAGTGTTTGCAAAAACCTATGTGTGTGATGTTGATAATGATGTTGGTTCTACAAGAATAGGTAAAAATGATAAACAAGGTTACTGGTAATTATGAAACAATTTCACTTACTTACAAACCATACTCACCCTAAAATTGTGTCTGGATGATCCTTTCCACCTCTGTATTATGAACATCAGCTGCTCGGATGAAGTCACCTGCTTCGTTACTGTCTACTGCTTGTGGTAGGGGTATACTTTGGTTTAGGTCCAAATTATGCAGCACACAGCACTTCTACACCATATCAACCACCTTACCTGTGACTTAGAGAAGCACACCACAAAATGTATCAAGGCACCTGAATGTGAACTTCAAAAGAACAAAGGTATGTTCTATCACACATCTATGGTCCCTTTCTATAGTCCTCATTAGCAAGCATAGACCAATGGCTGATGTGTTTGCCAATCACGCCTATAAAATGCAGCGTGATGTGGTTCCACAAGTATGTATTTTAAATGGTGACCCCCATCTGGAAATATTAAATGTTGCCACAATAATAAAATCAATTTTAAAAAAAACATTAATCAATAATTAAATTTGGCCCACTAATATATTCGTAAAATAAATTGTCCCCCCTAAGAAAATTAATAATTAATTTTGCCCCTCTACAACAAAAAACATGGTTTATTAAAACTCCCATTGTGCCTCCTATTATAGTAACATTGACAGGGGAGCGCTGGCAAATTTTAGCCTCGGGGCAAGACCAGGCCCAGCGCTCCCATTAGGCAAGGTTAGGCACTTGCCTAGGGCGCCAGGCTCTGGAGGGCGCCTTAGAAAAAAAATTACTTTAAAACTGTGCGGCGACCGCTGACCATACCTTTCACGGCCGCCGCACAGCTTCCGATAAATCCACGGGGAGGGGGGAAGGGGCTATGGATCACCATCGCCGCCTCTCTGCTCCGTCTCCTCCCCTCCACTCACTGACTGTCGGGCGTGACATCATCATCACGGCCCGACAGTGTCAGTGAGTGGAGGGGAGAAGACGGAGCAGAGAGGCGGCGGTGTTGAGGCAAGGTAAGGAAAGACGTGGGGAGGAGGGAGGAGGGCGCCGATTTTTAAAGTGTGCCAGGGGGGGGGGGGGGGCGCTGATTTTGACAGTGCGCCTAGGGCGCCAAGGACCCTAGCACCGGCCCTGGGCAAGACTCAACTCAGCAGCCTATTTTAAAGGATAAAAATGCATGTAGCCCAGTGACTCAGCCCAAGGCAGCCCACTATGGAACTGGCCCAGGGGGCAGATGCCCTCCTGCCCCCCAGCCCAGCCTGCCCCTGAACATTGCCCAGCAGTGTAACAGTGATGTGTTTGGCAATCTCACCAATAGAAAGCAACGTGTTCTTTCTGACAGTTTTCAATTCAAACTCAAAATTGCAAAATCACAGCTTCATACATTTAGCGATTTGTATAGCTAGAGTGGCAAAATGTCAGGACTGCGATTTGTAGCAATTTTGAGAATGGTGGTTTTGAAAGAAACACTTTACTGGCGATTTTACATCAATTCACTGTTTAATACATCGGCGAGTATAAACTCGCGGGAGAAAATCACTGAAAATGCAAAATTTCAGCAAAAACCATGTAGGCCTGGGTCTACATAGGCAGAATTGGTGAGGCTGTGCCTTTTCTTTATGTGTGCTTGGCAGCTAAATTATTAACTATACTATAAAGCATCTTTTTGTTTTATTCACATGGTTAATGAGATGTGGTTGAATTAAACCATAGAACCCTAAGATGATAAATAGTAAGGGAAGTGGGGGGAAGAGGGCAAATGATACAACAAATGTTGTGAGCAGGACATACTTGGGATTCAGTGAAGACCTTGATCTTGTATCTGCTGTACCTTATATATGTAGAACATTTTACAGGGATAATAATTGCTCAATCTCACCATGAATTTATAATTATTAATATGGCAGAAGAAACATCTAGAAAGGATAAACTTTAAAACACTTTAATAATCAATAATTAAAAACAACAACTACAACATATACCACTTAAGGCTAAATGAATCACAATCCTTACTGACATATATTAAAGGAGCATGTGCAATTTTTAAGGTGAATATAGATGAAAAAATCTATAATATCTAGAAATGTTCACTGACCCCCGTGTTCTGGTTTTGGTTTTGGATCTGGATTAACTTTGTTTTTTGGTTTTGGCAAAACCTCCCTTGCATGTTTTGATTTTGGTTTTGGTTTTGGATCCCATTTTGTTTCCTAAAATCCCTATTTTTTTTGCTAGAATCACATATTTTTGCTTTTTTTCCCTCCCAACCTTCAAACAAAGACTGGATGGATGCTAACCGACAGAGCAATGACACACGGCAGTTCATAGCACATCTAAGAAACATTGCCACACAGCAGTGGCAGAAAAGAAAAGTGGTGCAAGATGGCATTGTACTTGGACCACGAAACCAGTTATGGTTGATTTGATCGCTCCACCAATTCCTTGGATAACTGTGGTAATTCTACAGCTAATACATGGCAATGAGCGCTGACCCCCCCCCCCCCCTCCCCCGGGATGCGTGCTTTTGTCTGACCCAGACCAATCCAGGGTGACAGACAATGCACTAAAAAGAGCCACTGTAATTCACAGCAAAAAGCAAGTTCATCACTGAGCTTCGAATCACCCCCAATTCCCAAAAAATTATAATATAGTTAGGTACCTTTGACGCAAAGTGCAGATTACAGATACTTTGGGCAATACTGATGAAACAGCAGCAAATTGGAAGGTAATACATATACACGTCTATTTAGACATCAATACTTACATTACTTCTGCAAGTAACGTTGTTCTTTGTTAATAAAACTGTTGTCTTTCTACCTTTCAATTTTTTTAAAAAATAATCCTTCACCATTCTTTGGATTTTGATAATTGATAGATGGATCAGAGGTGGGACTAATTATGGTCAATTTTTTTTACAGTAGACAAGACCAGATGTCAAAATGTTGTGCTGAGTCATCTGCATCATCAATGGGTGTCTAAGAATTTTGCAAAGCACACAACAGTATATAGCACATAAAGGTAACATTGGCACACAGCGGTAGCTGAAAGGAAAAGTGGTGCAAGATGGAATTCTCTTTGGGCCCTCCCACCTACCCTTATGTTGGATCTTAAAAAGGACATGTACACTTTAACAAACCAAGCACTTCAGCGACAAGGAGTGCTACTTTTGAGGCTGATGTGCTTGGTTTGTTTGGACCCCCACAAAACAAGCTAACAATGGCCTTAAGGCACCTAAGGTAACAGTGCTGTTAATGAACTCTACTGTGGCAAGATGTTGTTTTCATCATCCTTAGCCTCATCCTCACCCTCATCAGTTTGTACATCATCCTCACACATTATTAATTAAGCACCGTTGGAATCCACCATTACAGAAGTCTCAGTATTTTGATGCAATTGGTGGGAAAGGCCTTCCTCGTGGAAAATGAAGTTCATTTTTATAAGCATCATATTTTCCACATTTTGAGGAAGTAGCCTCCTACATTGATCGTTGACAAGCTTCCCGGCTGTGCTGAAAACTCTTTCAGAGTACACACTGGAGGGTGGGCAGCTTAGGCAGTCCAAAGTGAGTTGCTACATGGGTCTCCAAATTCCCTAATAGTATGTAAAGGGACTGTCTGATGTGTCTATCTCTAAGGTGTCACTAAAATAATCCTCCATCGTCCTTTGGATGTTGATAGTAGAATCAGGTGGAGTTACGGCAGAGGTGTCACAATTTTTAGTCAATTCATTTAGATCAGACTAGATGTCAAAATGTTGTGCTGAGTCATCTGCATCATCCCTGGGTTTCTTGGGAAAGCTAAGATTTTTCCTAGCAGCAGCTGAGTGAGAAACTGAAGGAGGAGACGCTGTCCTGTCACGTAACACTTGAGCTGTCATCTTGCTCTCCAGGAGCTCATTGCATCTCTTCAGATCTGGGTCAGTTGGAAACAAAGAGAAGACATAGCTCTTAAACCTAGGATCAAGCACAGTCGCCAAAATGTAGTGATCCGATTTCAAGATTTTGATAACTCTTGGATCCTGGCTAAGTCCGACATTTTTAGCGTAATTGCTTTGTTTAATCTCTTCCTTCAGTTTCTCAAGCTGCTTTTACAAAAGTCTAATTAAGGGAATCACTTGACTCAAGCTAGCAGTGTCTGAACTCACTTCACAGGTGACTTCTTCGAGATGGTTTCAGCACCTTGCACAACAAGGAAAGTATTCTCCACTGCGCTTGAGTAAAATAAATCCCCCTCCCCCCTCATGACTTGTGGAGTAAACGTGGATGGTTTTTCGCTGTTCCTCCATCCACAAAAGCATATATAGGGTGGAATTCCACCTTGTCACCACCTCTTGCTTCAGTTGATGGTAGGGCAAATTAAATTGCTCTCGTAGCTGTAGCAATCTCCTACATGCTGTTGCTGAATGCCGGAAATGTCCAGATATTTTACGGGCCAGAGACAGCATCTCCTGCATATCCCTGTCATTTTTTTAAAAAGCTCTGTACGACCAAGTTTATTGTGTAAGAAAAACAGTGAATGTGATGGAATTCACCCAGCTGTAATGCTCTCACAATAGTGGTGGCGTTATCAGAAATGACATATCCCGAGGAGAGTCCAAGCGGGATAAGCCATGTTGCAATGACATCTCTTAGTTTTTGTAACATATTGTTAGCTGTATGCCTCTTAGTGAAGCCAGTGATACACAGAGTAGCCTACCTCTGACAAATGTGACGTACTTAGGTACATACTACTGCTATTCCTGCTGGTGAAGGTGAGTCACCAACCCAGTGGGCTGTCACAGTCAAATAATCTTTAGTTTGCCCAGTTCCGCTTGTCCACATATCTGTGGTTAAGTGTACAGTGGGCATTTTGTAGCCCAAAAAATACATTTTTATGAACCATCATCCTCATCAACATTCTCATTAGCGCCTTAGTCAACTACACATATATCCCCCTCAACCTGCTGCAATTCCAAAGTTGCATCTTCAATTTGTGTTTCACCGGCTACTCTTGGGCTGTTCATGCACACATCTGCAGAAATGCTGAAAGGGGCCTTCTATATGGGTAAACTACCAGAAAGGTCAAGATTACACATAGCTCTCATGGATACACTCTCCTCAGGGATTTGTGTCATTTCTGAATCTGAACATACATTTTCCTCTAATGCCTTACTGTTTTCTTCCAGCTCGCCTTTTACAAATAAAAGTATTTGGACACCGAATGACAAGGTCTTGCATGGTCATGACTGATCTTACAAGAAGATGCTCAGTGACAGCTGCAGAACTAGCACTCATAGAGAAAGGCGAAGGCCTCATTCTTTCCTTGCCACTGCGTGTGTAGAATGGCATGTTGGCAATTTTATTTTTTTCTGCTGATAACTTTGCCTGGATTACAGGTCTTTTTTTCTTTACCAAGGTAAAAGGTGTTTTTTTTACATTATTGCTTCCCTAATTTAAAACACTATGCACTTTAACATAGGCTTTAGCAGATGGCGTAGAGGGATTACTATCATCATGACTGGTGCCAGCAGCTGCTTGGTGCTCCTGGTCTTCTGTGTACTGCTGTGAATCCATTTTGAAAACACAGTACATTGTGACTGCAGATTAAGAACAACACTGCCACCCTTATTATTTGTATTTTAGCAATGACAATTAGCAATGGAGCAATGTACCTCTCTTTTTTGTGTGTTACCTATATAACACAGTACAATGTGACTGCTGAGTTAGAAGACCAAGCCTGCCATCCCTATTATTTCTATTTCAGCAATGACAATTAGCAATGGAGCATGGGGGTCAGTGAACATCTAATCTATATTGTGTGATAAGACCATTGTATAAGAGAACGATTGTACAGCAGTCTGGATTGTGAGAGAGGATATACAGTGACTTTAATCTGTACTATTATACAAACTAGCCGATACTGTCTAGTTTGAAAATTATATGTCATCTGAGATGGCCACCTTTTACTGGAAGGTAACAATTTCTTAAAGCTGGGACCCAGTAACACCTTGAAGGATATTTACTAACCTGCAATTTGATCAAACTGCAGGTTTCCCTGTGCTTTGATGTGCAGTTTCTAAACCGCCATCCCAATTTTTATATACGGGAGATATACAATCTGTTTCATGGCAAACCGCCGCTTATTATTAAAACAAAACATTGAATAACAATGGTGAGTAACACTAGGCCCCTCTTGGTACCCTGGCCGGTAGGTACCAGGGTAATACACTACAAGTGCCAGCATGCACTCACAGTACATAAGTGCAGAGGATATAAATATTTTGGGGGCCACAGTTGAGGGGGGTCTGACTTCCCTGTCAAAATCCCATTTGTATATGTGAGCTTTTCCCCATTGGGTGGTACATGGGACCCTTCAATGAATTTGCTATGGGGCCCACAAATGTCTTGTACTGGACAAGCAATAGTACAAGCAATCATATCTATTGTGCATATATTCTATATATTTTCGGCTATACTACCATCAGAATCATTAAATGATTTCTATATATTACTTAGCCAGCCACTAAATATTATGCTCTACTTGAGTTATGTAACCCAGGGCTGGATTTGTCACTAGGAAACAAAGGCAAGTCCTTATATACCCTGTTCTCCACTATATATTTATGTTCAGAACTGTATTTAACAATACAATACATTTACACATACAAACCAATAGAACAGAACATTGCTTATGAAAAATAAATTTGTGCAGACATTACAGAAAGAAAAATCTGAGTGTGGCATATGCTTGACCGGGATTTCAGTATAAATGGGAATAGAACACGATGGATAAAAATAATGGTGAAAAAGCAGGGTGGTGAGCTGTAACTGAACAGGGAGGATCCAGATGAGAAATATTGCAAGACATAGATTACTTTAAGAAAATATTGGTCGACTGTTGAAATGTGTCGTCCAGGGCTACCATGTTATAAGAACAGATGAATTGTGAAGGGCTCTGATCATCATCTCCATTCAGTAGGTGTACCATATCCATTTAGAACGGATTGTATTGAAGGGGAATGAGGCTTGTTCTAATCTGCTGCCAAGTTACTAGTTGCATCAGAGATTATATGATTATATGCATCTTGTTCTGGTGACATGTGGCTGATGGGATCTCCAGCAGAGAAAAAATCTTAGAGAGAAAGCAACATCTAAGAGCAAGATCGACTAAATCTGGTTATAAAATTTGCTCAAAAATTCTGGAGTCTAGGACATAGCAATTAGATATGGAGGATTAATCCTTCTGCAGAGCATCCCCTACTGCAGGCATTAGAAATATCTAGATTGGATTTGTAGGGTTCAAGGGCACATATGTAGCGCAACCTAGTGACATTTTAGTAAACCATGCACCCTAGTGAATACAGGAGGGGTCACCTGGAGGGCGAGTTAGGTGCTTGTGCAAAGAGAAGGGATTAAAGCTGATTGCTATGGTGAGAACCCAGCCCAGTCTGCGTGTGACTGAGAAGAAGAGAGGTTATGTGCTATAGCTGGGGACCTGAAAGAGTGAGGAGGATGCTCCCAGGCTCCCCCGGCATTGCCTGGGAGTGTGAGTGCGGTGACTGTGCAAGTAATATGTGCCTGAGTTGGGGTAGAGTCCCCAGAGCAGAGACCCTGGAGCAAAGAGGGGAATTGCTGTAAGTAGCAACATGCATACACTGAGGGATGTAAGAGCTGCATATGTATTGAATATAAGCTGCACTGTGATTCTGGCTGAACTGTGAGTAGCTGTGGAACTACTGTGACCAGAAGAACCTGGTATGTACTGTGATAAAACTATCAGTGTGGCTGCATATACAGAGGGGAAGAGTTCCCAATCACAGAGAGGGGGAGAATCACTGAAGAGAACTCCAAGAAAGAGACAGGGAAATTTTGCATGGAAACCCATAAGAGAGGGTTGCTGCAAGGGACAGTGTAGCTGAAGTGTCAGTGCCAGGGGCTGCGAGTACACAGAGTAAGGTGTCAGAGCCATATGCAGGTAAACCCTGGTCATTTAACCCATGCCCATCAGCTAGCCTGGGCTTGTGAATGAGATGCACTGTGTAACCTTTGCAACCCACACTACTGTGGAAGTCGAATAATTGGGTGAAGTTGTTTCAATTAATAACCATCAATTTAATTTAACTTTATGTAAAAATATGCGAATAGCACGCTACGGCGTGAAATGGCATATTTAGCAATAACACGTGCGAACACTTCTGCATACACTTACACTCACACATCACTGGTAAATAGTTCACCTTAATAAAGTTCCAACATACAGTCTTTTATAATCAAATGTATTAGATTTAATAGTTTAATACAATAATGTTAAAAATACATTGTTGATATCTAAGGATAAGGATATAGGAAACATATCATGTTTAGTGTCATTCTAACCCACTTTTCACCATCACACATCTGCTACTATCGGCAAAACAGTCACATCTTGCGTATGCAATTATGGATGATAGAGGAAGAATGATCAGAATGATATTGTGTGTGTAATGCAAATAGACCAGTTAAACCAGCTTATAAGAGGGAAGACACGTATGCAGCTGTTGAAGAGTTGATCTCCACCTTTGGAGGGCATTGTTTGAACCGACTTATGACCTGCATTATTCTGGACTGACCTGAATCCTGAATCTATGGAAACATGCCAAGACATCACTACTGCTTTTTTTATGTATCACAAAATGTATATAAAGCAGGCTCTGGGAGCACTATACAGTCTACTTGACCACAGACTTCAGGATTGAATGACTGTATGCTGGATCCAGAGCGCTTGCATATGTATCGGCTGTACTTTATTTATTGAATTGATATTTGTTTCATCTTGCTATTAAATCTCTTTGTGTGTTGGAATCACACAAATCGCAGTGGACAATTTTCATTGGTAGCAACTAGATGGACATAACACTACACAGAGTGACAGGGAGTTGCACATAGTAAAAGCAATATATTTCCTTTTTTTTCACACAGATGAAGTTGGAATATTGGAGATTACAAATGAACGATTAGTCACCCCTTTGGTTGAAACTGTAGCTTTGGTTAAACAGTATATGGCTGAAATACCAACTAGAAGTTTTCCATTGAAACTCATTGACCTAAGCACTAAAAACATGAAAGGTTTAGATACACGATTGAACATTTCTCAGCATCCAGTGACAGAACCAATTTGATACATTTGTGTGCATGAATAAAGTGAATCAAGTCAGTGGTTCATCTGGTTTTATCAAGGTCCTGCCGTCCCAGCATAAAACCGACCTGTTCAGAATGAATTAAGAAAGGGATGACAGGGTATAATTTATTTGTTAAGATTATTGCATACATTTTTAGGTTCACATTTAATAGGTATATTGGCCCATAATTTGAGCAGAGGGTGGGATCCCAACTGCTTTCGATATTACTATGATATTGGCTAAGGAGGTAGCTTGTAAAAATTGTCAAAAATGATCTAGAAGTGCTGAAAATATTTTTATATTATTGAAGGGTGAATATGGCCCAGTGCCTATGAGGATTCAGCCCACTGATCGCTGCAAGGGTTTCTTATAACATGATATCAGTGGTCAGCTGCTTTTGATACTCACTAGAAATTTGTAGCAGAAGGCTAGGAGTTATATAGAAATCCGATAGCTGTTCCAGTTGGTCAAGTGGCCAGGTGAAGGAGAAGGCCTGGACAGGTTAGACAAAGTTCATAGTAGGTCTTAAGCTCATTAGTCATGTCAATGGGTTCGAATGTTGGGTGACCATTATCATTATTTTTAATTTTGGTGATCAATTTGAGAGCCCGCTTTTGAGATCGGCTTTATCATAAAACTTTTGCTGCAATTTTTCAAGGTAATGGGCAGCTTTACGTGAAAGTACGACATTGAACTGACCTCTGAGGGCATCAATCTGAGATAGGATAGCACTACAGAGGGTCAGCATGAGCTGTGATAAAAGCTAAACAATATGCCTTTCTAAGTGGGCTATATCCTGAGTTGTATCTTTTTGGCTGCACTGTGGATACTAATGAGTCTGCCCCTAATAGTGGATTCATGTGTCTCACAAATTACTTCTGGCATGGTCCCATGTGAGGAGCTGTGTGCAAAGTATTCAGTGATAACCAATTTGATCTTTTTGGATGTGGATTGATTCAGCAGTTGAGAGCCATCCAGTAGCCATCTGTCACTCTGAGCGGGGAGACTTAGGTCAAGATACATATAGACTCCTGAATGCTCTGTACATGAGAGAGGAGTGATACCTACCTCAGTGGTAACTTGACTTAGAGACTGCAAGACAAATATTGTATCTCACAGTGAATAGGATTGATTGTCAAATTAGGAAAATTGGGAATCTTGCGGGAGAGTTGACTGGTTTTGTAGAGGGAGGATGCATTTTGTCCATTTGTGAGTCCATAACAGTGTTAAACTCCTCCCCAATAATTATGCGGCTCTGCTCAGTCTGCTCAATGCACTGGAAGTGTCACGGGCACTAGGAGTTCTGCCCAGTATTCACCAGGTGACTATGCTTACCAGAGGGGCGGAGTTTGCACAGCGGTCCTCTGGCAGCAGGGTGAATAGTGGAACGTATATAACAGCAGATGGAGAGAGGATGCCAATGGAATTGATGATAGTCAGTGACTTGCAGCTATACTGGTTGATGAGTCAGCGACTTGCAGCTATAGTGGAAGGCAGGTTTCAACCACAGAGAGCCAGGTGGACGTGAGCAAGTGAAGGAAGGTAATGAGAGAGTCAGTGGTCTGCGTTCAGCAAGTTGTACCACTGCTGTGAAGGGAAGACTTGTCCAGGTGCAGGTAGGTAGTGGGAAGTCAGTGGTCTGCGTTCAGCAAGTTGTACCACTGCTGTGATGAGAAGACTTGTCCAGGTGCAGGTAGCTAGCGGGAAGTCAGTGGTCTGCGTTCAGCAAGTTGTACCACTGCTGTGATGAGAAGACTTGTCCAGGTGCAGGTAGGTAGAGGAGGCGTCAGTGGTCTGCGGACAGCAAGTTGTACCACTGCGAGGAGGTGAGGACTTGTCCAGGTGAGGATAAATGGAGATATGAATAGAGTCAATAATTGTATGAATACAATGAGATCACAGAGGAACTTGCTCCAAACAGATATGCAGCGTTATAGCTAATAGTCTATGGTGGAATGTACCGCTGCTAAATAGAGAGGCTTGTACAAAGCGGATATACAGCGTATCAGCTAATAGTCTATAGCGGGTATGGATACCGCTGCTGAGTAGAGAAGCTTGTCCTAAGCGGATATGCAAGGTAACAGTTGAAAGTCTATAGCAAGTAAGCATACCGCTGATGAGTAGAGAAGCTTGTCCACGAGGATATGCAGGCACAGCAGGAGCGCTGAACGGCTGAAGCGGGTATGGGAACCGCAGGTGAGCAGAGCAGGTAATCCAACAGACAGCTGAAGACACGAGCAGGATACAAGAGTCAGTAGCGGGTATGAGAACCGCTGATGAGCGGAGCAGGTAATCCAGCAGACAGCTGAGAACACGAGCAGGATACAGAAGTCAGTAGCGGGTATGAGATCCACCGATGAGTAGAGCAGATAATCAGCAGGAAGCTGAAGACACGAGCAGCACACAGGAGTCAGTAGCGGGTATGGGAACCACCGATGAGTAGAGCAGGTAATCAGCAGGAAGCTGAAGACACGAGCAGCACACAGGAGTCAGTAGCGGGTATGGGAACCACCGATGAGTAGAGCAGGTAATCAGCAGGAAGCTGAAGACACGAGCAGCACACAGGAGTCAGTAGCGGGTATGGGAACCACCGATGAGTAGAGCAGGTAATCAGCAGGAAACTGAAGACACGAGCAGGACACAGGAGACACCTTCAGAGACTCACAGGGAATGAGACTCAAGATCAGGCATTGATGTAATGAGCACAGGTGCCTTAAATAGGGAGAGGTGCCTGATCTACCAATTAGATTAAAACCAAAGGTCATAAGAGTTCATGCGCAGTCCATCAAGATGGCGGACAGCCGCGGCTCGGGACAGGCGCCGGCAGGAAGGCTAGAGAACCACGCACCAGCGCAGAGGCACTCACGGTCCGGTGAGTGACAGGAAGGCTGTTTTAAAGAAGGAAGCTTGCCTTGGTTGGGAGCATACAGGGACGCAAAGGTGAAAACATAATATATGTATTCTGGCGCTCACCAATCACATAGAAAATATAAAAATCTGCATTTCAGTTACCAGATATAAAAATACTAAAGGATGGTCCAAACATCCTCTATATCCCCAAATTATGAATTCATCCTCTTACACTGTAGAACAGGATCTTTCTGCTTAGGAACTCAGCATATGGAGAGAAGGGGTAGAGAAAGGGAAAAACAATCTGGTATAATAAATAATGTCACATCCAAAAGCCCACTAATATTAATTACAATAATTACAATAAATATGTAATTATGATAAGAATCAGTTCATTTGGTGTGAAGAAATAATTCTAGATGGAAAGTTCATCACATGATAAGAGAACCACACCACATTTTCTATCATGCTTACTGTAGTGAACAGAGAGGAATTACAGTTATAAGGATTAACCAATAACATAATTGTGGGGAAAAATACCTAATCATAAACGCAGTGTAAATATGTTATATCAAATGAATCCATTGATATATTGAGCTACTAAGGTGTAAAATGTGAAGTCAGAGGGTCTGGTGTGTGTTTACCTAATGCTTCTGCCCACCTCTATGTTAAAAAATAACAGCAGCACTTTCAGGGAAAGCTAAGCAGCTTTAAAGTCCCCTTGGGTGAGCGGCAGCCTGACCTAGGAGAGTTTTTTGACACCGAGAAAGACTCTAAGGAGCCGTTAACAGCTTGAAATCTCATGAAGGCTCTCTATGCAGCTATCTACAAATATGAACTTCAAAGAAAATGCCTTCGTATTTCATATTTTGGGAAATATGTGTGCCTCTCCATACTAAGGGGCAGAAACCACACCAGAGTTGTGAACTACAGGTACTAGCGGTACCAGGTAACAGCTGTAGTCACAACTTTGGGAAAGGTATGTCATATTGTTATAATTCCATCATGTTTGGTATTTAAATGTGCGGGATTATGACAGGTCTATTGACGGGAGAGTTATGTGTCTGGATATATCTGATAAAAGATAAGACAGTTCAAAATTTAGGAATAGTTTTGAACAAGCCTTAGGTAACATCCAAAGGACATTTCCGCCTCCACATTAGCATCCATTCTGCCCATGTGAATGCCGTCCCATTTGATTTTGCTTAAAAAACCTGTGTTGTGAATGGACAAACTGTCGGTCTTTTGGGAAATCAATAATAATTGATAAGCTGTCCATCTTCAAGCCAATTTCCCTTGGCGCAGATTATACCAATTTGTCTGTAGGTTATACTCTGAATTTTACTCCTTTATTTTACTTGTTTTGCAACTTTATTTGTATAAATATTTAAAGAGAACAGAAATGTATACGAGGGGCACTCTGGGGATCAGACAATATAAAACGTATGTCAAACTTTATTGATATGTGTTGAAATAATGTCGAGTAATATACTCATAACCGAGTTAGCGAAATACAAAAAAATGTGAATGGAATGATAAACCAAAAAAGAATAAACTAATAAAACTAGCAGAAATTCTGCTAGAACGCGCTGTCAATGCTATATATATATATATATATATATATATATATATATATATATATATCCATAGGTGTTTTAAGAAGTAATGAAAATGTATCCTTCTGAACCTCAATACAATAATTATATTTTAATTTAATTTTACAGGAAAAGTTTAATTTTAAACAAAACCTGTATCAGCTATAATAGCCGATGTATAAGTGGATAATGACATCCTATATAATATCAATTAAATAACCAATAGGGTTTAGGTATTCTTGAGGGAATTTCAGAGAAGGGGGGACTCTTCTAATGTAAATAGATATGTCCACATTCATGTAATTGATAGCTTTCTCAGCAAACAAAAATGTGCTGCAAGGGTCTGCACTACTATGTAACAAAAGGATCCTGGGACAATTAAGCCTAAAATGACTTATCCTCCTGCCTCTAAATATTAGGAAGGCTAAATAGTCAGACTGTCCCCCGGAGTTCCTACTTTATGAAATCTAATAGAAGAAGCCCCTTAGCTTGCTACTGACAAGAACACCTAGGATTCGTAAATGCAAAAGGTAGTCTAGAAGACCTTTTGATAAAGTCTTCTAGACGAAACGCGTTAAGGTGAAGGAGATGTTTCTGTGAGGTTCTCTGGACTGCTTATAACCTTTGTCCCCTGTATTAGGAATTTCCATGGGAGACACCGGACAACCTACTCAGATAAGCTATTTTTAATCTGTTTTGATGTACGGGCATTTGCTTACCTTTGCTATTTGGATAATAAATAACTATTTTAAATATACTATCTGTGGACATATTACACTATCTTACCCTTATTTCGAGTTACAGTTTGAGTCTGGCCTGTTTTGAAGAGGAGCAGGATCACAGATAAGTCTGCACTACTACAGATAAGCCTGAACTACTTATTATTTGGTACGCGGCAAATACAGCACTTTGCAATCTACATGATATTATATCTGGTATCACACTATGTTTGGCGCTTCTCTCCTTATTGTTTTATCTATATAACACCTTCTGTCCAATTTTAATAGTTATTTAATGGTATATATTGATGAAAACAGAACTTTGAAATGACAAACATTGCAATATCATCTATATTATCCATAAAATGAAATCCTCCGATTTTGGCCATCACATAGAATCCCAAAGAGACAAAAATGAGAATAATCAATTTCAGGCAAATCATATACAATATAATGAAAGAAATGAGTACAAATACACATGCAGCAAAAAAAGAATGAATTAAGAAATCTGTAAGAGCTAAAATTAATTAAGGAGCCACTTCAACACAAAATCTGCATTTAGACCATTTGGTGCCAGAGTTTTGAGTTTATGGATCCAAGGCATCACTAGAATGACTGTTTTAGAGAGGAATATGGCAGTCACTATTAGAAAGACAACCCTTTAGGGTTAAAATGAAAGGACCTGTGCTGTTTATTAAAATTATCATTCTCTGCTTTCTACAGTCCACTGAGGGAAAAAAGATTTGGGAGAACTGTTTACCTTAAAGGCAGGAGTGTGCACCTGTCAGATGAGTTTCTTGAAGAAACACAATCTGCTTTCTCCCTCCTGTTTTCTTGGAGAGTTGAGACCATTTGTATTCACATAGAGTCATTTTTAATCCATTTGTACAGCAATGTTAGAACTATTATAAAGTCACCAAGACAGGTGCTAGAAAGGAAAACATAAAGCTTAGTTTGCCTGGATTCTGGGGTGGGGAGAAGGAGAGAAGATGCCAGTGGAATGCAAGGCAGGAATGCGGAAACAAGGGAGCCCAGTGGGGCAGAAAAGGTTTCATTGATAATGATTTATGCTTGCGGGTGGGTAGAAATTATTGGAGAAGTTGACCAGGAGCTAGGGTCCTACTGAGGCAGAATCATGTACTGCCTGGTTAAAGTGGAGTAAGCGATTAGTATCAAAGGGATGGGAGGTTAGGTGAGAAATAAGAGAAGAAGTTAAAAGTTACAGGCAATGGGGGGGTACATAGGGGAAGAAAGAAAACATGAGAGAGTATTTGGGGTAAAAGAAAAAAAGTAAAAGGAAATAGGGAGAGGAGGGAAGGGGTGAAGGGGTGTAGAACTTAAAAGAATCAAAACATCTTAAGGAGTGTCAATGTCAATGGATTTGGAGGGTTGATCCCCCAATATTAGATAGCATAAGTTTTGCAAATGGTAACAGAAATGTCTCCTCCGAGTGCATTATTTTGGGGATTTTTTTCATCACCAGGGAATATTTGTGCCTCCCTGATGTGTATGTATGCCCCCATCGTGGCATAGTCCAAATAAAGCTTTCCCTTGTAGAACAGCCTGTCCCTGTTGAAGTCAAATAATTGGATGAAGTCATTCTAAATGAATAAATATCAGTAGTTATGTTGTCCTATGCGATTGTGATTAGTACGCAACATGGTAAATACACTTACATTCACACTTAGATTTGTAAATAATTCACTTTCAATAAAGTTTCCAACTCACATTCTTTTAGTATTAATAAAAGAATTTAGAGATTTATTACACAATGGTAAACCTATATTAAAGATATTAATACTCTCTGTTATTAAGATATTAATGCTCTGTTAATAGGTTAGTTTATGTAGAATTTGTGACGGTTCTCTGAGGCAAGATGTACACAGCTATTGGAGTGAGTTGCCCCCACCTTTGGAGAAGCATCGTTTGAACTGACCTATGACCTGCACTGTACTAAACTATCCAATGAAAAATGATCTTAGTGTTATCTTTGTGTACATTGTGACATCATCACTGTTTTCTTTCAACTCAAACTGTGTAAAATCAGCCCACTGGCACAGTAACAGTCTCTCTCACTACACGGACTTCAGGATTGATGAGTTATTACTGGTTCCAGTGCGCACGTTTATGTATCGGTTAGGCTTTGTTATATTTTGTTATTAAATCTCTTTGTGTTTTGGAACCACACTGATCGTATTGGACAATCTTTTTTGGGGATAATAGTTATGGATATAATAAATGCCCTAATAAATGTGCCCATTTATTAGGGTATTCATCACCACTGCTAATTTTAGTCCATTGATAAGAAGTTCTGATCCCTCATGAGATCCAGGCGTAAATGTATAAAGCTCCGATTTCTGCAAGTCGCCGGAAATCGGTGACTTTGCAGGGAAAATTTAAAGCGGCGCTGGCTTGTAGAGGCAAGTCCCATCATATGGGACTTGCATCCATTGCCATTATCTTCCAGTACCAAATGATGAAAGGGCGAACCCTCTTGAGATTGTTGAACTTCAGCCATCAAAATAGAGACTGGTGAAACTCATTGGGACAGTCTAATGAGCTGACTTGGCAAGTTGTGGTCTGATCTGTTCCATTTCAGAAGTATTCCAATTTGAAACGTTCCGGATGAAAAAGAGTGCAAATTGTTGCACTGCCTTGAAGGTTGAAGACACTGATGACTTTCTTAGATCTGAACATACATTTTTGATATCCATGGAGGCCAAAGACTCACCCAGCTCCATGCCATTTATGACTGACCTTAAAGACACCGGGCCTGATTTATCCTGGCAGACATCTTGAGCACAACAAGCGTTTGCTTTAAAACTCATGGAATTCGGGCATACAAACAAATACAAGAAGCGGATCTGAAGATATGTGCAGTGATGAATTTGGGTGTAGATCTGCTCAGTTTTACAATACAAGACAGTGCAGGATATGTCCAATACCTATGTGGAATATAAATTTGCAAAACAACGCATAGCAAAAAAATATTCAATTAATATCACCTGAAAATATAGGGATTAATGATAAAACAGTTTTTTTTTTTTAAAAAAGTGTTTTTTGTATTTTTTTTCCATGACATGCATTTATTAGGATGTTCTTAATGTCTGCTGAACATAAAATACATTTTTACAGTTGTGTCACGATCTGGCTCCTGCAGCTCCTGTCTGCCAAGAGCTATGTTGTAATTTTGCATTTATAGGTATCCAGCTTGCAGTTCCACTGTTACACCAAAGGGGTCACTGTGGTAGTTAGACATCTCTCCTACCTGCAAGAGCTAGGCTCATTACTCCAGGATGCTTAGCACCTGTCCCTGGCTTATATAAACCTGCCTGTCCTAGCAGCCTTTACCAGTTCATCTGTTTCCATTACCTGTGCTTCTTTTCCTGTTTGTTATCCTGATTTATCTCCTGGTACTGACCTCTGCTCGTCGCACCATTTTGGCCCCTGCTCCTGTGACCCCTGACTCGGCTTTGATTGTAACTCTGCACCTGCTTCTCCCTAGTATCGTGGTGGACCATCTGGCTCTGAGGCTCTGATCCCTGGCTCGTTTGACTCTTCTGTGTCACTGTGTATGCAGTGTATTTCTTACCCAGCAACCCAGCTTCCCCAGTCTGAAGCAGCTACCCAGATATTCCAGCACCTGTGTCTGCAGTAGTTACATCATCATGTCTCCTGAGTCCTAACACTCATAACCAGTGTCGGACTGGCCTGCCGGGGAGCCGGTCTATCCCCCGGGGGGCCCTGTTACCTGATAACCCCGCCCTCTTTGTTGGTGGGGCGGAGCAGATAATTACTGAGTTGCGGTCAGTTTACATATGAAACGGAGACTGTCAAACTAATAAATCCTTCCCTACAGCCAGCACGTGAGAACACTTCCTGCTCCCGAGACAGAAATGCTTCACAGTGACACAGACGTCCTGTAGTCATAAAGTTGCCGTCCTAACTGCAGTGTGAGTCCGTGTAATCAGTAAGTGTAATAAATCGTGCAAACTTCTCTAGAACTCTCCACTGTGTGACCTCGGAGGGAGGGAGATAAATTAGAATGGCTTCATGGTGATATATGTCTTCAGTGCCTCTATAAAAGGATCCTATTGCAGCTGACCAATGAATGGATTCCTAATAAACTAGTACCAAATTCACTGTTTATATCATGTTCCATGTTTTCAATCAATTTTGGGACTCTATTCCCTATAGAAGCATATCTTTATCAGAATAAAACACATTGAGACAGTTAGGTCCTTATAGGATTGCATCTGCTATACGATTTAATATTAATGTTTTGCTTTTGCCCTTTGTAGTGGCATTGAATTATTATTGATTGTACATTTTGTGGATAGATCATTTTTTAGAGTCCTGTTTTTATTTGCCAGTGTCTAGAGTGTAGGGAGTGTGATTAGATTTATGTAATATTTTAAATGTGCATATATTTTTATGCTAATAAATTTGTGGTTTCTATAGTGCTTCATGGATATATTAATATTTAGTCTATACCCTTATATTGTGGTTTTCATATGATGAATGGTTGATCTCTAGTGCTGTATTATAGCATTTGTTTTCTGTGTACACTATGAGGGGAGAGAGCACTAACCACAAAGAATGGACAGCACACAAAGGGGGAGGGGGAGTGTAAGGGAAATGTGAGCAGATGGACAGAGACGGTATAGCCTTGCATTTAATATCATCATCATCATCATTTATTTATATAGCGCCACTGATTCCGCAGCGCTGTACAGAGAACTCACTCACATCAGTCTATCTGTCCCTAGTGATAAAAAGCATCTAAAATGAATTCAAACTATCAAGTTCCTAGAAGCTGCAGGGGGCCCTGGCGGAAACCAGGACACCATTCACTTACATCTCCCATATCGACACTTCTTGATTTATACTTTGACAACTGATTTCTACAGTGTATATGAAGGTTACCACATTTGATGTATGTGCGAAAAAATATTTGTGTAACGTCATGATAAACTGAAAAAAAAAATGGCCCTAGCAAAACTGCGCAGTGCCATTTCATCACCCAATGTCATCCAATTCACTGCAGCGCTCCCAAAAGGACTGGATTTTCTCCCTGACCCATTGTTATTAATTTGGAGTATGGCTTCCTGAGGCTTTCCACTTTCTGCTTAGGCCCTTACAGATTTTATAAAAAACGTCCACGTACCTCTCCATAGTCCCATTTTTGGTGAGACAGTCGAAATGTTCAGTTCCCTAAAGTTTGTGACTTTGCTGTAACCAGTGCATGTTTGAAATTGAATCAGGAAGTGACTTGGACAGATAGGAGGAGTAGCTATCAGTGATGGGGCTTATTTTGTTCCAATTGATATGTACAAATGTTAGGAGGTGTAGGTCTGTGTGCATGTGTACCAATATTTGCCATGTGTATACTGGCATATATGTATGATAGTTGTTTTTAGCCCTGTGTTGCGATGGTACAAGCACAAGAGTGTTGTGTATCAATTGATGTCTATTACTGTCTAGTTTGTTGAAATGCCTTGTTTTGGGCAGCACTGTGGCTCAGTGGTTAGCATTTCTGCCTTACAGCACTGGGGTCATGAGTTCAATTGCCGACCATGGCCTTACCTGTGGGGAGTTTGTATGTTCTCCCCGTGTTTGCGTGAGTTTCCTCCGGGTGCTCCGGTTTCCTCCCACACTCCCAAACTAGTAGGTTAATTGGCTGCTATTAAATTGACCTTGGTCTCTTTTGGTCTGTTTGTGTTTATGTTAGGGAATTTAAACTCTAAGCTCCAATGGGGCAGGGACTGATGTGAGTGAGTTCTCTGTACAGCGCTGCGGAATTAGTGACACTATATTAATAGCTGATGACGATTGATTGTATTCAATTCATCCCTCCCATTCCCCTGTCTCCCATTTCTCACACAGTGCCCTCCATGCTGCATTTGCTTCCCTTCACTTACCTTCCTATTGACTTCTTTCTTCTCTTCTGTCTTGTCCGTCGCGGCTCCTCACAGCAAATGTCCACTTTTTCTTTATGGACCATACTATGGTGCTATACGTTGTCCTCCATGGGCTGACCCCCATCCCCTTTAATGACTGACCACAACCCCTCCTACAGTTGGCCACACCCCATTGTAGTGGGCCCCTACCGCTGCATTTCCCCCGGTGGGCCCTTCATGTCCCAGTCCGACACTGCTCATAACTATTCTGGTGCCTTGTGTCTCCTGAGTCCTGACACCCGTGACTCCTCCGGTGCTTCTTGAGTTATCCAGGTATCCTGATAACCATGATTTCACCAGCCTCTCTGGCCTCAGTACCAGACTTGTCTTACGGCCTCTCAGTACTGACTCTTGAACTATATTATTGCCATTATCTGCATCTGTTGTTACTACGTTCTTTTGCTATTATTGCCTTACCTAAACGAATTGCATCCTGAAACCTGTGTACCCGTGTTTAATGAAAACCACTTTGTTCACTACTCTTTCTCAGTGGTCTTATATTGGGAATTCTGACAAGTTGCTCCTGCTTCCAAACACATGTTGTAGCTTGCATACGCAACTGTCATCACTAGTAATCAGGACTTAGACTAGCCCTATAGCTGAATATAAGAAAAATTTATTTTCTCTGGGTACTGTATTGGCGATGGACACTGATCACTAATTGCAGGAGGTTTGCAATCCCCCAGTAAACAATAATTGAAGAGAAAAAATATGCAATATTGTATAGGTATCCTAAAAATCAACTATGAACTATGGATAAAAAATGTTTTATTACCAAATAAAGCAACACGACAGAAAAACATGTACTTTTAAGATGTCCAAAGATTGAATCGAACGTGGCTGCAGGCACTTGAGTTTGAGATGGCTTTACTCTACACTGACTATGGGCGAATACCCTTTCCCCACCCCGTTCCGTCCCAGAAATCATAAGAAGCTGTAGTAACTGTTCATTGTGTGCCAAGATGATTTGATATAGCTGAGGGGGAATGATGAATTGGCTGTGGGAGTGGGTGATGAAATGACTGGTTAGATGGGTGTTAGGAACTTACCATCCTTGTTCCTGCTTGCGATCGCAGCCGGAGCACCGTGCTTCAGGCCGGGGCACGGCTGCGGTCATGTGATCTCAGAGGCGGGGTTTTTGATTTCTCCTCTCCTATTTTTTTCTTGCTCTGACATACTGGCTGTGTCAGAGCAACGAGTTACTCCTCGGCGTCTGGCTCCCTTTAAGTTCCTGTGCTGAATCTGCTATATCTCCTGTGTATAACCTCTGCTTTGTTGACTACCCTCCTGCTTGCTCCTTGGTGTATCCGACCCGGCTCAATCAGTGTACATGACCCGGCTATTTCTATTTCACCTTTCTTCTGCCCGTTCCTTGGTGAATCCGAACTGGCTGATCCTGTGTACCTGACCTGGCTAGTCCTTTGACCATTCTACTATCCGTTCCTTGGTGTATCCGACCAGGCCGGACCTGTGTACCTGACCTGGCTAGTCCTTTGAGCATTCTTATGTCTGCTCCCTGTAGTATCCGATTCTGCTGTGCTTCTGGACATTCACCCTGTGATTTTAATATCTGTGGTTGACTTAGTGTATCCGACCCGGAATCCCACTGAGACTCATCAGGACTTCTGTTTCGGTGCTGTTACTCTCACCTAATCCTGCCTAACGCTTCCACCTTTGAGTCTGTCTGTTGGATCTTCCATCCACTGTTTCTCGATCTATTACGTCAGGGGGCTAACCCAGGGACCGCGACCTGCAGACCTTTCACAGCCAAATCCATTCCGCCTTGCTGTGGTTCTTGATGAAGAGCGGGAGATCCGTTACACTCCACGCCCTCGGAAGGCCTGTTTCAACACTAATAGACGTCTCCCATGAGACGTAACAATGGGTGATGAAATCATGGGGGAGATCATAAATTGGCTGTTGGGGGGGTGATGGGGTGGCTGGTGGGGGGGTATGAACTCTGTATTGTGTGGCATTGATGAAGATGCTTTCTAAAGAACCTAATCATACACAGTTTGTTAACATTTTGCATTATAATACAATTTTTGCACATTTTCAAAACAGGACCCCAAATTTCCAAATGACAGCTAGATGACAACAAAGCTGCAAGAACAAGCAAGAAAGAGCAATAAAAGGTAAGAGAATATTTCTAAATTTGAGTGCTTGAGAATGATGGGAGGGGTAAGGGTATATTAGCCTAGGCCAGCCGGAAATCATTAAGCAGGTCCTGTCAGGAGGTAGCCAAGCACCATGATTACTCACACCCAGGTGTCTGAAGCGAACCACTGAATAGAAGAAGGAGGGCTTCCACTACAGTAACATGCTATTTATTTATCTGAAGGTTTGGAGGCTGGTTGCTTGGCTGAACAAACCTGTTGCCGTCTATGTGCAAAGAAAGTAATAAATAATTGACAACGCTGATATGCAACAAATTTTAATTTAAAATACATTAAAAGTAATAATAACCCATGCCCTAATAGATACCGAAATCCTATAATCAGTTAGTAGTCACAACGACACTAATAACAATTATCACTAGTCATCCACTATCTTGAAATATTCAATATACCGTATATACTCGAGTATAAGTCGACCCGAATATAAGCCAAGGCACCTAATTTTACTACATAAAACTGGGAAAACTTATTGACTCGAGTATAAGCCTAGGGTGGAAAAGAGCGCTAATTTAAAAACCTAAATAAAAATGATAGGTTCAATCTATGAAATCATTTTTAGCTAGATGACAAGGAACATTCATAAATGATTATAAAATCAGAGAGAGAGAGAGAGATAGTCAGAAAATATATAAGGATATTATGCCTCCTCTCAACAAGCATGCAAGTTCTTCTAAGCAACTGACTGAGGACTTCAAAACAACGGTAACTCAGAGTTACAAGGCAGAGAAAAGCTATACAAATATAGCAAAATGCTTCCAGTTAGGAATTGACCCTGTCAGAACCATCATTAAGAAGTAGAAGAGGTACTGGTGCTGTTTAAATCAAGGCAAAACCTGGAGACCCAGAAGATGTGATGGAACGGCTTGTAAATCCACCCCGCAGTGGAACGCATATGCGTTCCAACAACATGAAGTTCGGCATTTGGAACGCAAGTTTGCGTTCCAAATGCCGAACTTCCTGTGTTGGAACGCATATGCAGAAGTTGAAGCCGAGGGACCGGACACCAGGTAAGTTCACCCGTGTATAAGCCGAGTGCCCTTTTTCAGCATACAAAAGTATGCTGAAAAACTCGGCTTATACACGAGTATATACGGTAATTATTCAAAGATTATCAATCCTAAGGTGCACAAAAAAATAGTCCCATACGAATAATGTCCTTAGAAATTCAAACTACTGATAATGTGTTGCTTAACCAGAGAGAGCATAATAAATCTTCTCATATATTGCTTATATGGCCAAAAACTTATATAACATGCATGTTATTAATACATGTTATGGAACTTGCTTAGTCAGTAAGGAAAGAAAGGACAAGACTCCAGAAATCTTCACAGGCTTCCCAATCTTGGTTTAAGTGAAGGCAGTCACATATACTTAGCTTTGTGGACCATTCACCTGTATGAAAAGGCATACACCGCTAGTATAAATCTGAGAGAAAAAATGGAAAACGTGACCTCAGATTGTTTTCCGGAAAGCCAGTTGAAAACATTAGTGAAAGCGACCAGATGACTATAGTTGTTTGGATGAAAAGTATAACTGACAGACAGGTAATTGAAGCACAGATCCAGCGTGCCAACATATCCGTCTGTTGGGGTATCAGTGTCTCACACCACTGACGCGTTTCTCCGTCCACTATTTTGTGATTGGCGGTTTCATCATCCACGTGGTGTAAAGGATTGCTATCTACAGCAAGTGTCTTTAGCCTTACCTAGGCCTAGGGGTTTAACAGAAAGAGAGCAGCACTTTCCCCCTGTGGCCCGATAATTTTACCTAGTTCTGGCCCCAACAAGGCATTGCACTTGAATGGAAGTGACTCAAAGAGTTTTTTGGACACTACAACCAGTTCCCAGACTTTAAGCCAGAGCATATACGGCGACTACGGGCCAAATTCCTGTCTTCAATATGGCCCTGGTCAGGGGTAGCATTACTTAAATACTAAGGCTACCAAATGTGCTTCACCAAGGTTAAAAATTCAGACCTTGGCTTACCAGATTGTAATCCTTCTAAAATCAACTCAACGTTTTCTCTGCTGCAATGGTGATCCAGGTAGAGGCTAAGATGGGTCTAAGGGAGACCCCAACAGCAACATAAATAGACTTTGGCTTTGCATTTTCTATCCATGCCTTTAAGAGATGCTGCATTTGGAATAGGAATGGTTTTGGTTATCGATAAATGTGTGTCCACCTTAGGCTCTAGCTTTCTCCTATCCTCCACTTCCCAAAATCTGGCATTTTCTGTCATGTCTTGTTCACGATTTCCTCAGTTAATCTACTAACTGGGAAGAGGAAGGAAATTAAATGGACTGTTTATTTTTCCTTTTATACTGTACAGTGAAATATCAGCAACCTGCAGTTCCCCCTAGTATTCTAAATTAGCAAAGTAACAACTCAATAAAATAAGTACAGCCGATTACATACGCAGGCGCCCTGGATCCAGCATACAGTCATTCAGTCCTGAAGTCTGTGGTCAAAGATACTGCCTGTTGGCCCCAGAGCTCCTGCTTATATACAGATATTGATAGAGTGAAAACAATAGAGATGATTTGGCATGTTTCCATAGGTTCAGGCTTCAGGACAGTCCAGTGAAATACAGGTCATTGGCCAGTTCAAACGATAACCTCCAAGGGTGGAGGTCAGCTCTCCAACAGATGCATACTAATCTTCCTGCATAAAGCTGTTTTCAAACCAGTCTATTTGCATTACACACACAATAACATTCTGATCCTTTATTCCCTATAATCCATAATTTGCATACGCAAGGTGTGATCTGTTAGGCAATGGAACCGGATTAGAATGATACTAGACATGATATGTTTCCTGTATCGTGAACCTTAGATCTCACTAAAGTGTATTTGACATTACTATATTTAATTATAAATTCTGCTACATTTCATTATAAATGACTATGTTGGAACTATTTTTAAGGTGAACTAATTACAAGTGTATGTGTTCGTGTAAATGTGTGTACAAGTGTTCGCACGTGTTGTCATTGAATACGCTACTCCACGCCATAGCATGTTATTCGTATAATTTCAAAGACAATCAGATTGATAGATATAAATTTGAAATAACCATATCCAATTATTTGACTTTGACAACATGTAGCAGGAGACAATAGGGATTAACCTATCATACACTTGTTCCACTCTGTAAATGCAATTATTGCTTTTTATTTTTTTTAGAATATTTTATATGCTTGATTGGAGCCTTCTGTTTCATTATCAGCTCTCTGCCTCATTAAAACATTGTAATTTCCACTGTGGTAGTGAAGGGGTGGATCCCAAGGCAATAGCAGTGGGATCTGGATCAAATAGCACAGAGACAGCTGAGACTGAAGCCGTGTCTGTGGACCATGGTGAGGTGTCTGTCTGAGGTACCAGAAGGTACTAGTGGCACAGCGTTCCCAGTCACAAACTGCTGCAGAAGTGGCTGGTTTCCCACAATGGAGGCATCCCTGGAGTGAGGGGACGGTAGTTCCAGATGCCAGAAACGGTGCCTCCTCAGTCCGCTCTATCCTACAGCCTATGGTGGGACTGTAACAGAAAAAGGAAGCCACTGCTGCAGCAGCAGTAAGAATAGACCAACACACGAACAAATCACTAAAACATACATTCATTTATGCTGCCGTAGGCAGCCTTGTGCACTGGCACTCATACTCCATGAGCACTTAGTTTAAAATAAGGTCTCCTAGGGGATAGGATATAGAAACCGAGGAGCTTTCAGAATTTGTGCAGATTCAAACGCTATACCCAATGGTTGAAGTGTTCCCGATTGGATGTAAGAGCCCCCAAAATGAATAAGGGTTTGAGCAGACTTACTGTGGTGGAGCAGACTTACTGTCAAGAGGATAATTTGGATTTCTGTTTAAAAAAAAACAATACAGTCACTCTTATTTTCTACAAATATTATTTACACTTTTCACTTTGTATTTGACTACTTATATGTATACTGTCTTTTATGATGCCATTGTCTGATGTTACCCGCTGAGCTTTGAATAAATAAAATTATTACAAAAAAGAAAAAAACAGCACAGATAGCTTTAGCGCATTACTAAGTGACATCCTCCTTCACCTCCTGCACATATGTATGTAGTCCTATCCTGAACATAGGAAGCTTATTTGTTTATATAATGGTGTTGAGATTTCAAAAAGATGATTGCTTCATTAAATATCACTCTGTGTTTGCATATACAGCAACAGCAGTCATAAGGTCACAACATTTCAAATTAAAATCTGAAGGAAAAAGGGTAAAAAACAGACTATAGAACTGCCCTTACACCAGTAAAATGAAAGCTCTTTGATAGCTCCTCTAGCAGTGCTAATAACGAAAGCTTCTAGAACTACAATTTTTAGCACTTTGGCAAGAAATAAATCAAGAAATAAGAAAGGGAATACTCAACAATAATAAAAGCATCACCCAAGACACATGTCAAATAGGATATGAGCAATGCAATTATTTCATTTTAATGGAGAACTAATGCTAAACAAATTACTTTAATATTTTCTAGCATAATGAAAAATACACCAGTGTTTGTGGACTGAAAAAATAATCCCACATGTTTTTCTCCTGACATAATTTAAAAAGACAAAACAACAACATTAACAACAAATATATCTCACATGCAGCAAGCTATTGTTCATTTGCTAAAAGTATACTCTTAGGTATTTATTCCCTTCAGTGCTAAGGTTGAGTTGTGCTTGTCCTCCACATACACCTCTAGGGGTAAATGTATCAAGGTCCGATTTTGCAAATCCAGCGATTTTCTCGGGAGAGTTGAAACTCGCAGATGTATGAAGCTGAGATTTCATGCAAAATCGCCAGAGTTGTGCTACTGTCAAAATCGCTATTTGCAAAATCGATAGAGATCAAACTCCTGACTGTTTGCCACTGCTGCTATACAAGTCTCAAATGTATGAAGCTGCGATTAAGCAAACTCAGGAGAGTTTGCTTTCAAACACGCCAGAAACAACACGCAGCTGTAAAAAATGTAAAGAATAGATACAAGTAAAACAAAAGCGTTGGGTCCCCGCTCTATTTAGTCTTAACCCTAGTGCTACCAGCCCACTCCTGGTTCCGTGAAAATCGGGGAAAAAATTTGCGTGGGGTCCCCCCTATTTTCACGGAACCAGCACTAGGCAAACCAGGGTTGGTGGCACTAGAGCACGGGGACACGCGGCATGGGTCCCCCTGCCATAATGACTAATCAACCCCAGACTGTTCAGCGCTGGGCTGGATTCCTAGGGAGTGGGGTCCACCGAAAAAAAAAAAACAAGCGGACCCCCCCCCCTAGGGACACCCAGCCCGGTGCTGATAGCACTAGGGCTCTTCCTACACTCCTGGGCGGGGTGTAGGAAGGGTGTATAGTATTATCAGAAAATCCCCTAATAATATAAAAAGACCTAGAGCAATGAGCTAAGCTCATTGCGTATCAGAGCTCCTACTAGGTAGGAGCTGTTTGCGGCGGCTCTTCCCTTTTTTATTTTTCTTCAATCAAGCCAGAAAAACAATGGGCCCGCCCTGGGCAGAAGAACTGAACAGATTTCAAGCATGAACTTTTGGAAATACAAATTTCTTTTGGACATTTTCAAGCATGAACTTTTGGAAATACAAATTTCTTTTGGACATTTTCAAGCATGGATTTTTGGATGTACAAATTTCTTTGGGACAGGGGCAAGCAGGACTTTGGATACAAATTTATTTTGGACTTTGTTTACAGCCATTTTGGGATTAAAAGCTGCTTGACAACAGATGAAAACTTCATTGGTGAGTATTTTGGGGAATTTATTATTTTTAATAAAAATCTGTGGTGTAAATGAGGGTGTTTACTGTCATTATTTTGGGTTCATTATTTTTAATAAATGCTAGTGGGTGTAATGAGGGTGTGGTGATTTTGTAAACATTCTGTATTGTGGAACTACAGGTCCCAGCCAGCCTTGGGTGTCAGGGCATGTTGGCACTTGTGGTTCTCCAAGTGCCAACATGCCCTGGCTGCCGTGGGTATGCTGGTGCTTGTAGTTTCACAAAACAAAGTGTCGTCTGTTTGTTTTTTAATAATTAAATCGCAGTTATTACCCTACAACCACTGCCATGGGGTGTAGGAAGAGCCCTAGTGTTATCAGCACTGGGCTGGGTATCCCTAGCGGGGGGGCCTGCTTGTTTTTTTCGGCGGACGCCACTCCCTAGGGAATCCAGCCCAGTGCTGAACAGCCTGGGGTTGGTTAGTCATTATGGCAGGAGGACCCCTGCTGCGTGTCCCCCTGCTGTAGTGCCTCCAACCCTGGCTGGTTTGCCTAGTGCTGGTTCCATGATTCCAAATTTTTCCCCGATTTTCACGGAACCAGCAGTAGGCTGGCAGCACTAGGGTTAAGACTGAATAGAGGGGGGACCCCACACTTTTTTTTTCTTTAACTTTTATCTATTCTTTACATTTTTGACAGAAGCCGGGAGCTGTCCTGTATGACAGGGCAGTGTAACAGTGATGTGTTTATAGAACTCGCTGCTACAACACAGGAGATTTAGCTAACACGGGAGTGTTTTACATCGTAGCAAATAACCAGAGATGACCAGCGATTTTGAAGATCAGGGTCAAAATCGCAGCTTGATATATTTGAGAAACTTTTGACTAAAATCGCGGGTTATCACCCGCGATTTGCCGTGATTTTAACACGCTGAAAAAATCGGACCTTGATACATTTACCCCCTAGAGTGCGTTAGTACTTTGCTGCAGTACTACTCACAGTACTACAGAAATAGTAAATGTGCGTTGCTGGTGGAGTTTGGAGAAAGAGGCAACACATGATGATCTCGTCACGCCAGTGTGAAACACAGCTTGTCAGAGCTCAGTCACTACACTACAGCAATCTGAAGATCCAGGGAATGAGAGAAGTGTACTCAAAGTGCCCCTTTTCCCCTATACTGACACCTAAAGACTCACAGACACCCTTGTTTGAAAGAGGGGAGTTTCCTCTTTCAAATGATGTGGCCCCTTAGAAATTATTCTCTGGTGATCACTGGGGATCACTCCTATAAACACCCTACACTTGCATTTAAGAAGTCAAGGGATGGGGGAGGATGGCATGGCTCCAATAAACGCGTTTCATCTGCTATGATCAGAGTATATCCTGTCTTTGATAAAGTCTGATCATAGCCGAAGCGCATTAGTTGTTCTTTTCTGGGACAGCTGTCTATTTCTTACATGCTATTGGACTCTTACACCAGCTATTGAAATTATCGCTTATCTCCCAAGTGCATGTGTGGACTTATTAGATTTCAACAGCATTGCTGTAAGTGACGGTGGGAAGGCATGCTGCTTTGCTTCCCTGTACCATTTTCTGTATGACTGTTTCCAGAACATCTGGATGGAGACACATATAGGGAGCTCTAGCCGTGATACCACCAAGTGCATTCAAGAGAGTGTGTCATTCTGCCTCTTTGTGTGAGCCTTCTGATGGTTGCTGTCTGAGAGCACCCGGATGGGGATTTATACCGGAGACAAAAGCACTACTCCAATAAATTTATTTTTACTCAGTTTACTTGTTTCCAACACTAATTACCTTGGGAAGATTATATTGTGCCTATTTCAGTATACAGACTGTTATCCCAATACCAGGTTTACGCTATTTTTGCAATCCTCCTATATATAGTTTATGTCTCAGTGATATTATCTTTATGCTTTTTAATGATTGGTTACAATATTTTGGATGTGAATGTATTGTTATTTATTGGGTCAATAACTATATATGGAAAATATTATGTATCCTGCCATGGTCTAAATTGATTTTCATTGGTTACCTACTTACTTACCACTTTCCAGAGGTGCTTTATAAGTGTTTTTTTGTGTGATTAATAGTGGGGATTAGCAATTAACCCTATTTTTGCAGCTGTGGTGTGTGTATTCTAAGGCCATCTGTCACGGGCACTAGGAGTTGCTTACCCGAGTTTCACCAGATGGAACTCTGCTAGAGAGGCGGGGTTATGGCACGCACCTCAAAGCAGGCAGGTGAATGATTGGAGCGACACAACAGCAGGAGAGTAGAGATAGTCTGAGGAAGTCAGCGACTTGCAGCTATGGTTAGAGGAAAGTCAGCGACTTGGAGCAGAAAACTGGAGGCTGAAGATAATGTAGACACGAGGAGTGGACGTGGATAGGTGATGGTAGGTAGAGGAGGAGTCAGTGGTCTGCGTACAGCAAGTTGTACCACTGTAGTGATGGGAAGAATAGTACTGGTGCAGGTAGGTAGCAGGGTAGTCGGTGGTCTGCGTTCAGCAAGTTTTACCACCGCTATGGTGAGGAGTCTGGTCCAGGTGTAGGTAGGTAATAGGAGAGTCAGTGGTCTGCGTATAGCAAGTTGTACCACCGCTGTGATAGGAGGACTTGTCCAGGTGCGGGTAGGTAGCAGGGAAGTCAGTGGTCTGCGTGCAGCAAGTTGTACCACTGCTGTGAGAAGGAATGAGGACTTGTCCAGGTGCAGGCGAGTGAAGTTGAAAGGCAAACTGTGGCTGTATGGAAACAGCGCGAGTAGAGCAATGTCTTGTGAGGCAGAGATGGAAGGCACAATGAATAGTCTGTATTGAGTAGATGCCTTGCAGTGAGGAGAAGCTGGTCACAGCAGATATGCACAATAACGCTAAGTAGTAGCGTGAGGAGATATCGTAGCTTGAGTGAAAGCTTGTCCTAAATGAAGCAATGCAGTAACAAAGTCTATATGGGTACTTGTACCCTGTGCAGCAAACAACAATGGATACAACTGGTATGCGAGCAATAGGCAATAGTCAATAGTCAGTAGAGCATACCTAGTTGTGTAGATCCGGAATCAGCTGAGAAGTGAAGCGTTGTAGCGGTATGGGAACCGCTGCTGAGTTGAGCAGGGAGCAGCGTGGAAGATGAAGCACGAGTAGAGCTGGAAGCAGTTTGGAAACTGCACACAGGAGTAGAGCTGGAAGCAATTTGGAAACTGCACACAGGAGTAGAGCTGGAAGCAGTTTGGAAACTGCACACAGGAGTAGAGCTGGAAGCAGCTTGGAAACTGCACACAGGAGTAGAGCTGGAAGCAGCTTGGAAACTGCACACAGGAGTAGAGCTGGAAGCAGTTTGGAAACTGCACACAGGAGTAGAGCTGGAAGCAGTTTGGAAACTGCACACAGGAGTAGAGCTGGGAGCAGTTTGGAAACTGCACACAGGAGTAGATCTGGAAGCAGTTTGGAAACTGCACACAGGAGTAGAGTTGGAAGCAGTTTGGAAACTGCACACACCTATAGAAGTTCACTGGGAGTGAGACTTCAAGATCAGGCAACTACCTAAGGCTGCAGGTGCCTTAAGTAGGGAGGGGTGATTGATCCATCAATCACATTAGTGGTCAGGTGGAGTTGTTAAAGGGACCTGCGCATGCGCAGTGCGACAGCAACTGTTCCACACAGGTGTGAGCGGGAAAGATGGAGAACCACGTACCAGAGTGGAGGCACTCACACTCCGGTGAATGACAGTACCCCCCCTTTTAAAGGTGGGCACGGAACACTTGGAACCGGGTTTGCCCGGAAATTTTTGGTAGAATTTTTTAAGCAGGGCTTGAGCGTTGAGGTCCTCAGCGCGAATCCAGGAGCGTTCCTCTGGACCGAAGCCCTTCCAATGAACGAGGAATCTGAGAGTTCCTCGCAAAATTTTTGCATCCAGGATCTGAGAGATCTCGAACTCCTCTTCTTGATGAATCTGTACTGGTTTAGGTACAGAAGGAGGAGCAGAAAACCGATTGATAACAAGAGGTTTGAGCAGAGAGACATGGAAGGCATTGGAGATCCGGAGGTTCTTTGGTAATAGTAGCTTGAAGCATACTGGATTTATGACTTGAGTGATCTTGTATGGTCCGATGAAGCGTGGCGCGAACTTCATGGACGGAACCTTCAAGCAGATGTTTTTTGTAGAAAGCCATACACGGTCTCCAAGCTTGAGTGGTGGAATGGCTCGCCTCTTTTATCTGCGAAGAATTTGTATCTGGCTGATGCTTTCCTCAGGGATGATCTCACCTGAGTCCAGATGGTTTTAAAGTTTTGACAAAGTCTCTCCACCGCAGGGACTTGGGTGGGAGGGAGGGCAGGAAACTCTGGGAGAGACGGATGGTGACCGTAAACCACGAAAAAAGGAGTTTTTGTTGAAGACTCATGGTACATGTTATTGTGGGCAAACTCAGCCCACGGGAGTAAATCTACCCAATTATCTTGATTGGCTGAGGAAAAGATTCTTATGAAGGTCTCGAGATCTTGATTGACCCTTTCGGTCTGACCGTTTGATTGGGGATGGTAAGACGATGATAGAGACTGTCGAATACCCAAGTTCTTACAAAGGGCTTGCCAGAATCTGGAGACGAACTGCACTCCTCTATCGGACACTATCTCGGACGGACAGCCGTGAATTCGAAAAATCTCTTTAATAAAATGGTCAGCCAAGGTAGAAGAAGATGGTAATCCGGTGAGAGGGACGAAGTGAACCATCTTGGAGAATCTATCCACCACTACCCAGATGGTATTACATCTCTTGCTAAGAGGAAGTCCGGTGACAAAGTCCATACTTATGTGGGTCCAAGGTTTGGTAGGGATAGGTAGTGGTTGGAGCAATCTCGCTGGTGTTCTGCGGGAAGACTTAAATTGAGAGCAGATCTCACAAGCGGCCACAAATTCTCTGACATCCTTTCTGATAGAAGGCCACCAATAACTCCGGGAAAGGATCTCAAAAGTCTTTCGTTCACCAGAATGTCCAGAGAAGCGTGAAGAATGGTACCATGACAATATTCTCTTGCGTAGAGATGGCGGAACAAGAGTTCTCCCAAATGGTAGCACATTGGTGGACGAAGTGGCCAAAGTCACACATTTGGGATCCAGTATAGGATGATCAGAAGAATCCAAGATGTCAGAAGGAGGAGCAAATGCCCGGGATAAAGCATCTGCTTTCCTGTTCTTTGCAGCAGGTTTGAACGTTATAATGAGTTCGAAGCGAGAAAAGAAAAGTGACCACCTCACCTGTCGAGGGTTTAGACATTGGGCTGTTTGTAAATAGAGTAGATTTTTGTGGTCGGTGAAGATGGTTACCGGATAATGAGCCCCCTCCAGTAGATATCTCCACTCCTCCAATGCGACTTTTATTGCCAACATTTCTTTGTCACCGATGGTGTAGTTCTTTTCCGCGGGTAGAAGACCCCGAGAGTAGAAGGCACAAGGATGGAATTTCTGTTGCTCAGATCTTTGGGAGAGAATAGCTCCTAGTCCGACATTGGAGGCGTCCACCTCGAGAAAAAAGTGAAGGTTTACGTCAGGCTGCCGAAGAACAGGGGCGGTAGAAAATGCTTTTTTAAGGCTTTGGAAAGCGTGAAGGGCCTCGGAGGACCAGTGTTTAGTATTGGCAACCTTCTTGGTCAGGGCCACAATAGGAGAAGCAATAGATGAGAAGTTCAGGATACAACGTCTGTAATAATTCGCAAACCCCAGGAAGCGTTGTATAGCCCTGAGGGTAGTTGGCTGGGGCCAAAGTAGAACGGCATTAACTTTGTCTGGGTCCATCTCCAGACCTACTCCGGACACAATGTATCCCAAGAATGGAATTTGGGATAATTCGAAGGAGCATTTTTCTAATTTGCAGAATAGAAGGTTCTTCCGCAGTCTGGAGAGAACTTCTGCCACATGTTGATGGTGGGAGACAAGATCTTGAGAGAAGATTAAAATGTCGTCCAGATAGACTACAACGCACACATATAATAGGTCCCGGAAGATCTCGTTCACGAATCCTTGGAAGACAGCTGGGGCATTACACAGTCCAAAGGGCATAACTAGGTATTCGTAATGCCCATCCCTGGTGTTGAATGCTGTCTTCCATTCGTCGCCTGACTTGATCCGGATTAGGTTGTAAGCACCACGGAGATCAAGTTTGGTAAAAATCCGAGCACCTTTTATACGATCAAAGAGTTCGGTGAAGAGAGCTGGAAGGTCGAATGAATCCGCGATGAAGGTTGTCCTTGATATACTCTGACATAGCCTATGTCTCTGGTAGCGAGAGAGGGTGTACACGGCCCCTAGGAGGGTTTTTGCCAGGTAGTAAATCTATGGGACAATCCCATGCCCGATGAGGTGGCAGGCGTTCAGATTGCGCCTTATCGAACACGTCAGCGAACGGGGCATACTGTGGAGGAAGACCCGGAGGACCAGGTGTTATAGATGATCTGTTGATTTTGAGTGGTACCACTCGGGTTAGGCATCTATGATGACAATCCGGGCCCCAGGATGTGACTTGGGGAGTACTCCAATCAACTTGTGGTGAATGAAGCTGAAGCCATGGAAGGCCAAGAACGATGGGACTAGTAGTAGCAGGAAGGACCAGCAAAGAGATTTTCTCTCAGTGTAAGGCTCCAATTTGAAGGGTCAAAGGAGTCATACAGTGGGTGATAAGTCCATTAATGATGCGAGAGCCGTCTATAGCGGTGACCGCTATGGCGGTTTTTAACGGGGCCACTGGTAGGGACCACTGGTTAACAAGAGCACTGGAGATAAAGTTGCCGGCAGCGCCGGAATCCAGAAGTGCTTGAGAGATAAAAGATTTGGTGGCTGAGAAGATGGTAACATCAAATGCACACACTTTGGAATCCATAGAAGATGGAGAGGAGTCCAGGGATCCTAACCTTACCTCTCCAGAACTGGTTAGGGCCTGGCATTTCCTGACTTCTTAGGACATGAGTTCAGGCTGTGAGTAGGGTCAGCACAATAGATGCAGAGTCTATTTTGCATTCGTCGATCCCTCTCTCTAGATGTTAACTTAGAACGTCCTACCTCCATGGTTTCCACTGGAGGGGGAAGATGACGAACTTGAGGTGATGGGCGAGTGAAACCCTTAGAGGTGCTTGTTCTTTCAGACTCCCTCTCACGGAATCTCATGTCTACCCTATGACATAGGGAAATTAGATTGTCCAAGGAGGAGGGTAACTCTTGTGTGGTCAGTGCTTCTTTGATCTAATCCGTCAGACCCTGCCAGAAGACAGCTATCAGGGCCTCGGTGTTCCACTGTAGTTCAGAGGCGAGTATCCGAAACTGAATGACGTACTGGGCCACAGAGTGTGATCCTTGGCGTAGTCGGAGAATGCTGGAAGCCGCAGAGACAACGCGGCCAGGTTCATCGAAAATTTTGCGGAACGTGGAAATGAAGAGTCCACTATCCTCCAATAGGGGGTCATTTCTCTCCCACAGAGGGGAGGCCCACGCAAGAGCCTGTCCGGAAAACAGAGAAATGAGGTAGGCAATCTTGGCACGGTGAGTGGCAAAATGGTGAGGTTGAAGCTCGAAAAGGAGAGAGCACTGATTCAAAAAACCTCTACACGTCTTGGGATCTCCATCATATTTTGAGGGAGTAGGCAGGTGTAGCGTGGAAGCAGTAGACATCTGGGATGGCACTGGGGAAGGAAAAGGCACTGGAGGTTCAACAGTCGCTGAAACATTTTGTAGAGGAACTCCTCGGGTGGCCAGAGTCTGGAAACACTGGAACAGATGTTGCTGCCGAATATCCTGTTGTTCTACCCGAGTGACCAGATGCTGCAGCATCTCCTTAACTGTTGGTTCCAATCCTGGGTCTGTCATGGCCTGATCTTACTGTCACGGGCACTAGGAGTTGCTTACCCGAGTTTCACCAGATGGAACCCTGCTAGAGAGGCGGGGTTATGGCACGCACCTCAAAGCAGGCAGGTGAATGATTGGAGCGACACAACAGCAGGAGAGTAGAGATAGTCTGAGGAAGTCAGCGACTTGCAGCTATGGTTAGAGGAAAGTCAGCGACTTGGAGCAGCAAACTGGAGGCTGAAGATAATGTAGACACGAGGAGTGGACGTGGATAGGTGATGGTAGGTAGAGGAGGAGTCAGTGGTCTGCGTACAGCAAGTTGTACCACTGTAGTGATGGGAAGAATAGTACTGGTGCAGGTAGGTAGCAGGGTAGTCGGTGGTCTGCGTTCAGCAAGTTGTACCACCGATATGGTGAGGAGTCTGGTCCAGGTGTAGGTAGGTAATAGGAGAGTCAGTGGTCTGCGTATAGCAAGTTGTACCACCGCTGTGATAGGAGGACTTGTCCAGGTGCGGGTAGGTAGCAGGGAAGTCAGTGGTCTGCGTGCAGCAAGTTGTACCACTGCTGTGAGAAGGAATGAGGACTTGTCCAGGTGCAGGCGAGTGAAGTTGAAAGGCAAACTGTGGCTGTATGGAAACAGCGCGAGTAGAGCAATGTCTTGTGAGGCAGAGATGGAAGGCACAATGAATAGTCTGTATGGAGTAGATGCCTTGCAGTGAGGAGAAGCTGGTCACAGCAGATATGCACAATAACGCTAAGTAGTAGCGTGAGGAGATATCGTAGCTTGAGTGAAAGCTTGTCCTAAATGAAGCAATGCAGTAACAAAGTCTATATGGGTACTTGTACCCTGTGCAGCAAACAACAATGGATACAACTGGTATGCGAGCAATAGGCAATAGTCAATAGTCAGTAGAGCATACCCAGTTGTGTAGATCCGGAATCAGCTGAGAAGTGAAGCGTTGTAGCGGTATGGGAACCGCTGCTGAGTTGAGCAGGGAGCAGCGTGGAAGCTGAAGCACGAGTAGAGCTGGAAGCAGTTTGGAAACTGTACAGATGAGTAGAGCTGGAAGCAGTTTTGAAACTGCACACAGGAGTAGAGCTGGAAGCAATTTGGAAACTGCACACAGGAGTAGAGCTGGAAGCAGTTTGGAAACTGCACACAGGAGTAGAGCTGGAAGCAGCTTGGAAACTGCACACAGGAGTAGAGCTGGAAGCAGTTTGGAAACTGCACACAGGAGTAGAGCTGGAAGCAGTTTGGAAACTGCACACAGGAGTAGAGCTGGAAGCAGTTTGGAAACTGCACACAGGAGTAGAGCTGGAAGCAGCTTGGAAACTGCACACAGGAGTAGAGCTGGAAGCAGTTTGGAAACTGCACACAGGAGTAGAGCTGGAAGCAGTTTGGAAACTGCACACACCTATAGAAGTTCACTGGGAGTGAGATTTCAAGATCAGGCAACTACCTAAGGCTGCAGGTGCCTTAAGTAGGGAGGGGTGATTGATCCATCAATTACATTAGTGGTCAGGTGGAGTTGTTAAAGGGACCTGCGAATGCGCAGTGCGACAGGATGGCGGACGGCCGCGGTTCCACACAGGTGTGAGCGGGAAAGATGGAGAACCACGTACCAGAGTGGAGGCACTCACACTCCGGTGAGTGACACCATCGCTGGATTTCTCCTTTTCATCTATGTCTTCATTTGGCATACACTGTGCACTTGTGTTACAGTCTCTCTCCCCTTGACATAACCAATTAGGTTCTTCAATAAAATTGACTCCTCCCGCAGTAAGTACATTAACTTCTCCTACATGTGGTAAAGTATAGTAAGGGAATTGGTCTCACAAACGAAATTCAGTCTCTATCCCCTAACTTCCTTTCCCTACACTTCACCCTAGTTATCATATCTCAGTCTATCAAAGGGAATAATGCAACATTCTTCAGTCCTGTCCACCTGTTCCCTCCCTGGACTAATAACACAATGCACAGTCCAAGTAAATCAACAGCAAATAAACATGGGTTACCTATCTCCATTAATCAATCAGCATCTGTACACAGGATAGCTCCTCTCAATTCAGGTTTCTTGTAAGCTATCTGACTCTCCATTGTGAAGTCTTATCCAATCTCTCAGGGTGTGTCTCTCTGTCTCTTAGATCTCTCAGGCTTCCATTTTCCTTGCACTGACAGACTAAAGGAGACTCTCCCCGGCAGTCTGTCCCTCTGAGTGCCTCTCAGAATCCCAACTACCATTTGTAAGTGCTCCTTCACAAGCTCCTCCTCCCCACTGCATGCTGGGAGAAGTAGTTCTCTGCCTGCAGGGGAGGGATCCAAAGCACATGTGCGGCTCGGGTCACCTGTGCCACACTTATAAATAAATAATAATCTCCATACTCAGTTACAGACAGCTATAACAACTCCCACATCATTATGGCAGTGTCCCGGTAGGATCTTCTACAGGTCAAAAACCTGATACTTTAGCAGTTTCAAATGCTGTTACATCACTGGCACTGCCTCTGTATATTATGTTGGACTCTGTGAGGGGCATGCCCATGCGCACCATTACCGTTATTACGGTAGTGGTGCGCATAATTACCGCTAATACAGTAATAATGCGCATAGTTACCGTTAATACGGTAATTTGAATACCGCCTCTGTGAGCTGCGAGCAGAAAGCAGGGTCAAAATTACTGTATTAACGGTAATCGATTTAGCGCTGCGTTACTTGCAGCAGAATTTAATTTGTCCCTAAATCTTGTGTGTGTTATCTCTGTGGTGCCAGCCCTGTATGTATATTCTATATGTAAATCATGCAATTATAAATAATATATATATATATATATATATATATATATATAAATAATTTTTAAATAGAAAAAAATATAACCACTTAACATGCACAGCAGTTCTGTTTCGGATATTTAGAAACAGTACTGCAGCCGCAGTGATTCTCAAATTTAGAGAGAAAAGAGACCACTTGGCAGTATTTAATATAAGGGAGGGAAAAGAAAAGTGTTTGGTTTGAAATGCTGATCGGCGGCTGCCTCTGGAAATGAGTAATTCCCTGGGAAGGCATTCTGCATGCACAGGCTCCATTTATGTACCCTGTCTGAGCCATCTGCTCCCTCCTGCCGGCCCCATATGCTGGCTCGGCTCTGCTTGCCAGACACTTAGTATAGGAGCCAAATTCAGCAGCAAGATTTCATCAATGACATTGTTTTACACCTAGCTAGGCATAGCGGACCTGAGTCATTAAGGAGAGCAATGCAAAAAAGGAATTTGGCCCTAGACAAACTATGCTACAATGCAAGGGGTGCAAATTAGTTTATTATTTTGCATACAAGTTAAATACTGGCTGTTTTTTTCATGTAGCATACAAATAAATGTATCTCCCCCTCCAATAAAACATGGTTTTGCCAAGGTGCAAAGTTACTCCTTGTTTTTGCTTTGCTCTCTTTAATGGCTCAGGCCCACTGTGTGCCTCTCCTAAACCAGCAAGAGTAAAACTGATGAGCTTTATAGCCCTTTTTTATTAATTTGCTGATTTTCTCCTCATTTACTGTTGTTTACTATGCTATTGTCTACAGAGACCTTTGTTGCTATACCAACAGTGCTAACCCCGCATATAATAAAGCAATTTGAGTTATAAGGTATCCCCCAAAATACTAAGGAAGAAAAGCAAACCAATTGGATGTGTAAACTTTTTTCATATTGAGGTCCACATTCTTTCAGCACCAATGTGGAGGACTATTCTAGTGGTAGATCTTGTTTCTGTGACTTCCTGCTTACCTCCATTCCCCTCCTCACATCATGAAACTGCCCCTTTCTCATGCAGTCCTGTCGTCATATATTCAATCAATGAATTAGCAAATTAATCTCCTTAAACATTATGTGCTGCTGTTTTGGAGCTTAAAAGGGCACAAAAAACAATGCAGATAATTTTTCACACTTTTGACTGCTCCAATTTGCTCCTGCATGTATAAAAGAACGACATTGTGGATACAGTTAGTTAAATACTCTCTTAAGTGCTTCTAAATGGTGCCAAGAAATTCCTGAAAGCCCACCACAAATTTTAATTACCTAATTTTCTAATGGAATAACTACTGTCAGCTCCACTTATAACAGATATGAGAAAATTGGATGTGCAGCAGGAAGATTAGACAGATAAATAAAAGGCAAACAAAACAAGGGGAAAAGAGGGGTAGTAAAAATAAATTCCTTAAAAAATCCAACAAAAAAGAATAAAGAATACTATCCATAAAGATATAAAAATGAATATGAGATTGAGAATGACACAAAAACCTATAATCTAAAATACACTATTTAAAAGGGGCTTAAAATGTTCCCCTGTCAACTGATAGATAAATGTAATACTTTTGTAGATTTACAAAAAGTTACAAGAAAAATTTAATTGAAAAAGTTTTACTAACCAAGAAATTGAATGTGAAAAAAATGAATGAACATAACTTTGACATTTTTAGAAAAAAGTCTACATTTTATCCTACTCAAATGAGAGGCTGTTTGCTGGAATCTTTTGAGACGTTAGTCAATGAAGATTTTGATAAATTAAGTATTAGATCAAAATCTAGCCTAATCTTAATAAAGGTGAAAGGAAGACCATTAAATATTTGAGATCTAATAAGCACATTATTATTATTATTAAGCTGAAAGATAAAGGGGAGAAGGTTGTGGTGGCAATGGACATAAGAAAGTAAAATAAGGTGGTCTTTAGGGAACTTGAAGATCACGGTACCTATCAAATCTTGAAAAGTAATCCCAATAGAACCATTGAACTAACCTGAATAAATTACTAAATAGGCATTTAAAAAGTTTAGTAATTAATGTCAAAGAAAATGAATACATAGCAATAAAAAGACAAGCTATACCAGTATTATATATGCTACTGAAGGTTCATAAACATTTAAGCCAGGCCCTGTGTAGACCCATAGTGACAGGTACAGAATTAATCACATGCAATTTATCACATTATTTAGGCCACCACCTCCAACCCCTAATGAAATATATTAAAGCTAATCTAATAGACACTATGGATGTGTTAAACAAATTAAAACAGATTAAGTCGGATGAAGATTATATCCTGATTGTTTAAAAAATTTCCCCATTGTAAACAATAATCAAACAAAAAAAGGGTCAGAGGCAGTAAAATATTTTTGGATAGATCCTCTATGACTGAAGAAGGTTAATAATAGAAGATTTGAATTTGTTTTACAGAATAATTTTTCTGGTTTAAGGATAATTTTTACATACAGAAAACAGGAAGGCTGATGGGCACCAGGTTGGACCTGAGATATGCCAATATCTTTATGGGTATTGGGGGAGGAGTCATTGGTTTGGAAAGGACATCCCTACCAGAGTGAACTTGGTGTCATGGCATTGCTATATAGATGATGTGATATTTATTTGGAAGGGGGTATGAAATCTCTGGATTCTTTTTGTGATTACGTCAGACAAATTTTTCCTTCAACATCAAGTTATCATATGGTAAGAGTAAAGCTAAAGTTAACTTTTTGGGTCTTGCTATATATTTAAAAATGGAGGATTTGCACATGCGACTAAAAAAAACCCAACAGATTCTAATTCCCACATTCCTTTAAACAGTAACCATGGTCAAAATTGGCTATGAAGTATACTTTATGAGAGTAAAGCCAATTTATGAGAGTATTAGGTAATTGTTCAGAAATTAATTATTTCAACGCCCACACTAATAAAATAAAGGAATGTTTCTTAAGAAAAGCATATAATAAAGAAGTTATATAAGAAGCATTTGAAAGTCGCCAAATTAAAGAAAATTAATTTCAGAAAATATTTCCTTTTATTAAACAAATTAGTCAGGACTTTACACAAATAGAGTACATTTTCAAGAAACACTGGTCTCAGTTGGCCAAAGATTCAACTTTAACAAATCTGATATTTGCAAAACAAAGATTTATTTATAGAAGATCTATGAACTTGAGAAATAGACTGGGGCAAAGTACAGTAACAAAACCGAATGATTTCAAACTGATTAACTCTGTAGGGTTCTACAGATGCAGGATTTGCATTATTTGTAGAATCTGTACAAGTAAGGAATCTAAGACCACTTAATGTACTTCTTCAACGACAGGATTAACATATAAAGTTAGAGATTTTATAACAACACGTGACTCAAAAAATGATCTTATAGATATCTTATAGAACGTCAGAGTAGAAAACAATACATATGAAGGACGTTACGAGAACTAAAATATAGATGGGCAGGGCATCATAGAAATGTTAACAAAGGATATGAGCTACACTCATTATCGCCACATTGTACAAAGATCACAATTGTAGTGTGAATTACATCATAAAATTGTGTGGGATAAAATTAATAGAAGGAAACTGGTAGAAGAACAATGCAAATTAAGAATTAGCAAGAGATATAATGAGACTGATTTACCAAATGGGCACTTTAGGTCCCAAAGTTGTGAATAATGATTTTGAGACCAAATTTTTCTTAGGTTAAAATTAGTGTTTTAATCCTAGTAGCCTAAAGGCAAATGTTTATATAATATTTGTTGTTTATAGTTGATAACTATGCATATACTGTACGGTAAAACATAGCATATATTTTATAAGGAACTTTAGTCAAATTTTCATAAAATATGTTGTTACATGACAGGCAATTAGGTAAATTTAATTACTCAGAGTTTTTCTTAAATGTCCTGAGAAGATTCTACATGATTATGAGGAAGAAACCTTGTTCTCCGTAAGAAAATGTTAATGATTAAAGGGTAATATTTGGACAATCAGTTTATCAATTGTTATGCACGTTTTGTCGCTATCCAATAACGATTGTCGAATCTCGATTTGTGTTTCCAAAACACAAGGTAATTTATTATCCAAAAGTAGCAGAATAATGATGCGAAATAAAACATGTACAGCCGTTACTTATCGCAGGCGCTCTGTATCCAGTGAACAGTCATTCAGGTCTGAAGGCTGTGGTCAAAGAAGACTGGTCACTAAGCCCAGAGCGCCTGCTTATATGCAGTCAGAAATACAGTAAAACAATGCAGATGATGTGGCTTGCTTCTATTGGTCCAGGCTTCAGGAAGGTCCAGTGTACTGCAGGTCATAGGCCAGTTCAAACCAAAATATCCAAAGGTGGGGGTCATCTCTCCAGGGGATGTGCTCCGACTTTCCAGCCAAGAATCCAGTTTCAACTAGTCTATTTGCATTTTACAGTTGGTATCACTTTAAACATTTATTACCTAGCATCACTAACTAGAGTATGCAATGTGCGATCTCTTCGGCGAATGAACCGGACAACTGCTGATGAATAGGGGATTGAAATGATACTAAACATGACACAGTTCCTGCAACCTGAACCTTGGGTTTCACTAACATGCATATAACTTATAATATTAAACATAAATACTGCTATATTTTGACATAAATACTATGTGTTGCAACTACAATTAATGTGTACTAATTACAAATGTGTGTGTTCGTGTGAATGTGTGTAAAAGTGTAAAAATTGTTATTGCCACATGTTGCGACTGGATACACCCTTCCACGCCGTAGCATGCTCTACGTATAATTTCAGACAAAGAAAACAAAATCTGCTCGATATTAATTGAAATGACTTTATCCAATTTGCTGACTTCGACACAATTTATATTATTTTTTTGAGGCACCAATTACTTAAATGTTATATTTTGAATTTTGGGTGAAAAAAAAGCAGTGTTTTTTCTTTCAAGTATATTTTTGCACATTTAAAACATTTTGTTCTTGCATGGAGGAAGTACATAGTTCACGAGCAGTATGTTTTGTGCATGATAACCCTCAAGGTGATCACTGGAAACAAAAGGGAAGCACAGTAGGACATTAGTTCTTTTATAGTGACTTTTAAGCTATCGGGCATTCATTTACTTGCAATATAATGGGACTTTTTTTTTGTGATTTTAAAATGGAAGCACCAGTAGTTATTCCATTAGAACATTTAGTATTGTGAATTTAGCTCAAATATCAGTAAAAGGGAACACTTCACACATTTAAAAAATAATATTGACTTATTAATCATAAAATTATTTTCAGATTATAGGTATTACATTTCCTAGTGCCTTCCAGTGGAAAAATAAGTAGCACTGTCTGTCTGAGTAAATTAACTTATTGGCATAAAACAGGCCTTTTACATGAATTAATTGAACCCAAAGTAAAGGGGACCTGTCAGCTCCTCACAGTGTATGCATGCATTTTGTGCTCTAAACCAGTATTAAGTGGGGGTCACCAGTGTTCTCTTTTCTTTTAGGGGAGTAAAATACAGCTCTGTATTATAGTAATCATAATGCTTTCTGGTATGAAGAGATCCATGGAAATTGGATGTAATAGAAATGGCTCTAGTAGAATAAGTTAACAGTGAATGCTTTTGTGCTAGCAAACAGTGACATCCATAAAAAATTGTGTCTCCCTCAGTTAATAAAATAAGAATCATTTAAAAAAATAAAAATAAAATACACCACTATTATTTAAAACCATATCACACCTGCAATTGCTCACTAGACAAATCTAAGCTCTAGACCCTGGGAGAGGTTGTGGCTTAACTGGGCTTGTGTTATACCATGTACCTCACCTGTTAATGAGCAAGCAAAGCTAGTATTTGAAATCATCATCATCATTTATTTATATAGCGCCACTAATTCCGCAGCGCTGTACAGAGAATTTTTGTCACTCACATCAGTCCCTGCCCAATTGGAGCTTACAGTCTAAATTCCCTAACACTCACAGACAGACAGAAACACAGACTAGGGTCATTTGATAGCAGCCAATTAACCTACTCGCATGTTTTTGGAGTGTGGGAGGAAACCGGAGCACATGGAGGAAACCCACGCAAACATGGGAAGAACATACTAACTTCACACAGATAGGGCCATGGTCGGGAATCAAACTCATGATCCCAGTGCTGAGAGGCAGAAATGCTAACCACTACGCCACCGTGCTGCCCTATGAATATATATCAAAGCCTCTATGTTACTGATCTGAATAATACACATTAAATATATTGAGGGCTTTAACTAAATAAGTCCATCAAGTTCTCTTTAAGTCCTCTACAGCAGGTAGCCATGTTCGAAGGGAGATAGTGTCTGCTCTGCTAGAGAAGTAAGTGACTGAAAGCTTTTCAGAGTTGCTTTGTAGAAATATACTTTGTGAGATTGTAGATTCACAGATCCCATTATGAAGCTTCAGCTGTCCCTAATGGAGTAGGGAATTTAATACCTTACTTTTTAACAAATGTGCTGTGGAATATCAGCTTAACACTGTGAACAATGTACTTTACCTTATGGTTCATAACTGGAGATTTGTCTTATAGCATTGTACTTTAGTGTTAAGTCAATAAGACAGTACTCTATCCATTTTCCACTGGATTACCATAGTTACTTGCCAGATTACACTGATAGTTTCAAGTATTTAAAACCTATTATATATAGCAAGTTTTCCGTGGGTTTTTTCATGACCAAAGTTATTGCAGCAGTTGTTATCATTGTTACAAATATGTACTAGTCAAACAGACATTTTTTATGTTGATGGAACCCACAGAAAGATTGTTGGATTGGCTCTGAATGTGCCATTAGGTATGCTTTCTATATGCATTTATTCCATCCTGGTCGATGTCTAGCTTCCACCATCACCATTGGAAGTTATTGGTCTATGAAATCACTTGACCACTCAGATGGACTGTGGAAGGTAGATACATAGCTGTAGACCCACTGATGGTCCTCCCACCCCCACCTCAGTCCACCACTGCTGGACCCCAAGTGGAAGCTCAAGATCGGATATTTTTTAACACCCCCATTCTCAGCACCCTTGGGAATAAACCCTTGCAGGTGACACCATCTTTCCCTACAAATCCAGTTCCTTTCCTGGAAATTGTGCAAATTCACAAATGTATAGTCACAAATGAAATGAGAAAAGTGGGAGGTGCAAATGTTACAATTTTATAAATGACCAATAATAGCATCTCTGCAAATTATATTTAAAAAGAGGGTTAAAACTCTGAGAAATTCTGGGACTAAAAATAAATAGCTGTGATTGTAAATTTATGTGCACGGCTGAATTTGCCAACCAAATGATTATTACACAACTAGAGTTTTGACTAGCCCTTTGACACTCCACAGATGCTTGCAGTACATAATGCATAATAATTTTCCAAGCACATACTGTTTCACTAATAACTGCACAGAACAGATATTATATAGGACTGATAAATAAGCAATAACATACAGGATGTGACCAAGCTCAGAAGCATTGTGCACATCAACTATTAATATTATCTCTAGAAATATCCTTATTATAAAAAAAGATCAAGACAAAATAAAATAAAAAACAAGAGGAAAGTCGTGTCTTTAGGTCATGTTCACCGCATGATTTGGCACAAGTATAGTAAATATTTTAAAAGCACAAATGACTTCATATAAACAGGAGGGTGCGCAGGCAGTGTCTGAAACCAAAGCTAATCAGACAACGGGACTCAACAGCTAGTATCCAGATCAACAGGTGAATAATGATCTATTTTTCTTTTTTCCATGAAACCATGTTTATCAAATGGGCCAGGGAGGAGAGTAGATGAAGGTGTGCTGAGAATAGGTATGGATATGACAAGGAATTACAAGACTTCATACCAAAGTTGATATGGTAAAAAAATCTTTATTGTTGGCTGTTTATTTTGATATTACTTGTGTAATTTGTGTGTGAGTGTGATGGGACTTTGGTGTGAGTGCCAATGTTTTTGTGTTTCTTTCCCTTGTGTTTATTTGTTCTTTGGGTTGATTTATGATAGTACAATGAAGGAGAGGGGAGTAGTCTAGGGAGAGTGGGGAGCAGGCTCGGACTGGCCTGCAGGGCAGCAGGACTATCCATCGGTAGGCCCCGCCACATTATAGCAACGCCCCCTCCATTGTTAGGGAGGAGTTAAGAAAACAGCTGACTCCCAACTTGCATACAATTCATCTTTTGGACATACGCGAGAACAGGAAGGGACAGATGCGTTCCACAGTGGAACGCAGGCGCCTTCCTCTCCAACAGTAACAAGCACGGACCACGAGAAACATCCTCTGATTTCAGCACACTGGGTACCCGGCCACCATCTCTATATACATCGAAACTGCAAGTAAACAAAGTTAAATTTGAAAGGATCGCAGCAATAACCATGTAATATATGTGGACAGTGATCTGAATATTTATATTGCACTAGCAGAGACTTAAAGAAATACCAATTCCCATCTACTGGACTTGTATGCTATTACCATTATTTCATTGAGATATCAGTGACTGTGTTATATCTGGATCAATGCAGCATTTATACCCACTGCCATTTGCCTCCCAGTAGCTAGACTAGTCCAGGTCTATATACCTAGGTTTGTCTGATTTTTTATGTATGTTCAATTGATGCCATACCATATGTATGTATATAGAAATCAATGCCTCATAATATAAATACTGTGGTTTAATTGGAGTATTTTATTTGTCTATATTAATGTATTTTTATGTATTTTAACCAGGATTTAATAAATTGTGATAAAACTAACATTAAATGTTATCCCACTAATTGAACCGCGCCTCTTGCTCACAGCCTAATACAAGATATAGAAAAATACGAATTGTATTCAAGATAAAAGAATACAAATTTTATTATTAGCATTACACTTGGAATAATACATAAGTCAATGAGCGCTTAACTTTTAGTATATTATTAGTTCGTAGAGAGGGATAACCTGTGTTAATGCTGCTCTTGCAACAGTAGCGGTAGAGCGCAACTCTTCCCCCCCTCCCCCGTTTTTGCCAAACACTCCCGTTAAACACAATACCACACAGGTGCAGAGAGTCGCGTCTGGGCTCTCTGAACCTGCGCGGTAGTGTGTTTTTCACTTTGAGCAGGGCAGATGAGAGTAGGAGTCCCGGATATCCAACCGCCCAGAGGAGCATGAGCAGGTTAGTAACTAAGTGCGCAGTCAGCCTGTCATTTTAAAAGAGAAGGATGGGCACACTACATTCTTTATATACTACACTATGGTGCTAGCTGTCCTTCGTGGGCTGACCACTCTCCCTTTAGTGTCTGGTCTCGCCTCTATGATGGCTGGCCACACCCCCTCTGGTGGGCCCCTAGCGTTGCAGTACCCCGGTGGGCCTTTCATGCCCCAGTCCGACACTGGTGGGGAGAAAGCAGGAGAGATAGAGAACAGTAGGAGGGACATGAGTTTGAGGAAGCAGCAGGGTCTTCTGCTAATTGGCACAATGTGTGCTTCAGCTGTGAGGAGAATTGTGTCCTTTTGACAAACATAGTGCTAGTGTATGACAGGAGTGTTAATAGTGGTGGTTGGCTTAGTCTAATAGGTATGCAATCTATGGCCCCCAAAACATTAGGTAATCATGAGAACCTATAGAAATCTAACTTCAACTCATGCAATTCAGCATTCTGGCAAGGGAAGCAGTTATATGTATGCAACAGTTTGTAAGCGCACTTCCCACTACAGATAAGTGCCTGGAGCAATTCGCCTGGGTGAGTCCTACCACCTGTGAGCACACAGACTGGAAGGAACCTGTGGCAAAGAAGTAGATAGCACACATTAATCTTTGCATCCAAGTTAGTGCATTGGGAGCAGATGTTAATGGCTCCAAATAATCTGTCAGCTGCTCATTCAGATGCAGGATGTCTGCTCTGTTAAGCCTAAACATTTGCACAACCTCCTGCTCTGAGAGGGAGTCCTAGTTCAAGAATGCTCTAAACTAATGTGTGGTCTGAGCAAATCCTGGTGCTGGTAATGTTGTTCTTCCTCACTCTTCCTCTGTTGAAAATTAAAAAGCTGATTTTGAACTACCAAAATGTTTACATAATAATAGATTGGCTCCATATTTTAACCAATAGTATTATAAAGTTTTTTTCCCCTTTTCATAGACATCTTTGGCCAGCATACGACAATGGCTGTCAATTTTGATAATCTAACCAATCAAAACCTGCATTTTTAGACTGCTTCATACATCTGACGATTTATATTCTAATAATGGATAAATGTAGGGATGGCGATTTATAATGTGGTGCTTTTGAAAACATCAGTTTTACATCTGAGTTCTATGAGTTTGCTTATTGGCAGAAAAAAAAAGGCAAAAACTGACGACTTGCCCAAAGAGCAGCTTGATACATTTACACCAGTGTGTCTGCTGTGAATCTCCCCAAACCATTCATATCTTACTGCATCCAATCACTACTAATTAGAGATGTTCACTGACCCCCATGTTCTGGTTTTGATTTTGGTTTTGGATCTGGAACATCCTGTTTTGGCAAAACCGCCCTTGCGTGTATTGGTTTTGGATCCCTATTTAATCTCTATTTTTTTGCTAAAATCACATAATTTTGCTCTTTTTTTCCCCGACATTATTATTAACCTCAATAACACTAATTTCAAGCCATTTGCAGACAATTTTGACCACCTCACAGGTCACAATATTATTTTCATACACTTTCAAACAAAGACTGCAGCGACCTGGCTGGATGCTAAGCGACAGAGCAATGACACAAACACACGGCAGTTCATTGCACATCTAGAAAACATAGCGACACAGCAGTGGCAGAAAGGAAAAATGGTGCAAGCTGGAATTGTCCTTGGGCCCTTCCACCCTTATGTAAGATATTGAAAAGGACATGTACAGTTTAACAAAGCAAGCACTCCAGCGACAAGCAGTGCCACTTCTGTGGCTGAAATGCTTGGTTTGTTTGGGCCACCACAAAACAAGCTAACAATGGGCTTAAGGCACGTAAGCAAACAGTGCTGTTAATGAACTCTACTGTGGCAAGCCATGTACCAGTGGAAGCAGTTCTTGCCAGTGATAGGAAAAAGGCCATTGTCATGCCTGGGCATAAGACCAAAAAATCTAGCTCTTATGTGTGTAATTATTTTTACACAAATCCTGACAACAGTTGTCTAGCCATTTGTAGCATTGTAAAGCCAGTCAGTAGAGGTAGGGACCTTAACCATCTAGGAACCTCATCCATGTTACGCCATGTGAAGCGAGTTCATGGAAAGCTTTTGTGAAAATCAGATACTTATGCTAAAAATTAACAACAAGCAGTCCAGCATCAGCTACCTCCCTTCTCTCAGCTAGATCCCAGCACCTACAATCTACACCCCCAACACCTTCATCCTCACAAGTGATCGGAGTTAGTCCTGCATCCAAGTTTCCAAGATGAGATGACTCCTCACCTATCCAGGACTTCTCAGAAGAATCGTTGAGTGTTAGGCCCACTGCTGCTGCTCCTGCTGCTGGGGGTGAATCTTCAACCCAGAAGCAGACCAAGAAGAAGACTACTAGTAGTTTACAACAATTGACTGTTAAACAATTCTTTGCAAAGAGAAAGCAAGTATGAAAGCTGTCACCCAGTCGCAAAGTGGATCACAGACGCCATGGTGACTATTCTAGTATTAGATCTGCGTCCAATATCCACTATTAATGCAGCTGGTTTTAGACAGTTACTTGAGGTCTTGTGTCCCTGTTACCAAATTCCATCACAACACCATTTTAATAGAAAAGCTATTCCTCACCTCTACCAGAAGGCTCAAAAAATATAATTATTGGGCTACAAAATGCCATTCTACCCACTTAACCACAGGTATGTGGACAAGCGGAACTGGGCAAACTAAAGATTATATGATTGTGACAGCCCACTGGGTTGATGATTCCGTCACATTTCCAGTTTTGCTCACACAATCAACTTGTTGGTACAGAACTTTTTGAAAAATGACAATGACATGCAGGAGATGCTGTCTGTGTCTCAAAATTTTTAGTGTAATTTTCGGGATTCTGCAACCACATGTAGGAGAATGCATCAGCTGCAAGAAGAATAGAATTTAGCGGGAATGTACTTTAGTTCAGCGCAGTGGAGAATACTTTCCGTGTTGTGCAAGGTGCTGAAACCACTCAAAGTAATTACCTGTGAAGAGAGTGCAGACACTGTTAGCTTGAGTCAAGTGAGTCCCCTAATTAGACTTTTTGAAAAGTAGCAAGAGAAATTGAAGTAGGAAATGAAACAAAACAATTCTGCTAATTATGTTGGACTTGTAGATTAAGTACTTTATTCGCTTCACCAGGATCCAAGAGTTATCAACATCTTGAAATCGGATCATATCATTTTGGCAACTGAGCTTGGTCCTAGGTTTAAGAGCTATATCTTCTATTTCTTTCCAACTGATCCAGATCTCCAGAGATCAAGAGAGCTCCTGGTCAGCAAGCTGACAGCTCAAGTGGTACATGATACAATAACGTCTCCTCCTTCAGTTTCTCTGGAAATTGCTGCTAGGAAAAAACCTAGCTTTCCCAAGACACCCAGAATTGCCCAAAAATCGTGACAGCTCTTCCCTAAAATGAAGTACAAATACCATGAGGAAGACCATTACCGGCAATTACATCAAAGTACACAGACTTCTGTGATGGTGGATTCCAGCGGGGATGAATTAGTATTGTTTGAGGATGATGTACACACTAATGAGTGTGAACATGATGACTGTGTAGATTGCAGGTGCTGAGATCTTGCTGAAAGAAGGGAGCTAGCTGATGCTGGTATGCTTGGTAATATTTTGGGTAGAATGGCATGTTGGCAATTTTATGTAACAATAACATTTTGCCTCGTTTTCAATTCTGAGGGCACGCAAAAGTACTCGGATCTGTTAAGTTCGGGTGTGTTCGGTTCTCGGGAAACCGAGCCTGAGCATCTCTACTACTAATAATGGCATAGTAAGAAATTTAGTACTTTGCCATCAGTTATTATCCTTATCTCTAATCCTGTTAGAAGCAATTTATGCCACAGTCAGCAAACATTTATGCGCAAACCATTTCCATGATCATCCTTTTTATATATATATATATACATATATATATATATATATATATATATATTGTATGTAGTGTTGTGGCACAAGCAAACTTCTCCTGATGCAGACACAAACAACTTCTTGTTTGTTTACTTTATTGTCAGAATGGCCAAGTAGTGGACAACATATAAATTCCACATCCAACTTATTCAGTATCAATTACACTGAAAAATGAAGGTAGGTGGACTTGGGGACAGGATAAAGGGAAGCGGGGGGGGGGGGGGTACCTCATGGGTGAGTGCTAAGAAGGCAGGTTTTTATACTTAATACTCCTCCCACAGCCCTAGATTGATGGGCAGGTGATACTCCCACCTTCCCTTTAAAAAAGAATTATCATCAGCTGCTCTGTGTTGATTGTTCTGACTGCAGACACACCCTGTCAGCCTGCTGCATCTGTGGGAAAAGATACTTTCAAATCATGTAGGTTAAATCAGACTGTACACTATTAGTTGTCACACATATGTCCTCCACCTGTTTATATTTAAACTAGGTGCACTGCTGCACAAATGTGTATTGTTGCCACTATTTATAAGTCTGTGGCAATAAAAAAACAATTATTGCTATGTGTAAAAACAACTTGATTTAAAAAATAAAGCATTTATTTTCATTGAATCTCTCCTGCTATCACCATCCTGAGCTCTAACTTCAGTGTATCCGATGTATATTTGTGAGCAACATTCTGCAAATCAATGCACATCCCATAATTTTAAATGCATTTTAAATCTCCCGGAAAGTCCGGGAGACGCCCGAATTTCTGGGAGAGCAGGGCAACCTCCCGGATTGCGGCCAGTTTGCTAATTTAAATGCAGCGGGCGGGGCTTAGTGACGCAATTCACACATCATTGTGGCCCCACACGCCCACCTACCCCCGGACCTCCCAGAAGACAAATTGACAAAGTAGGCAGGTATGGCCCCTACATTACATTAATTCCCCCCACTGTTACTAGGCGTGTCCAAAGAGGGAAAGTGTAAAAACATGTGGTTATGTAATGTGTGTATCCAGGAACAGAGATGTTTAGTTGCATCTGCTCAGCAGCAAAGTTTTCTTGGATTTGTTTTTAACATTGACAACTATGTAATAAATATTACACACAATAAAGTGCATCTGTCATACAGTGCTTATTTTTGAAGCATGCAATTTAGATGCTTCTTAGCAAGGCTTACAGTACTGGCCATATAATCCTAGAGACATGAATTACACATATTGTGTGGCTGCAAAGCAATTTGTCCACATGCATACTTCATGCCTCCAGTTTTGTTATGCATGATGCATATGAACTAAGGATGAGCGGGCTCGAATTCCGCTAATCTGAGCCCACCCGAACAGTGCGGATCCGACGGGAGCCGAGCACTGTTCGGGTATTTCCGGCGCCCAAAAAATGAAACTGAGGCTCTGACGTTCAAGTCTCGCGTCGGATCTCGCGAGACTCGGATTGCATAAATTCCCTGCTAGCGGCCGCCATTTTCATATGGGCTGTGATCAGGGTAGAGGGAGGTTGTAGGGTAGTGGTACTCCTGCGTGATCAGTCCAGTTGTGCTTTATGCTTGCGTCCAGTGCTCTGTCCTTGCTGAGTCCAGTGGTGCTTTATGCTTGTGTCCAGTGCTCTGTCCTTGCTGAGTCCAGTGGTCCTTTTGTCCTGTGCTCTGTCCTGCTGAGTCCAGTGGTGCTTTGGCCAGTGTCTGTCCTGCTGAGTCCAGTGGTGCTTTAGTCCTGTGCATTTTTGTGCTGTCCATAGTAATTGTCTAATTATTAAAAACTCAAAAAAAAAAAAAAATGATACAGAAAAAAGCAAAAAAAAATGTTAAAAAATAATTTAAAAAGTATAAAAAAAATTCTAGAGCAATATATTATTGCAGTCCTGAAATATTAGTACTGCAATACCTACATTCACTGTTTCTGCAGTCCAAAAAATAGGAACTGCAATCTATATTACTACGTTCACTGTTTCAGCAGTCCAAAAAATAGGAACTACAATCTATATTACATTTACTACGTTCATTCTTTAAGCAGTTCCAGAGAATGGGTACTGCAATCTATATTACATTTAATACGTTCAATTTTTAAGCAGTGCAAGAGAATAGGTACTGCAATGTATATTACATTTACTACATTCATTCTTTAAGCAGTTCCAGAGAATAGGTACTGCAATCTATATTACATTTAATACGTTCAATTTTTAAGCAGTGCAAGAGAATAGGTACTGCAATCTATATAACATTTAATACGTTCAATTTTTAAGCAGTGCAAGAGAATAGGTACTGCAATCTATATTACATTTCATACGTTCAATTTTTAAGCAGTGCAAGAGAATAGGTACTGCAATCTATATAACATTTAATACGTTCAATTTTTAAGCAGTGTAAGAGAATAGGTACTGCAATCTATATTACATTTACTACGTTCATTCTTTAAGCAGTTCCAGAGAATAGGTACTGCAATCTATATTACATTTAATACGTTCAATTTTTAAGCAGTGCAAGAGAATAGGTACTGCAATCTATATTACATTTAATACGTTCAATTTTTAAGCAGTGCAAGAGAATAGGTACTGCAATCTATAGTACATTTACTACGTTCATTCTTTAAGCAGTTCCAGAGAATAGGTACTGCAATCTATATTACAAGAGAAAGTGAGGGAGGAGCTGGTAAACCATTGCGATTCCACCAAGCATGTAGCTCTTGTGGATGAAGCCCTTCGTACGCTTTGCCAGGATCCGAGGGTGGTCACTCTTTTAAAGTCAGAGGAATACATTCTGGCCACCATGCTCGATCCTCGGTTTAAAGCGTATGTTGTGTCTCTGTTTCCGGCGGACACAAGTCTACAGAGGTGCAAAGACCTGCTGGTCAGGAAATTGTCCTCTGAAGAGGACCGTGACATGCCAACAACTCCACCTTCATTTTCTTTCACACCTAAGGCTGCGAGGAAAAAGCTCAGTTTTCCTAAAAGACCCACTAGCGGGGATGCAGACAACATCTGGTCCGGACTGAAGGACCTGCCAACCATTGCAGACATGTCTACTGTCGCTGCATTGGATGCTGTCACAATAGAAAAAATGGTGGAGGATTATTTTTCTGACACCATCCAAATAGACATGTCAGCCAGTCCATACTGTTACTGGCAGGAAAAAAAGGCAGTTTGGAAGCCCCTGTACAAACTGGCTCTATTTTACCTGAGGTGTCTCCCCTCCAGTGTGTACTCAGAAAGAGTTTTTAAGTTTTTAGTGCAGCAGGGAACCTGGTCAGTGAGTGGCGAAGGAGGTTGCTTCCTCAGAACGTTGAAAAAATGATGTTCATAAAAATGAATTATCAATTCCTCAATCAAGTACAGCACTGCCCTCCAGATAATACAGAGGGACCTGTGGTTGTGGAGTGCAGCGGGGACAAATTGATAATGTGTGAGGATGAGGAAGTACACACTGAAGGGGGCCAGGAATCAGAGGATGAGGATGAGAACGACATCTTGCCTCAGTAGAGCCAGTTTAGTTTGTACAGGGAGAGATGAATAGCTTTTTTTGTGTGGGGGCCCAAACAAACCATTCATTTCAGCCACAGTAGTTTAGTAGGCCCTGTCGCTGAAATGATTGGTTTGTTAAAATGTGCATGTCCTATTTCAGCAACATCAGAGTGGGTGGGAGGGCCCAAGGACAATTCCATCTTGCAACTCTTTTTTTGGCATTATGTGCTCTTTGGGGCCTAGTTCTATCTCCATCAGAGATATTCCTGCGGCCATGTCACCGGCACAGCAATGTTGGTGTTAGACGTGCGCTGCATACTCTGATTTAGCAGAAGCTAGGCATTGCCCTTGATAAGCAAATAGGCTTTCCCTGATATTACATTGTCAGGGATTATGCTAAACAGAGTGTCATGGTATTTTAGATCCCTACCTTACCTACACACAGCGTATACAGCGCTGCAATTTGTTCTATCATATTAATGTTTAAATAGGGTCTCTCCATATTAACACACTCCGCTTGCTCACATCACCCAGTGAAGCAAGCGCTATATAAGTGCCAACTTTTAGACACGTTAGGCAGCGTCTTTAATGAGAATACAGTCTCTATATAATTGTGAGTGCTTTAAGATCTTACATGACCTTCAATCGGGCCACTTTAATCGCTGCTCTATTACAGATCTCTATCCAGTGATCATCATGCATATTTTTGCAGAACCAAGTTAAATATATAAACAGGGTCTCCTAGAATACGTACTATTTTATTTGAAGGAGTTTTAAGGGGCATTACACTCTAATAGAGAGACTCATCATTTCTGAATAAACAAAATTATATAATTCTTGTTAAGTTCCAAAAAAGAGGAACTGCCATTTCTATTGCTATGTTCTTTGTTTTTGTAGTTCCAAAAAGGAGTAACTGCCGATTCTATTAATACTTTCTTTCAGTAGTTCCAAAAAATAGTAACTTCCATTTATATTACTACGTTCTTAGTTTTTGTAGTTACAAAAAAGAGGAACTGCCATTTTTATTACTGCATTCTTTCTTTCTGTAGTTCCAAAAAAGAGTAACTGCCATTTTTATTACTACGTTCTTTCTTTCTGTAGTTCAAAAAAATAGTAACTTCCATTTATATTACTACGTTAATTGTTTGTGCAGTCCCAAAAAAGAGGAACAACGGTCTTAACATCTATGTTGGTTTTAGACGTCCATCCGGTGTCCGCCATCTGTGCAGTGGAATTCAGACCTGTTGAGGGTGATATATTGTGGCCCCGGTACCAAATTGGGTACCGGAGCCACTCCACTCCGCAGTCCAAATAGATGCGTATCAGATATTTAACTACATTCATTGTTGGGGGCAAATCCAAAAATAATTAAAATGCACTGTCATGATCGAAAACAAGAGGTATTGACACGCTAGAACTCCACCCTCTATATGCTGCAGAGGATGGAGGAGCAGCCATATGTGCAGTGGAATTCAGACCTGTTGAGGGTGATATATTGTGGCCCCGGTACCAAATTGGGTACCGGGGCCACTCCACTACGCAGTCCAGATAGATGCGTATCAGATATTAAACTACATTCAGTGTTGGGGGCAAATCCAAAAATAATTAAAATGCACTGTCATGATCAAAAACAAGAGGTATTGACACGCTAGAACTCCACCCTCTATATGCTGCAGAGGATGGAGGAGCAGCCATATGTGCAGTGGAATTGAGACCAGTTGGAGGAGGTATTGTGGCCCCTACACCAAATTGGGTACCGGGGCCACTCCACTACGCAGTCCAGAAAGCTACCGCGGTGCAACGTTTTGGACTAAAAAGAATATTGTGAGGTGTGAGGTGTTCAGAATAGACTGGAAATTAGTGGAAATGATTGTTATTGAATGTTATTGAGGTTAATAATAGCGTAGGAGTGTAAAAAACCAAAATAATGTATTTTAGCGCTTTTTATGCTTTTTTAAAAATAAATCAGAACCCAAAACCGTAAATCAGAACCAAAACCTTTCGTCAGGTGTTTTGGCAAAACAAATCAGAACCCAAAACCTCAAGCTAATCAGAACCCAAAACCCAAAACACTAAAAGTGCCCGGTGCACACCCCTAATATGAACTAATTGCTGTGCAATTAGGCAGCTGTGTACATGTACTGCTTTACATGGCCCTATCCTCAAAACTGTTTTAGTTAGCTGTCAGGTTGTTGTCACACCAGGCATTTTTAAATCTATTTTCTTACAAGAGTTAAAGATGGCAATATAAACAAAAAGGGGAAATCCTCACTTCGTATCCAGTAAATAGGTTTATTTTGAATAGAAAATTCTTACCCTATATGCTGTCCCAACAAACGTTGGTAGTAGTGAGCAGACAGGGGTCTGTGTTCTACAGTCTGGGAAATCTTTGGGCACCAAGCTGTTGTCAGGAAAACAAAGTGTCCAGAAAGAGGTGGAACACACACCCAGTGCAGACACCACTTCCTTGTATGGTAGGCTGTAAGAGTCAAACCTGTTCAGTGTTTTTGACAATATATGCATTTGAGAAGTGCTGCTACGTTTAGCGAGTCTAAATTAGCCAAAAGGAGCTTTAATGTATTTAGTATGTCGGTGAGCTGGCTGTTTGGGGGTTTCCAGACAAATGGGAAAAAAAACACCCATAAGTGCAAGCTTGGACTGTCCCACTTTCACATGACTTTGTCCCACGTCACACTGCTCTGCTTGGAAAGTGGAAGCCGTGGGCACAGTGATGTGTCTGAAGGTCCATTGGAGGGGTCAGTAGTTCATCTAGCACAAAGATAGATACACCTTATCATGTTGACACAAAGATCAATAAGTAATCACAACATAGAGAATGGAACAGGGAACATGGAGGTAGTGTTGGAGGGTGGTTTAGTAATTGTTAAGGGCCTGGTTTTTTCCCATGGTACTCATGGTAGGTTGGCCACACATCCTTTGGCAGTATCTATTATCACTCCCACCAAGGTAGGGAGGTGTCCATGTTGTCTCTTGTCCAAGGCATTACAATGTCTAGTTACAGCTCTGCATAAATCCCTTCAAAATGAGGATGAAACACTGGAATATAAATTCTACTGAAAATGGATCTCTGATTATATTGTACTCCAAGATTTTTACATTATTATTATTATTATGTAACCTCTGCACCCAGCGCCCACCTGTTCAGGAACGTTGGGCCCCGGGAATGGATAGATAGGAGAGGATCAACTACTGGCTGGGGGCAGTGCAAGGCCTCCTTAGGAGCTGGAAACTATAGTTCCAAGCCTGCCTGAGGAGCCAGAAGGCAAGAAGTGATGTCAGAGCCCACCAGAAGAGAGGAGTTTGGCATTAGAGAAGAAGTGAGAGAATGCAGCCAAGCAGGGTCTTCTTACCTCTGTCTTTCTGTATTACCCAGTTTTATTTTGTTACCTTGTTTGTTCCCAATTGTAAAGCGCTACGGAATTTGCTGGTGCCATATAAAATAAATGAGAATAATAATAATAGAGCCATTGCTCAGACTGCCACCTGTCACAGGGGCGCACGGAGGATTGTCGGGAGGGGGGGGGTTTCTCCCCGCCGACCCCAAGAAAAAAAAAATGAGAGAGAGCAGCTCAGTTTCGCCAGCGCTGTCCTATACAGCAGCCGCGGCGCTGTCTAAGAAGCGTCTGCAGCGGTGCTGTATACAATACAGCACCGCCGCGGATGCTTCTTTGACAGCGCCGCGGCTGCTGTATAGGACAGTGGCCACTTAGTTAGCGCAGGGGGGGTTCTAGAGACTCAGAAACTCCCCCCTGCATGCGCCACTGTGTCAGAAGAGAGCTGCTGAAAAAGGAGAGGCAGTATAGCCACACTCAGGGAGCATGCCAGTGACGCCTGCAACCATCTGGAGAGTAACAAGACGGGAGAGACTGCAGTGGGGGGCGAAACCAGAGGGAGTGCTGCCATAAAAAAGGGCTTGAAACTCATGAGAAGTACTCCCAGTTCACTACAGCAGAGAGCACAGCCAGTCTCACAGAGAAAGTTGTCAGGTACAAGCGAAGTGCAGGATTGTTCCCATTGTCCGCAGAGCATCCTAATTTCTTCCAGTTGCTCCGAGACAGGTCCATACTTTTGCTACAGCCTACTTGTTGGACTAGTGAGGAGAGCCATTGGGGGACCCATATCAATCATGATTCTTACTTCAAATGTCCACTAGGGTTCCAGAGCTGATCTATGTCCATGGTAAGTGTAAGTAACCCATTTAATACTGCATTATACATAGGGCTATGCTCCACCACTGCAATCTGACCTAGAGATTTGGGGCCTGAATCATTAAGGAACTTAAATCAAGAAACTTCTTATTTAAGTCTCCTGGACAAAACCATGTTACAATGCAAGGGGTGAAAATTAGTTTTCTGTTTTGCACATAAGTTAAATACTGACTGTTTTTTCATGTAGCACACAAATACTTGATAACTTATTTGTACACTGAAATTTAAAGTTGATATTTGTGGGCTACATGAAAAAACAGTCAAATTACACACATTTGCAAATGTATGGTAAGCCACTCACCCTTATAAGGTGCTTCAGCTAATAGAGTGGTCCTAACTCTAAACAATGAGTCCCTATTTTTGAGGCATATTGGGCCGTGTGTTGTTGTGAGCAAGACTGATTGGTGTTACCACTGAATATCAGAAGTGTGGGCTACTGTGTCTCAATTTAAAAAATTGGGATTATTGGGAGTTATAAATAAAACTAGTAGTAGACTTAGTTCAGGGTCATGTAGTATTGATAGGTTGGGCATTCTGTTTGTTGAGCTGATTTTGCTACCCCTAGGCCTCTGGTTGCGGGAAGGGGCAGAAGTTTGGATTGTACCTTAGGAGAACTGCTTATAGATCCATTAAACTCTTTCAGAGATGTGACATTAAAGTTCGCAAGCGAAATAACTGAGAATGATATGCTAATTTTGCTGGACGCAATCTGATCAATGATACAACCCAGACCCCACCCCTTATTGTTGATGAATAAAGCATGTAAATGCTTTAGAAAATGGCTAGTGCCTACGAAAAGTGACTGTATCGGCAAGACATTTCTCCAAAGTGTTCTCTGCATTGCCTCTAAATGTGTTCTTATCTACCTTCTTCCATGTAGTAAGAAATTTGGAAAAGAAAAAGCAAGTTGTGTGCAGACTCCCAGAGAATATCAGTTTAAGTCATATCAGCAATGTTCCTTAATGAAAAACAAGGATATAATGGATATCATGTGTGTTCATTTACAAAAGGGATGAGCTTAGTAGTGTCACTTTGTTTTGTTTTTTATAGAGCCACTTTGTTTCAAATTTTACACTTGTTGAATTGCTTTTGAATTTCAAGTGGCTAAAGAATTACACTATTGTTCTGTATTTTTTCTCTATTTTACATGTTATCGGAGGAAGAAAATTCAAACGAAAGCTTGGAATTGTTGAATCTGCGTTGATGGTCATAATATGAGGACTATTATGCATTCTCTAGGTGTATTTGAATGATAATTGTATTTTTGGGGTTAAAGCGCCAATATAAACTCAGACCATATTTATATTAAAGAGTCTGTTCAGGGAATTTATGGTGAAGCCCTTAGAGTATTTAGGCAGCATTAACCTAGCTGCATCATAGGGAAGTCATTGGTTTTGTTACAATAACAATTTCTACTACTATGGGCCAGATTCAATAAGGAAAGTTAAGCAAAAAATTAAGTAAGTTTGCTTACTCAAATTCTCTGAACAAAACCATGTTGCAATGCACAGGGAGCAAATTAGTTTATTATTTTGCACATAATGAAAATACTGTCTGTTTTTTCATGTAGCATACAAATATTTGATAGCTTATTTGTACACTGAAATTTAAGGTGATCTAGGACATGCCCTATCCAATCTATAAATTTGCCATCAAATTTTAAATTTAGCTCCCCCTCCAATGCAACATGATTTTGCCTTACATGCTTACTTTTGCTTAACTTTCCTTAATGAATCAGGCCCTATGACTGTGCATTGTTCTTTTTATGCTAAAAATATGTTTTCATTGTATCCATTAAATTGTAATTGTACAGATTAAAAACATTTTTTTTTAAAAAAAAAAAAGTGCATTCACAAGTGCAAAAATAATGTCTGCATTCATGACGGTGTACTAGTTGCTATACAAATTAGCAGATTCTTCCTACACCACATTAACTATTTATGTTTATTCACTTGATTAATGATGGCATCAAAATAGCTTTCCAGAAAAGAAAAATTACACAAAGAATCATTTATGTGAAGAATGACAAAAGTCTAATCAGCACTTAATAACAAACATCAGGCTACCTAATACACATTCTAGAAACCAATGTACTAACCATTATACTTGCAATTGTGCTTATATTCAAAAAAAGATTATATAAAATCTGTCCAGGGCTGATGTGATTTTCTCTTTCTACTGCAAAATGCATTTATGTAATTAACATGACGTGTTGTTAATTGAATTAACCCAGAGTTAATCAGTCCAAATGCGATTCCACATGGAATGCGCTTGCGGCTTAGCACTTCAAATTGTAGCAGAACTGGAGACTTGGCTAACTCCTTCACTGCCAGAAATAGCTGCTGAGCTTTGGTAGAAATATTGTCTGCAAACACATGACTGACACATTGTAAATATTAGGGGCGAAAGATTGGTGCTCCTGGGATTACTCTTGAGAATGGGGCTAGTTGCCAATGTTAAAGAAATGGAATATTTATAAAACATATTTAAAATAGATTTCTTCAATTAATCTCACCTGATTCAACATACATTATGATACAGTACAAGTGGTGAAACATTGTAAATAGAACTGTTAGATGGCCAACACAATAACACTATGCCCATTATATAAAGATTTATGCCACCATATACAACGTTATTATGCCACCTATAATGTAGTCTCATGATTCTAACATATTGTACCATAATACCATCAGAGATTAGCATGCTGACACCATATAGCCACTTTATGCCTTAGCATGTCACCATATATTTCTGCAATATCCACAAAATGCCATATGTCACCATATTGCCACATAATGCCACTACTCTAAAATGTTACCATCTTGCCCTATAATGTGATAGCAACCTCATGCCCAAACAGCACTATTTGTCAATGCCACTGTTGCTGTCTAGCACCAACGGTGAACACTGCTATCAACAGTAAATTAATATTGTCCGGAGTTCACTATATGAAGCGCAAGCTTAGCAGTTTAACTTTTGATAGTATTAGGTTGCTTCCTATTTGCTGTATACAGGGCAGTGGACAGCAATCACAGGTTCTGGGGCTAGAGAACTTTCCGGACCCTCCTCCCCTTAATTATCTATCACTTTTGGGGATGGGGGTTGTTACGAAACAGGGTCACACTGGACTGAGGACATTTTATTCATCACCCGTTTCTCACAGTTTAATGTACTTTTTAAGCCTTGGCCCAGTCTAAGTATATACACCAGAGCATTGGTATATTATGTGTATTGTTAGTAGGTATATTTTGTCCTTGCTATTACCTGCAATATTGTATGTATTAGAAATATAAAGAATTTCACTCTATTGTGTAGAAAAGACAGGACAGTAGAAATAATTTTGCTTATGTTAGCTAATGTAATTACCATTTTTCTCAAATGTCCATTGTTATGAGGTGCGGCTAAAGGTGGGTACACACTACAAGTTTTTCACCCAATAATTGCCTCAACCAACCGACATATGACTGCCTGTTCAAAAGTCGGGTCAGTGTGTGTAGTGACACGATGGTCGAAGTCTTCCCAAATGGTCTATTGTCACCTCACTTAGTTGGTCATACTGTTCAATATTTTCGTTCCAATCACCTTTCTATCGTGTAGTGTGTATAAATTTACGTTCGATCCATGATAATCCTCCGATACTTCCTCGAGCTGCGGCTCAGCTGGGGGCATGTGTAAGGAAATTTCAGATGCCTGTACCCGTCCTACGTGGTGTGGTGTCTGCACATCACTGACTTGTTAATTAGATGATTGTAAAGGAATAGAAATAGCAGTAGTCTATTGCATTGATGCATCTAGCATATGGCAGCCAGTTTAATAAAGTGTAGTGTTATACCAAAACAACGTTTTTATGTGTATTGCTTATATCTGCCTTCTTAATTAGGTTCCTGTACCACCTTATTGTCCATGCAAAACACATTCTTTTGTAAAGCAAAATATATGATTTTCAGAATGGCTAATTCTATTAGTGTCCATGTATTGTACTAGAATACACACGCAGGAAAAGTGTAGTTGCTTGTTGTTCTTCTACTGTGTGATGACTATGTAGTATATCTAATGACTGATTGTTATTTTCTGTTGAATTCATGTATGACAATGTGAATATTTTATGTAACCTTGTAATGTAATCTCAACGTGTGCTTTGCTAGATGACATGAGTTTGAATTTACGCAAGTGTCATTAATCTTTTGAAACTAGCCAGGCCCGGGATAGATAAGGATCTTGGAGGAGTTTGAAGCCCCAAATTTGTAAACCTTCTAGCCACTCAAGCAGAGCAGAGGTGAGAGATTCTCTGAGGTGCCCAAACATATATCTTAGTGATAGATAATTTACTCCGGAAAGCTCTGTGTCATTTTGGGAATCAATCTGACTTAACTGAAAATGTAATTCCTAAGGTTTGGACATTACATTGTGCACTTTCATGAGGGGGTCTATTAAGACTGAAATGTCCCATTTTTCTCAATTGTGTTCCCTCACTAACCAGCTCTTAACCAGTAAGTAGTGACTCTGATTTTATTTCCTACTTTACAAAGGTCCTTATGGTCTGCTTTACTGATGATCTACACCCAAAGGCTTTATGCATTAATTCCCTTTAGACAAACCCTAATTGCGCTGTGCCTTGTGTCCGACCAATCTATAGTGTTTATACTCACCTGCTCCACGCAGGATACTCAACTTCTTCCACCTCTTCCAGGCTATCCAGATCTTTTTGGCAGGGTTGCTTCTAGCCCTTACAAGAGCTCCCTGCCGATGCGGGCTTCCTCTCTCCAGTGGGCGCCTCCTCCAACGTCTTCTTTGGACAGGGGTGTGATTAGCCCTTAAAAGAGCTACCTGCCACCACAGTGTTCTCTTCAATGTCTTCTGGGTGGCGTCACTCCTAGGCCTGACAAAGGCTCCCTGTCGCTGTGGTCTTCTCATTCTTCTTTTCTTGACCCAGCGGCATCTTTCCAGGTCCTTTGTTCTGGATGTCCTTTCTCTTCTGCCGACAGATTACCCAATGGCGCTTGGCATGGCAGATTGAATAGCCACCGTCACATTAACGTCATTACATGACACTAATTGGCTCGCAATGGAGCCAAAAATACAAATGACCAGAGGTGAGCCAGGATTTGAGGACAGCAGTCAGGGAGCCCTGATTGGTTTACTTGCCTACTGTTGCCGGCACTGGGACTTGAAATGGAAGAAAGTGAACACTTGCCACCACTGGATCCTCAGACCGGTGAGTATTTTCCTTGTTCTTCCTTCCATCTTCCTGTCTTTTCACTCTCTTCACGGGCTCCTCAATTAGGCACTCTCTCACATGACAACCATCTAAATATCTATCATGTAACTGTTGAACGTATGTATCAAACTCATATTTTACCAGGCGTTAATACTTTAAAAGGCTGCAGGCAACATCGAATTGGAGGCAAAGCTAAACAAATGCTTGTCAGAAAGTGGGTGTATGGTCCATTCAATTGCGTTACTTATTGAATGACCTGTGTCAATGCACATTTTATGGTCTTTAACAACGTGCGTTAAATTCTTTAATATGACACAGATAGAGTTGAAACTGTAGAGTTGTTTTTTAATTTAACTTTCATAATGTATTAAAGCTTGTGTGTCTTGTTAAATATTACAGCTGTAAAATAGTTCAAAGTGGACATTTCCTCTGGTCCTTCAATTCATTTGTGACGGGATTGATTAAATGTCTTGTTCTGTTTTTTTCTATGTACTTTTAATGATTAAAGTTGTAATCCATTAAAAAAGCATTTTATTCATTTATTCTAAATAAATTACTAAAAACATCAAAGAACTCCAGAACATGTCTGTTTTAATAGAATAACATAAGGCTCTTATCTTTCCTTTCACATTTTCATTTATTTTCAGTGTCTAAAATACAGGGTGGGGAAAATGAACAGAAATTAAAAACATTTTACTAATTTAAATGGCAGCAGGACAACCTTCATCTGTCTGAGAACAATTTTGACTTACCAGCAATGGGTTAATTTAAACTGATAATATCACAGAGCAAATCAGGAGGAGGTGTAGAGGGGTGAGAGCGGAATTTGATATATCCAACATTATTAATGGCAAAAAAAGGTAAATGCCAGGTTTTGCATGAGTTGTAAGGATATTGCAAGGACTTCTACCCAATGCCAAATACAGTATGTGCAGTAATAAAACATGCCATTTTCTTCAAAGTATATACATAAGGTTATTGTCACCTTCATAATACAGTGAAATCTGCAGCTTTTAATGTCATTCTACATACATAGAATGTGCTGCCTTGCATTCTATATTGATATACTTTCAGATCTGATGTTGAACATTCACTCACGTGTGAAGTAATACTGAACCTGCCAGATGTTGTGTTTAATTAAAAAAATATAAGCAAGCATTTAAATTTGCACTAACTTCTTCGGTCTTTAAGGGGCCTATTTAACAATTTTTGGATTTTAGCCTGTTAAGTATCATCTGACATTGCAGCAAAGACAGATGACTTAGCGGGGCAATTTACTATTCAAGCCATGATGAGACAGTGCATCCGATAGACTGTTCCAGTGATGACTCAATTCTAATGAATACTCCGGGTTTTGCCCCAGGGTCTCTTCTGCACACGAGGGTCGGGCATGCGCAGTTGACAGTTTCATTAAACAGCGCAAGGAAGAGCAGGAAGGCTGCCGGAAAGGGATCCGAACATCCCTCTCTTGTGATGCTCTCCCCACAGGCTTTTCTTCTAAATTTGCACAAAAAAGTGTATGTTGTTATATACACCTAAAAAGAAGAGCTCCATTGCTCCATTGCTAATTGTCATTGCTGAAGTACAAATACTAGGCCTTGCAGGCTTTTCTTCTGACTTTTCTTTTCTGCCACTGCTGTGTGCCAATGTGTCCTAGATATGGTAGGAACTGCTGTGTGTTTCAGTCATTGCTCTGTCGCTTAGCATCCAGCCAGGTCGCTGCAGTATTTGTCCTAAAGTGTATGAAAATAATAATGTGACCTGTGAGGTGGTCAAAATTGACTGCAAATGACTTGAAATTAGTGATTAGTGTTATTGAGGTTAATAATAATGTAGGATCAAAAAAAGAGCAAAATTATGTGATTTTAGCATATTTTAGCAATTTTTCTAAAAAAATACAAAATCAAAACACATGAGGGTGGTTTTGCCAAAACCAAAACCAAAACACAAAGCTAATCCAGATCCAAAACCAAAACCACTTCACGGGGGTTAGTGAGCATCTCTAATATGTACTAACAGTTTACAGTACAAACAACAATGGACGGTCTGTCTTGGTCTTTTCACTTGTTTGAAGGGGTTATGAGGATCAGGTTTCCAGATAGCCAGAGGCAGGAGGCAGTCCAGGGAAGCAGGACTAGCTGAGTCCAGTGACCAGTATTAAAGTAATTCTATTGTTTTAAAATAAGCATTGCCCAATCAATTGTATGTGTTTCCAAAGCACATGGTGGTTTATTTTAGCAGATGTAAATAGTCAACAATTCAATACATTATTATATTATGATAAAGTACAAATACCAAAAGATAAGTACATACCAATACAATCGCTTGCGCACGCTGCGCACCCATGGGACCCGGTGGACAGTATATCTGTTAGAATACTGTGTCAGAGTTGACTGAGGGCCAGGGTGTGTGCAGCTATGATTATATACAGTACAGTGTTACGCTTGAACAATAGAGATGACGTAGATTGTTTCTATAGGTCCAGACGTTGGGTGGGTCCAGTGTAAACAGATCATAGGTTGATTCAATCTAAGGAATCCAAAGGTGGGGGTCGTCTCTCCAGGGGGTCTGCTCCTTTCATAGCCAGCATCATACAAAGGATTATTCCCTAATATCAATAACTAAAGTATGCAATGTGCGATCTCTTCGCCGACTGCACCGGACGGCTGCTGATGATTAGGGGAACAATATGATATCAGGCATGACACCTTTCCTATAACCTAAACCTTTAATAACACTACAATGTACATATAATCACTATATATATATATATATATATATATATATATATATATAGACTAATAATAAACCAAATACTATCTGCTCCTGAATTACAGTGTAACAGAACCAATATGAAATTATATAAATAACTAAATGTTGTAATGCGAGTGTGTTACATGGCGTGGTGCGTTCGCACGGTAAAATGCGCACACACCACGCCATGTAACATGTGGCGTACGGATCGCATTTGCATGGCTAAACAATATTAAACCAATATACTTTCGTTCATCCAATTATACGACTTTAACACCAGGCAGAGTTCAGGACAACAAGCGTACAAACAGAATCCAGTAGCCAGGCAGAGCTCAGAGTCACAAGCGAACAAGCATAATCCGGTAAACAGGCAGAGGTCAGGGCAACAGGCAAACAAGCAAAGTCTGGTAATCAGGCAAAGGGTCAAAATGAAAGATCAGACAGCAATGAAGCAAACCTCAACAGGAGACAAGCAGCAGGTGCTGGTACTTAATCAGGTAAGGAGATTAACTCCTACAGGTAAGGTGTACAATTCATGGGCAAAACAGTAGCACCTCTGGTGGAATTGAGGTACTGCAGCCACATACAAAGTATAGTCATAACAGTAAACAAGCACAGCAGATGAAGTTTGAAATATAATATGCCATACATCTCAATTTACACAGCTGGGACTATTGGTGTCCTGTGAGATAGGGGATATAATTTTCTATGTTGGTAGAGGTTAACTATTGGAGATCTCTACTTAGGATTATGGGAGGATGAAGACAGACTCTATTATAAAGGTGGTATTATTGTAGGTGGCTAGGTTCTGGGTCGCTAGCTACATTTTAATGGTGGAGAAGCCATGTCAATACTGACCCAATACAGGGAGTCTCATTGTTTAGAGTTATCAGCACACAATTAGCAGAAGCTCCTTGATGGTTCAGGTGGCTTATCATTAGGGATGTGCACCGGCGACTTTTGAGGTCTCGTGTTTTGTGTTTTGGATCCGGATTTTCGTTATTTTTGAGGTTCGGATTTGTCTCGCAAAACACTTGACGAAAGGTCTCGGTTCGGATTTAAGGTTTTGGATTCGGATTTTTTTCGAAAAAAACATAAAAAGTTTAAAAATCAAGCTTTTGGGCTTATTTTCACTCCTAGGCTATTATTAACCTCAATAACATTCAATAACAAGCATTTCCACTAATTTACAGTGTATTCTGAACACCTCACAATATAGTTATTAGTCCAAAACGTTGCAACAAGGTATCTTTCTGGACTGCGTAGAGGAGTGGGTCACCACAATATATATTAAAAACCCTGAACTTTTATGATTCGCACCAATAAATGTACCTGGACTGCGTAGAGGAGTGGGTCACCACAATATATATTAAAAACCCTGAACTTTTATGATTCGCACCAATAAATGTACCTGGACTGCGTAGAGGAGTGGGTCACCACAATATATTAAAAACCCCGAACTTTTATGAATCGCACCAATAATTGTACCTGGACTGCGTAGAGGAGTGGGTAACCACAATATATATTAAAAACCCTGAACTTTTATGATTCGCACCAATAAATGTACCTGGACTGTGTAGAGGAGTGGGTCACCACAATATCTTAAAAACCCCGAACTTTTATGAATCGCACCAATAAATGTACCTGGACTGCGTAGAGGAGTGGGTCACCACAATATCTTAAAAACCCTGAACTTTTATGATTCGCACCAATAAATGTACCTGGACTGCGTAGAGGAGTGGGTCACCACAATATATTAAAAACCCCGAACTTTTATGATTCGCACCAATAAATGTACCTGGACTGAGTAGAGGAGTGGGTCACCACAATATCTTAAAAACCCTGAACTTTTATGAATCGCACCAATAAATGTACCTGGACTGCGTAGAGGAGTGGGTCACCACAATATCTTAAAAACCCTGAACTTTTATGAATCGCACCAATAAATGTACCTGGACTGCGTAGAGGAGTGGGTCACCACAATATCTTAAAAACCCCGAACTTTTATGAATCGCACCAATAAATGTACCTGGACTGCGTAGAGGAGTGGGTCACCACAATATATTAAAAACCCTGAACTTTTATGATTCGCACCAATAAATGTACCTGGACTGCGTAGAGGAGTGGGTCACCACAATATATTAAAAACCCCGAACTTTTATGATTCGCACCAATAAATGTACCTGGACTGAGTAGAGGAGTGGGTCACCACAATATCTTAAAAACCCCGAACTTTTATGAATCGCACCAATAAATGTACCTGGACTGCGTAGAGGAGTGGGTCACCACAATATCTTAAAAACCCTGAACTTTTATGAATCGCACCAATAAATGTACCTGGACTGCGTAGAGGAGTGGGTCACCACAATATCTTAAAAACCCCGAACTTTTATGAATCGCACCAATAAATGTACCTGGACTGCGTAGAGGAGTGGGTCACCACAATATATTAAAAACCCTGAACTTTTATGATTCGCACCAATAATTGTACCTGGACTGCGTAGAGGAGTGGGTCACCACAATATATTAAAAACCCTGAACTTTTATGATTCGCACCAATAAATGTACCTGGACTGCGTAGAGGAGTGGGCACTGGGCACCACAATAAAATATATAAAAAACCTTCAACAGATCTGCATTACACTACACATACGGCTGCTCCTCCATCCTCTCCATCATATACATGTTGGAGTTTTAGCGTGTGACAACCTCTTGTTTTTGATAATGTCAGTGCATTTTGAATATTTTTCAATTTGCCCCACACCACTGAATGTACTTTATCTATGATACGCAATACGCATCTATCTATCTTGACTGCGTAGTGTGGTGGCCCCGGTACACAATTTGGTACCGAGGCCACAATATAATTAAAAAACCCTCCACGTGTCAGAATTCCACCAAACAAGTATCTGGACTGCATAGTGGGGTGGCCCCGGTACCCAATTTGATACCGGGGCCACAATACCTCCTCCAAACATGGTACAGACAATTCGTCATTGAGATCCCAGACAGACAGGGTCAAAGTGTTATTGTTTGACTTTTTAAACCCAAAAAACTGTCCCTGTTGCACATAGTCGTGCAATGAAGACTGACTTTTTCATTTAAAGGCACGATCTTTCAAGTGTAGTGTTTGTAAGTCTAAGTCATATTATACTTTTGGTAAAATTGGTTTATTTTGTTCCTTTTTATGGTAATTAGTAATAGAATTAAAGTATGAAATAGAATTAAAGTATGAAATAGAATTAAAGTATGAAATAGAATTAAAGTATGAAATAGAATTAAAGTATGAAATAGAATTAAAGTATGAAATAGAGTGGTATAGAGTTGTAGTGTGGTATAGATAGAGTGGTCCACACAATATAATAATAAAACCCTCAACTGGTCTGAATTCCACCAAACAAGTATCTGGACTGCGTAGTGTGGTGGCCCCGGTACACAATTTGGTACCGAGGCCACAATATAATTAAAAAATTGGGCATCAACTGTCACCGTTGTTTAATATCTGATACACCTAAATATGGACTGCACAGTGGAGTGGCCCCGGTAGTAAATTTGGTGCCGGGGCCACAATACCTCCTCCAACTTCCAAGTGTAGTGTTTATAAAGACAGACAGGGTCGAAGTGTTATTAGTTGACTTTCTTAACCCTAAAATTGTCCCTGTTGCAAATATTCGTGCAATGGACAGTTACTTTTTTATTGAAAGACTCAAGCTGTCAAGTGTAGTGTTTATAAAATATAAACAATAATACAGTAGTTTTAGAGCACGTCAATACCTCTTGTTTTAAATTATGACACGGCATTTTACTTTTGGTTTAATTTCTTGTATTTTTTTAAATTTGGTTTTACTTTTTGAACATGGCAAACGACTGTTGATTGGTCATATAATGCAAAAAAAAAAGGTCCAAGATGGAATTGTCCTTGGGCCCTCACACCCACCCTTATGTTGTTTAAATAGGACATGCACACTTTAACAAACCAATCATTTCAGCGACAGGGCCTACCAAACAACTTTGGCTGAAATGATTGGTTTGTTTGGGCCCCCACACCAAAAAAGCTATTCATCTCTCCCTGTACAGACTAAACAGGCTCTACTGAGGCAAGATGTCGTCCTCATCCTCAACCTCTGATTCCTCTCCCCCTACAGTGTGTACTTCCTCCTCATCACACATTATCAATTCGTCCCCGCTGGACTCCACAACCACAGGTCCCTCTGTAGTATCTGGAGGGCAGTGCTGTACTTCATTGAGGAATTGATTATTCATTTTTATAAACATCATTTTTTCAACGTTGTGAGGAAGCAACCTCCTTCGCCGCTCACTGACCAGGTTCCCCGCTGCACTAAAAACTCTTCCCGAGTACACACTGGAGGGGGGACAACTCAGGTAAAATAGAGCCAGTTTGTACAGGGGCTTCCAAACTGCCTTTTTTTCCTGCCAGTAACAATATGGACTGTCTGACATGTCTACTTGGATGGTGTCAGCAAAGTAATCATCCACAATTTTTTCTATTGTGACAGCATCCAATGCAGCGAGAGTAGACATGTCTGCAATGGTTGGCAGGTCCTTCAGTCCGGACCAGATGTTATCAGCATCCCCGCCAGTGCCTCTTTTGGGAAAACTGAGCTTTTTCCTCGCAGCCATAGATGTGGAAGAAAATGAGGGTGGAGCTGTTGGCATGTCACGGTCCTCTTCAGAGGACAATCTCCTGACCAGCAGGTCTTTGCACCGCTGTAGACTTGTGTCCGCCGGAAACAGAGAAACAACATACGCTTTAAACCGAGGATCGAGCACGGTGGCCAGAATGTATTCCTCTGACTTTAAAAGAGTGACCACCCTCGGATCCTGGCAAAGCGTACGAAGGGCTACATCCACAAGAGCTACATGCTTGGTGTAATCGCAATGGCTTACCAGCTCCTCCCTCACTTTCTCCAGCTGCTTCTGCAACAGCCTGATCAGGGGAATGACCTGACTCAAGCTGGCAGTGTCGGAACTGACTTCTCGTGTGGCAAGTTCAAATGGCTGCAGAACCTTGCACAACACGGAAATCAGTCTCCACTGCGCTTGACTGAGGCGCATCCCCACTCCTTTGCCTATGTCGTAGGTGGCTGTGTAGGCCTGAATGGCCTTTTGCTGCTCCTCCATCCTCTGCAGCATATAGAGGGTGGAGTTCCAGCGCGTCACAACCTCTTGTTTGAGGTGATGGCAGGGCAGGTTCATGCTTTTTTGATGTGCCTCTAGTCTGCGGTAGGCACTGGCTGAATGCCGAAAGTGTCCAGCAATTTTGCGCGCCACCGCAAGCATCTCCTGCACACCCCTGTCACTCTTGAGGTAATGCTGCACCACCAAATTAATGGTGTGGGCAAAACATGGGACGTGCTGGAAATTGCCCATATTTAATGCCCGCACAATGTTACTGGCATTGTCTGACACCACAAATCCCCATGAGAGTCTAAGTGGGGTAAGCCACTGGGAGATAATTTCCCTCATTTTCTCTAATATGTTGTCAGCGTTGTGCCTCTTATTAAAGCCTGTAATGCACAATGTTGCCTGCCTTTGCATGAGCAGCCATTTTGTAGATGCTGCTACTGATGCAGCTGTTGCTGTTGCTGCGGAAGGGGATGCACTTGTCCACATGTCCGTGGTTAAGTGGACAGTGGGTACAACCGCATTTTTAAGAGCACTGAGGACACTTGATCGTACTTCTCTGTACATTTTTGGTATCGCCTGCCTAGTGAAGTGGAATCTCGAGGGAATTTGGTACCGGGGACACAATACCTCCATCAACCCTCTAAATCCCACTCCACTGATGGCGGACACGGGGCGCACGTCTAACACCAACATTGCAGTTACAGCCGCAGTTATACGCTTTGCAATAGGGTGACTACTATCGTATTTTGTGGTCATGGCAAACGACTGTTGGACGGTCAATTGTTTTGTGAAAGACTTAGCGGTCTTACGACTTCCCCTCTGGGAAGATGACCGACTAACAGCAGCAACAGCAGCAGTGGCAGTAGTAGGCGTACCGCTGCAGGATTCCTCGGATGAATCCCGTATTGAGGAGGACTCAGTCTGGCTGCTGACTTGGGCTGCAGGACTGAATCTGATGGAGATTGTGGAGGAAGTTGACGAGGAGGGTGTTGCTGGTGTGTATCCAACTGGACCACGGGATTTAGGTGTCCCTGTACCGATGAGGGTCCTAGCCCCAGTTCCTGAACTAACCACTGAACTATGAAGGTTATTCAGGTGACGTATAAGGGAGGATGTTCCTAGGTGGGCAAGATCCTTACCCCTGCTTATTTGAGCTTTACATAAGCTACATATGGCCATACATTGGTTGTCTGGATTTGGATAAAAATAACTCCAGACCGAAGAGGTGCATTTTTTGGTCTTCTGACCAGGCATGACGATGGGCTTTTTCATCCCATGGACATCAGCTGTTTCCCCCCCTGGTGCCTCATTTACAATAACCACATCACCATCCTCATCATCAAGTTCCTCCACAGCGCCAGCTACATCATCAATAGCCTCCTCCCGAGCCACCTCTTCCCGTACAGTGATGGGAAGGTCAGGCTTGACAACAACCAACACCCTTGGACTCGCCTTGGGGATTTGTGATAATTTCTCTTTAGAAGGCAGAGTTGTTTGCTGTTTTGTTGCTGACAGCATAACTCTCTTCAATTTTTTGTAGGGGGGGGGAGGAGGAGGAGGGCTAAGATCCGTGGGTGAAGCTGAACCACTAGTCATGAACACGGGCCAGGGCCTAAGCCGTTCCTTGCCACTCCGTGTCGTAAATGGCATATTGGCAACTTTACGTTTCTCCTCAGATGATTTAAAGTTTCTCTTTTTGCTACTTTTTCTTAACTTGGGCTTTTTGGATTTTACATGCCCGGTACTACGAGATTGGGCATCGGGCTTGGAAGACGACGTTGATGGCATTTCATCGTCTATGTCATGACTAGTGGCAGCAGCTTCAGCATTAGGAGGAAGTGGGTCTTGATCTTTCCCTACTTTATCCTCCAAATTTTTGGTCTCCATTATATGTAGCACAAGATACTGCAGAATGTGTGAACTTGGTAATATTGCAGTACCAATGGACTTATACTGCTGGATTGGTTTTGCAAATTTGGTTATAATTATTATATATTTTTTTTTTTTTTAATTTTTTATTTTTTTTTTACTTTTTTTTTATTTTTAAAAAACTTGGGAATAGTGGGGAAATAACTATGCCCTTAGAAGCACAGAGCACAGGACACAGCACCACTGGACTGAACAGGACACGGCACAGGACCCAGCAGCACTACGGAACTCAGCAGGACAGAGCACAGGACACAGCACCACTGGACTGATACTGCAGAATGTGTGAACTTGGTAATATTGCAGTACCAATGGACTTATACTGCTGGATTGGTTTTGCAAATTTGGTTATAATTATTATATATATTTTTTTTTTTTTAAATTTTTTATTTTTTTTTACTTTTTTTTTTTTTTTTAAAAACTTGGGAATAATGGGGAAATAACTATGCCCTTAGAAACACAGAGCACAGGACACAGCACCACTGGACTGAACAGGACACGGCACAGGACCCAGCAGCACTACGGAACTCAGCAGGACAGAGCACAGGACACAGCACCACTGGACTGATACTGCAGAATGTGTAAACTTTGTAATATTGCAGTACCACTGGACTTTTACTGCTGAATGTGTGAACTTGGTAATATTGCAGTACCAATGGGCTTATACTGCAGGATTGGTTGTGCAAATTTTGTGGTAATTAAAAAAAATTAAAGTAGTTTTTGGTATTTTTTTAAAAAACTTTTTTTTATTTTTTTAAACACAGGGGAATATTGGGGAAATAACTATGCCCTTAGAAGCACAGAGCACAGGACACAGCACCACTGGACTGAACAGGACACAGCACAGGACCCAGCAGCACCACTGACCTCAGAAGGACAGAGCACAGCACACAGCACCACTGGACTGATACTGCAGAACACAGCACAGCACAGCACAGCACAGCACAGCACAGCACAGCACAGCACTAAACAGCACAGCACTAAACAGCACAGCACTAAACAGCACAGAACTAAACAGCACAGAACTAAACAGCACAGAACTAAACAGCACAGAGGACCACCTAACACACCCTCCCTCTACCCTGATCAATGCCCGAGTGAAGATGGCGGCGACTAGCGGGGAATTTATAGGATCCGAGTATCGCGAGATCCGACAACGGGATTATGAGTCAGAGCCTCAGTTTCACTTTTGAATTTGGCGCCAATACCCGGATCTGTCTCGGATCCGACTCGGATCCGCAACGTTCGGGTGGGCTCGGATTTCATAAATCCGAGTGCGCTCATCCCTACTTATCATTGATTTGCAAATGTGTGTAACTGAGATTTCTGCATTTTACTTATGAGTAGAATAGCAGCTCTTTTACTGGTTCACAGCTGTGTGCTGGGGAATTTTTCTAGGGTTGGCATTTTTTTTGCTGTCTTATAGTATATAGTATGTGTTAATGCAAAGTACTTTTAATGTTAGCTTTAATTTGCGGAACATGCTTATCAAAATCTCACCTTCATCTACTGTAGTGACCAGATCATGGTCTACATTCCTGTTCCCCTCTCAAATTGAACAAAATAAATAAAAACTAGCTGAGTGTTAGGCTGCTGGCCCTGATCACCAACACACAGAACTAGATGACGGAGATCTTCGCATATAGCAGCCCACTTTCCCTTAGAGCTTGATGCTCTCACCGGTACTCGGATGCCCCCAGGACTTAGCTCCAAGTGTAGTGTGGGTTGGTAATGCAGGACCACAGCGGCGGGCCAGGAGACTGGTTGAAAGCAGCGGATAGTCAAATGATAGCCAAGGTCAAGGGTCACAGGCAAGCAGGATTGTCAATAAACACGCCAGAAGTCGGGGTCACGGGCAAAGTAGCAGGGTCCAAAGTACAAGTCGGAAGGGTCAGAGTCACAAGAAAGCAGGCAGGGTCCAAATCCAAGCAAGGGGTCAAAACACGGGAGATCCAGAGTATCCAAAAGACAGCAACAGGGAACCAGGAGCAAGTCAGCAAACTGTAGCAGCAAGCTATAACCGGCAGTAAGGCTCAGTCCTCACTGCCTTAAATTCTACTGCTAGCCAATCAGAGCCTAGCTCTGAAATTACTCACAGCCCCTGCCTAATACACCAACAGATTAATTAGCCTACAGGCTGTACATATCAAGAGGCACTTAATCAGCCCACAGGCTGTGATACCTGTCTGCACATGTGCCCAAGGCGCCCAGAGACAGTTTTCAGCGTCCGGCCGTTGCCCTGGTCAAAGCGACGGCCGGGACGTCGGGAGGAGACACAGCGAGTCGCGGCGGTGCCCGTGGCCGCCGCGACTGACTAACACTGACACTACATGTTAAGGGGGGGGATTCAATTGCCGGTGATGTGTCATGTAGACATTGCGCTGCGCACAATGCTGGCAATTACGGTAGTAATCTCCGCTCATTTTTCCTTGAATCCCAAATTTCAGTCATAACAACGATTCAAGGTGTCTCCGCGGCTGTTCCGGTGACACCTTGCGCTAAACTGAATATCCTCCTAGGATTAAGCAAGGCTTTTCCTGTGTCTCACAACTACATAGTCTACCGCAAGGACATATTTCAAAACAAAGAAGTAGGAAAGCACGGCACGGTATTTACATATTTCCTCTTTTATGGCAAGTTTCTCTAAAGGGTTGTGATTTTTTGTACTCTTAGAGGGGAATTCAATTGGCCTCGTTAATTGTGAAAGTAACGCGACCCGCGCACTATTACCATTACTACGGTAATAATGCACTTTATTACTATTAGTATGGTAATTTCAACTCTGATTTTTGCTTACAGCTCTGTAAGTCACGAGCAGAAATCTGCATTAAAATTACTGTACTAACGGTATTAGTGTACGTGCCATGTTACTTTCACGAGTAACTCGCCCAATTGAATATTGTTCTCTTCATGTATTTTAAAATATTCCTTTGTAGTTAGAAGTTGTGTTAAGTACACTAGTACGTGTCTTCCATTTTCTGTGCAAGTCTGTAGTCGTTTTGGGGTCCTCTTCATGATCGTATGGGACAGGAGCCATCATGAAGCTAGCTCATTCTATTTCAAAGTTTTGTTACTACCCCAGGTCCTGCAGTTTTTTACTCAACACAAATTGATATTTAAATAGACCTCATAGAATAAACTGTTACCTTGTACTGTACTTGTACCCCAACCCCCCACCTGTTTTATACCAAGAAGAAAACTGAGTAACGATAATGTTTAAAACAAACATATATCATTTACTTTGATAGTGTGACAGGATGGACCGCCTATGTTGCTGCTGACAACCGCCTGGGCTTACTTTGCCATTGTTCCCTTTCGTTATACCAAATGCACCCTCTCACCATAGTAGGAGAGGCTTACAAATGCTATCACCACTGGACTCCTTTACCACCATCCAGAACCGGGTTTCTTCAGGATAACTGATACTGTGAGTGTACCCTGTTACTGGTGTACCTGGGCTGGTACTTCTGACCTCTTCCTAGGAATCAAGGTTGCTGTGGATGGATCCCCCCTGGCCTATCACACTGGCCAGAGCTGCTGGGTAGTGGGCAGAGCAGTGGTACTGAATGCTGGGTCCAACCCTCAGAAACAGCCGGGAACGGATTAGATTTTGGGTCTAATCTGTAGGTCACAGGATAGAGAAGTTTTCCAAGCAGGTCTTTGAAGCAAGTGATGTTTATTTGCTCAACCTGGTTGAAGGTACCGGGGAGCAGGTCAGATGGAACAAGAAGGACAATTTTCAATACAAGACAGTGCTTTTTATACAGATTTGAACACAGCCTCTAAGGGTAAGCCAGCCCACTGAGGTCTGAGTGTTTTTTAGAATCAGGATGCAATTTGTTTACCCTAACATGATTTACATACAATGCAAAGCTAACAATATTTACACTTATCTGTGATATCCTAAAACTGGCTGTGATTTCCTGCATCTTATTTTAGACACAGGAAATCTAACAGCAGTCTAATAAAACCTTCCTGTGCCTTCAGGTGATAGACCCTTACACATCAAAAGGTCTAACTAACATGAGATTAACAAGGGTCCTTTCTTCAGACAGTCACAGAATACACATTCCCAAAGAAAGGTACAAAACCCCAAACAGGTCATTTCCTTACACCAAGATACACAAAAGACTTCCTCAGCAAAGGCTTATTGTATCAGATATACACCTCAGAATAATGCATTTCCTCTAGCAAAGTTAAAACAAAACAAATTTCTTCCCCTGGTCTCAGAAATAAAGATATTTCCCTTACCAAAATATATACAATATCAAAAATAAGTGCATTTGCAATTAATTAAATAAGCATCATGCGCTATATCCTTTAAATAAATGTATACCATACGTTACTTAGACGTGATCCAGTCACAGATGGGCGCTACAAAATATCAACCTTGGAAATAATTGCAGAAAAACAGATAAGTCAAAAATACATGAGGATATATTTCAGTGTGAGACCATATGAAATAGTATGTCATTCTTCTGTATACTTTCATCCAATAAAGATCTCCATATAGAAAAATATACATATAATGTAGTAGATCAAGACAATATAGACACTAATATAGAACCTTGAATGTGATTACAACCACACAATTTCAAACAAACGCCACCTTGTTGTCACGAGCCGCGGCGGTACTCACAGCCGCCGTGGCTCGCTTCCTGTGTGCCCCGGTGTCCCGGCCATCACCATGACGACCGGGACGTCACTTCCTCCTAACCCCCAGCCGTTGCCAAGGCAACGGCCGGACGCTTTGCAAGGCGCGGAGGTCTTTAATAGCCTGATGGCTATTAAGCTAGTTATGTTAATTAGCCAGCCCCTGGGTGTGCTTGCAGAGCTAAGCTCTGATTGGTCCATGTGTATATTTAAGGCAGTGAGGTCTGCAGCCTCACTGCCGGTTATAGCTTCCTGTTGCCAGTTGCTGACCTGCTCTGTTCCCAGATCTGTCCTGTGGATATTACGATCGGATTGTCTGTGTATGACCCCTTGCCTGGATTTGGCGCTGCCTGTGTTTCTTGTGACCCTGACCTTCTTGCCTGTATTTGGACCTAGCTACCGTGCCTGTGACCCTTGACCCCGGCTTGTGTATTCGATTCCCTGTCTGCTGCCGGCCCTCCACCCTTGCCTGGACTTTACTCCGCTTTCCTGGGTTCTCCCTAGTCGGTACGCACTTCACGACCCTCTGCTAGTCTGCGGCTAAGTCTGTCCCCACCACTAGGGGCTCCAGTGAACACCTAACTGGCAGAGCAGACTCCGGGTTGTGCTGTACCGGCTAGAGGGGTTCCTAACACTTGTGATATAAGTGTGTATGCTCGTGTTTGCTGTAATGTTTATTGTTATTATGTATGTACATGGTTCTTCAATAAATACAAAGTTAAAAAAAAGAATAATTATATCCTTTGTTGCAAGTATTCACTTTTATAATGCAATAAACCAATTTTTTTCAGTAAACCGAAGATGCCAGGTATACATTTCTACACCATACAGTGGGCTGTGATGTGCAAAAGGCACTAAGGGCCTAATTCATGATCTGACATAAGTCAATTTGCATGCTGTATCTTGCGTTAAATAGCTCTATGCAAGATCAGAAATGGACCTTACTCCAATGAACGCAATTGCATGAAATTCATGTCTGAACGCAAATGACACTTACTACTGCCTACTACTCGAAGGGCAGAACGGGGGTGGGAAGGGGCGGACAGATATAGGCAATGCACATAAGGGCATGCCGCGGATGCGCCGACACTGATGCAGGCAGTTCAATTCCTGGGTTTCTTTTAAGTTCGTATGGTTCCAGGCGTATCTTCAGCACAGGCTACAGAGCAGATGTAAGTGCCAATTGATAGTGATGATTGGCACGGCATAGACTTTGTAAAAGAACATGTATGTGTGCCACTAGATAGTACAGAAGATGTGTATGTAAGGAAGATAGACTATAAAAAAGTAATTGTATGTACAGTAAGCATTAAGAACATCTTGATTTATGTATTGAATGCAAAAAAAAATGATGAACACATTTTATTAAGCAAAGCATATTTTTTTAGTAATGATGATACTCTTTAGAGTTGTTCATTTATTTTATAATATCATTTTTTTGTTTGCTTTCTGATGTCACCTTACAATGCACATATGCTTGTGCAGATACTGCACTCTGTTCTGTCTGTTAACATACGTCAAACATCGCTTATACGGAGCATATTTACACTCGGATTCAAATCAAAACACATCTTGAGATCTGCAGGGATTTGAATACTGTTGGTACTTTGCTCATATTCCGTGCCCTTTTTTAATTTCGCAACTTGCATGCAAGTTGTACTCCGATTTGAATCAGGCCCTAAGTGTATAGTTTTTGCTGTAATGGTGTACTAAAACATAAGGTGGTGTTAAGACTATATCCACATAGTCTGGATTATAAATCTATGTCACTGTGTTTATTTGTGACCCTCAGTTGCGCAGTGAAGGGTTAATCTCTAAAGTGCTTTGGTATAATATTCTGGAATTATCTATGTTCCTGACATCTGTTTTGGCTCGACATAACTCTTCATTTCAACCTCTCCAAGTAAATACTAATTAATACAATTACTGTGTCATAATTAGAATATGGCCATATGCCTGGGACATTAAAAAGCTTATCTGCTTCTGAGCTCCATAACACAACACCATCAATTCCCCACACTGCCAGACAATATGAAGCTGTAGAGTGGAATTAACACATTTTGAAGACACAATACTAGGTGGTAGGTGGGACTAAAAGCATCAGGTCGAGGAAATTAAGGGGTAATTGTACAGTTTACACTTTGGTCACTTCATCACAACCCATCTGTAAAGTATCAGAAACACCTTGTTTCTACGTTTATAACAGGGAATTTGAGGCAGAAGTTCTTTTTCAAGCATCAGTAAGACATCATACCTAGTATAATTGTAACTAGGCAAAATCATTGCTGTGGAGTTACCTCTTAAGATGCACACCCACATGCCAGTACACATTTGACCTACACATAACTTCCAGGAGTGTCCACCAAACTGCTGCTTCTCTTTAATGGATGGAAGTAACTATACCATGTAACTGTTCTGTCAAGGTGCCCTTCACTAAAGGTAGTTGCTACTTTTGCAAGCCACCTAGTGGTGGCCAATTAGCCAAGTTATAGTGGTGGCCAATTAGCCATAGCATGGGTGGAACAGCTGAAGCATGTGCTCCAGATGACAGATGTGCTGCAGGGCGCCATAGTCAATGTAAGTGACTGACTGTAGTGTGATACCCCTCTGGTTTGGTGTTATACAATCACTTACTTGAGATACCCTTTTGTTGCATGGTCCCCTGCATACTCGGGAGTTTAAACATGTGTGTGGTGTGGAGTGGTGGTGCAGTGCAAACTTCAATAAATATTAGGCACCAAGCCATTTCAAATCAAATAAACAAAAACTGTATTACAAACACCTTCTCTTCCAACATGTTATAACGTTTGCAATGGACATAGATTCAAATGCTAAATTCCTTCACCACAGGTCATAATGGTTACAAGTACAGCTTCCTCCAAATGCCTTCAGCACATAAACTTCAAAAGATGTAAAGCTTTCCAATCCTAGGCTTATAGACAGTGTGCACAGCCAGCTATATCAAGGGGCTGATCCGCGGATCCGCTCCTCCTTACTGATGATCTGGCTGAATCCCCTACTGTTCCTTTCTTTCCTTTATGATCCCTCTTCCTTCTTGTTTTTTTTACTTTTCTTGTCCTCCCCTTCCCTGCCCTACATGTGGGCTAGATTCCTCCATGCATGAGGCAGACAGAGGAATCTGCCTATCACAGTATTCAAGCTCTGCATAACAAGTAAATATACTGATGGGACATTGATGTAATGTGTTTTTTAATGTATTATTGGTGTTGGCATTAATGTAACGTACATGGGTGTGGAGTATTAATGTATTGCGTGTGGGTGGGAAGGATTAATATAATGTGTGTGGTAGGGATATTAATGTAAAATGTGTGTTTGATAGAGTTTTAATGTAGTGTGTGTAAGAGGATTTTAATGCAATAATGTGTGGGTTTATTAATGTAATATTATGGGGCTAGTAATGTAAGTTGGGTTTGGTGGGCCTATTAAGATAATGTGTGTAAGTATGTAATGTAATGTGTGTATGGATAGTATTGTAATGTGTGTAGATAGGGGCTTTAATGCAATGTGTATGGGGAGTGTGCTAATGTAATGCGAGGGCTATTCATGTAATTTATCAGTAAATGGTTGCTTTTAATTTAATATTCTGTCTCTATTAAATGTGGAGACTATAATGCAGATAGTAGCTGGTAGTAGCTAATAATATATTGTAGGGACTAATAATGCACTGTAAGTTTCCGTATTTAATGTGGGGACTAATAATTTGATGAGGGGGTTGGTTGGGAGAAAATAATAATACTCGTTGACTGACAATGCTAATTGGATGGAAGGAGTCCTATTTATTAAAAGTGTGTGTATCTGATTTAATTTCGGGGCTAAACAGTGGGAGGGGGGCTGTGACCAATGGTAACTCATCCAACTGTCACCTCCAAACTAAAGACTTTGTGCTTTTAACTGAGTGAAGGAATTCAGTTTATTTTATACCCCTGAATTTTGCTACATTCTGTCTGCAAATATATTATTTCCTGACTATATATGAATTTAGTGTTGTGGATCTGGAATAGGAGTTAAGGGAAAGACACACTTTGATTCCAAATGTATCCAGGTGGGCTGCACATGGCTTGTCTGGATTTGTAAATGTCTGACATGTTATTTCCTGGTAAGCTATTCCATCCCACTGCAAAAACAAGAACTTGAAAGTCTTTCAAGCCCCTTCCACGTCACAAAACCATGGAAGGGTTTAAAACTTGGAGTTACTCTTAATCAACTTGGATTAAGCCATTAAACTCAAGTGGTTTGAGCAACCATTATTTTCCCCTGGACTTTGTAACACTCCTGGGCACCATCCCATCAGGGAATAATCCCACATGGGGCTGTTCATTCTCCCCACTTATCTTCAACCTTTTGGCATTGACCCAGCCAATCCTAAGAAAGTTGACCCCAGTATAGACTTGCAGGGTGGAATTTCCCCTGTGCTAATTTTGGACTAGTTAAAAGAGCCATGCAATAGAAAATCTGGTTGTTCATGGGTTATCTAAGCTAGGTGTTGGGGTTCTGTCTCCTACGAGCTTCATTGTTGTTTCTGCCGACATTTAGCCGGCATCTATGACTGGACATCCTGCATCATAAACCTCTGCTCCAATGGGAGCTGCTTGTGGGACTGCCCCCTTGGCGTACCTACAGGAGTAGGGTGACTGGGGTCCAGACTCCTACCACAATGGTTGAGAGCTTGTGGTGGGAGGACGGGACCAGCAAGAGGGGGGGATCAGATTGTTAGGACAGCCAATTATTCTGGATCAATCGCTGGATCAGAAGATGTTTCAACAGTGGAAGGTGAGAATTCGCATTTACTACCTGGACTAGAAAGTGCACATTCATCAATTGCCTGGGAATTACTTTGCTTTGTAACCATAGACTCTGGAATTACTACATGGAGAAAAAATTACAGTTAATTGGATCCATACAACTCCTAAAAGGCTGGCATATCATCATTGGATTTGCTATAGGGACAACTTTAGGTCAATTTGTTTCATCTCTACAACTTGGTCTGGACATTGCTATAGTTTGGCCCAGTAAGCTGTTATTGTAACTTGGCTAGAAACTGCAAATTTGACGTTCCGTGTGATGTTGTATTGTGTATCCTTGATTCTAGGGGCATTGTTGATAATAAATTGGCCCACCAATAGGACTAATCGCTGATACATAACTAATACTGAAATAATGACCCTGGGATGCTGTGAGAAATTTATTGAAGCTTGGTGATATTTTTGGAGTTGTATTAAATAGTTCCGTGTATATGCCTTTCATACCTTACCATACCCTGAATAAGATAACCAACTTATATATAATAAAGAAACGGAGACTGGAGTAAAGTGGCACTAAAGTATTTTATTATAACCTAATTAAACCTGGTTGCGGAGAAAGAGCACTGAGGATCAGCTCCAGCGATACCCAACCAAGTGTGGACAAGGCAATATAGCCTTAAGTCCACCCACTTCTCACATAACCCCACTGCTTGGCCGGCCCTAACCTGGCATCAGAGTAAACTGCACTCACCTCACTACTCACTCCCCCTCCCTCACTGAGCCGGGCGAGGCCCCTCCCCATGGAAGGGACAGGAGTTACAGATTGCCTTGTAAGAGGACAGATACCTGCGGCCAATCACGATAGAGCCATATATATCAGCCGCTGATCGCAGTGCCTTCCTCCCTCCACCAACTAGATATAAGCCCTAATGACCAGGTTAAATTAACCAACATTACTAAAACTTAAACCAAATGACGTGGGTGGGCGGGAATTTGCCAGGCGAGTGACTCAGACCAGGAAGTACAGGATACTATACAAATCCACAAGACCCTCCCCTCAACCTCATTGGTCGGGTCTACATCATTGTTAACCCCTTCAGGTAAGTGCAAGCTCGAATGCAACACTGTCACTATTTAATAGCGTTCGTCTATAGGGGACTCTCTTGTAATAATTATTGCAATTGTTTGCTATTGTTTTCAGTCGCATTTTCAGCTTCTGTAACAAAGATACTGTTGTATCTTCCACCTCTCCTTTCCTGTGTTATTCTAAAGAACCCTAAGGTGCCAGGGGTACCTAGAGAGCTCCGGCTCAAACACTCTGGAATCCTCACAGAGGCCTAGTGATTTTATTTGTGCTTGACTTTCTAGGAGGTGAATCATAGGGTATAAACATTCTAGGATCAAGCCAACCAGCAAAAGAGCTTAATACACCAGTTAGTCAAAGCTGCAAGAATAACACAGTTACATATGGTAAGCCATCCTCCCATCCACATATGATCCACAACCTCTCTCTAATTGTCACATATGGTATATGGATGTGGAGGCAGGAGATATAATGTGTGACAAAGGGAGGAGGGTGGCCATAATATGAGAAGAGAAGTCAAACATACATTACTTGTTGCATTACACACCTGAAGTCTATGATGTTACATGATGTGCACTTGACATGCAGTCAAGATTCATGTGGGTTCTGGTGGCCCATGGCATATGAATAGCCCAGAGACCTAGGTCATCTTAATCCACCACTATCCAGCACTATGATGGCCATTCATTCACAGGTCCTCCAGTTCAACTCACATTCTGGCTACACCTCTTCTGCATGCTGTCCACACCCTCTGGAAGCTGGTCACGACCCCTTCAATGAAGCACTTTGGTACTATAAAGGGGAGGGGTTGCCATTGCATGTGCTCGCTCAGGCACACTGATTATTTGTGTATTAATCAGTCAGCATGGAGAATGAACCTTGTAAAAAAAAAATGTTTTTTAAAATGGAACACATTGTTACTAGAAACTTTTTTCTACTGACAACTGGAAGTATTCCCTATAGATTTAACACATTTTTCTACAATTTTTCTTTACTACACATCTCCAAACATACTTTAGACCACACTTAACGTTTATAATTATCATCGTCATCAATATTTTTTTATATAGCACCAGCAAATTCCGTAGCGCTTTACAATTAAGAACAAACAAACACAGTAATTAAGCAATACTGGGTAATATATACAAACAGAGCGGTAAAAAGACCCTGCTCTCAGGCTTACAATCTATGGGACAATAGGCTTTTGATACATGAGGGTAAGTGCTATATATTGCACATTTGTCCAGCTGGAATGCAAAGGTGAAGCAATAATTTTATACAAAGGATCACAGTCACAGAGAAACTCACACACACTCGCATAGAAATTGTCACTAGTCAGAGAATTCAGGAAAAAACAGAGTCTACTCATATTAGCTAATAAGGAGGCAAAGTGCAGACCCAGCTTCTAACACTTGCGGAGTCCCCATAGTCTGTTGATTCCTGAGAAAGCGAGAGGTATGATGACAGTCCAGACAAAGCATTAGCCTGGGGACTTCACACTCTGTCGTTATCTACTCACAATATTTCCGGGTCAGGACCAATTAATTTTAATTGAGCAGTATAAAATACATATGATTAATTATAATGAGCTATGCACAAAATCACTTTTAGCACACGACAACTTACAGCCATTTATGAATAGCATGCCCTTATACATACGTTTCAAAAAACCTATAATGCTTTGCAGTTTATACTGTAAGCTATTATAAGGAAGTTGTTTTAAAACATGCTATCACAGAAACAGTCTAATAAGCTTTACATGGTGTCTTCCCCACCAGCAGGGACATGGGGCTATTCCACCAAACAAGGGACAGGTGGGTGTTATGGCCAGGGCTGCCAAGAAGAATTCAGGGCCCGGGTACAACAAATTCATGGGGCCCCCCTCATAGTCAAATAAGCCCCAAAATTTTTTTGCGCCGCCTTACGGCGGCGCAAAAAAATTTAGAGGTATGGTCATGCATTCAGGGGCGTAGCTAGCCAAACGGCGGTGCAAAAATTTTGGGAGGTGTGGTCATGCATTTTGGGGCGTGGCAAACGTGCCATTGGGGCGTGGCTAACATAAAAACCACTAGGCTCTCAATTCGCCGGAGCGTCACATATGTTCAAGCACTCCTGACTTTCAGGACATCTACCACCACAGTGTAGTATACAAACAATGCAGTGTGTACACAAACAGTTCAGTCTTGGCCTACACCTTACATTGGGCACAACATTCACCAAAAATTGGTATTGTCCCTACTAGAATCACAACATTTCACACACTGTGCTGCTCTCTCCTACCTGTTCTTCTCACTTTCTCCACCTGTGGCTGCTGGTTTCTTTAGTTGTGGCTTGTCCGGATCCAGAAATGTTGAAGGACCTATTTTGAAAAAAAAATGGCTACATTTAGAAAATTACAGCCAGCCCCGGCGTTAAATCAATAGCACCCACGATTAATAATTAGGCCTTCCTCCAGCCCCAACATTAAAATAATACTATTTACATTTAATAAATAAACCTATTTCACTTCCTGCAAACAGCCCCAGCAATACCTATTTCCCGCAACCATCACTGCCATTAAATAATTCAGTCACATTTAATAAATAGACCTCATTCTCCCTAAACTCACCCCAAGATTCAATAGCCCCCAAACCACCCCATCTTAAATTTATAGTCCCTACTATTAAATTGCCTCACCATCACCCTACAAACAAAATAGCGCCCATTAATTAGCCGCCACCTACCTCACACACACTACATTGCAACAAGCCCCCTGTGCCATCACACACACAATACTGTGCCCCTTCATCACAACTACACTGTACCCCCTTATGATCACACTGCGACCTCCATGCTGCTTTTCCCCCTTCTTTTTTACTTTGTGCCTCTCTCCCATTTTTTTTATTCCTCTGTTCCTCTCTCCCACTTTTTTCCTCCTCTGTTCCTCTCTCCCACTTTTTTTTCCTCCTCTGTTCCTCTCTCCCACTTTTTTTTCCTCCTCTGTTCCTCTCTCCCACTTTTTTTCCCTCCTCTGTTCCTCTCTCCCACTTTTTTTCCCTCCTCTGTTCCTCTCTCCCCAATTTTTTTTATTCCTCTGTGGCTCTCTCCTTTTTTTCCTCCTCTGTTCCTCTCTCCCACTTTTTTTTCCTCCTCTGTTCCTCTCTCCCACTTTTTTTCCCTCCTCTGTTCCTCTCTCCCCAATTTTTTTTTATTCCCCTGTGGCTCTCTCCTTCTTTTCCTCCTCTGTTCCTCTCTCCCACTTTTTTTTCCTCCTCTGTTCCTCTCTCCCACTTTTTTTTCCTCCTCTGTTCCTCTCTCCCACTTTTTTTCCCTCCTCTGTTCCTCTCTCCCCAATTTTTTTTTATTCCCCTGTGGCTCTCTCCTTTTTTTCCTCCTCTGTTCCTCTCTCCCACTTTTTTTTCCTCCTCTGTTCCTCTCTCCCACTTTTTTTCCCTCCTTTGTTCCTCTCTCCCCAATTTTTTTTTATTCCCCTGTGGCTCTCTCCTTTTTTTCCTCCTCTGTTCCTCTCTCCCACTTTTTTTTCCTCCTCTGTTCCTCTCTCCCACTTTTTTTTCCTCCTCTGTTCCTCTCTCCCACTTTTTTTCCCTCCTCTGTTCCTCTCTCCCCAATTTTTTTTTATTCCCCTGTGGCTCTCTCCTTTTTTTCCTCCTCTGTTCCTCTCTCCCACTTTTTTTTCCTCCTCTGTTCCTCTCTCCCACTTTTTTTCCCTCCTTTGTTCCTCTCTCCCCAATTTTTTTTTATTCCCCTGTGGCTCTCTCCTTTTTTTCCTCCTCTGTTCCTCTCTCCCACTTTTTTTTCCTCCTCTGTTCCTCTCTCCCACTTTTTTTTCCTCCTCTGTTCCTCTCTCCCACTTTTTTTCCCTCCTCTGTTCCTCTCTCCCCAATTTTTTTTTATTCCCCTGTGGCTCTCTCCTTTTTTTCCTCCTCTGTTCCTCTCTCCCACTTTTTTTTTATTACTCTGTGGCTCTCTCCTTTTTTTCCTCCTCTGTTTCTCTGTCCCCTTTCTTTATAGTACTGTCCCTCCCTGTTTTCCTCCCCTTGCCTCTCCGTTTCTTTACTTACCTTTTGTCAACTTCTTTCTTTTCTTTTCTGCTCTTCTGTCTCCTCTTCTGTCTTCTTTCTTCCTGCTGGCTGCGGCGCTCCTCACTGACTGACAGGCGTGACTTGATGACGTCACGCCCAGCAGTCAGTGTGAATGGAGGAGAGGAGGGACACGGCGCCGCGCGATCACGTGAGTATTTTTTATTTTTATTTTTTTCTTCCAGCTCCCATGAACCCCCACCCCACCCCCCCCCCCCCCCCCCCCCCCCCCCCCCGCGGGGAAAAAAAATAAAAAAAGTTTTAAAAAAAATAGCGCATCAGAGAAAAATAATAAAAAAATAAAAATAAATTTAATTAGCAGCGAGGGCTCGGGTAAACTGTACCCGCTCCCCCCCCCTCTCGGCGGCCCTGGTTATGGCACTATCACCTGAACCCTGTGGCTTTCTGAAAACATGATATCTCCTTATGAGATTGGCATCTCCAGTGCCTACCCAATAAAGACAGAGCCTTGCTAGAGCTGGCATGTACCTTGATACCCATCTACCACATGATGAAGCCACAGATGAGAATCAGTGATTACTGTTTCTTTCGTTAATACTGGTAGCTCAAGTAAGTTCAAGCCACAATTTTGGCTATTACAGCCAAGCCTGCTCTCTGTGCTATTTGAGTTTACCAAGTCTGGTGACTACAAATATATGGTAGTATAAAGAGGTTCTGATGCTGGGAGTTACTTTGTGAGGATCCAGGACACATTTGTTATAGGTAAATATGGTCGCTGAGGCATAAACAAGTTGAGCAAGGTTATGACATTTGAAAATCATGGTGAATAGACTAAGAAAATAACACAGTCAGACAAGCAGGAGTCCGATCAGCTAAAAGGTCAACTGCACAGAATGTTATAGAAGTATACAGTTGAGATTGACAAGATCAGGAACTAAGGTCTGTAGAGAGCAGCATAGGACAAAAAACAAACAGTGGATAAGATAATGAAAATTTCTTATTTCAAGTATATTTCTGTAATGGAGAAAGAAAACACAGGGACTATATAGTATAGTTCATCCAGAATTGAAATCCCAGCAGAAACTCAGAAAGGGTTAGAAGCTCCATAAAGATTACAATTAGAAATGCACATGATTGGGAACTAGTGAGATTCATAATTAGTCTCCTAGTTTCAGAACAGAGAAATATTAAGAGGTCTACATCGACCTTTAAGGGCACGCCCACAATCTCCAATATTCTTCAGCAGACACAGGAAGCAGTGACGTGCGTTCCACTGTGGAACGCACGCAGACGATCCCAAGAAGAAGCAGCAGGTGATCTATCTCCCACAGACTGGTCTGTTCCCTCAACAAGCAGGACTTATTTCCCATAAGATGAACACTGCAAGTATTGGGGCTACAGCCCCCCATATTATCTCATTGGACTTCAATTATGACAGCGTTAAAATGCATACCGTTGATTCTTTTACATAAACCAAAACACTCCTTCCAGGTTACAATCTAACTAGTTTAACCAATATAAATAATAAAGACATGGACACCACTTAAGATTTGAAGAAGAAAGAATTTATTAAAATAACAACATAACTCGTAAACGGTGGCGGCTAAAGCAGGGCAGTCAGCTGAATTGCAAATCAATAAAGGTGGAAAGGACAGACCACTGTACCACCAACCCAGGGTATGCCTTATCTATTGGCCGGTGGCTAACATTCACTCAACGAAGCAACTACACCCCTTCTGGACTTAACAGTGGCATGTGACTTCTCAAACAGGCCAAGGGGTCCTCCTCACAGGGGGGCCAAGAGTCTGATCACTTCAAAAGGGGCAGTGACTCATGACAATAAATTACCAACACCATATGCTATGACTGCTGACTGCTCTGCTCTCTTACCAACTAAGTCGTGTCCTATATAGTACATGGCCCACCACTCAAAACCCTAACAACACACATAAGTCGTCAAAGTATCTGATCTATGAAAAACCCCGGTAAGGTTAACCCCAACTGCCCAAAAAAGGTGTGCCGCATCTACAGAAAGCAGAGTGTAGTTTATAAAGGTGCCCTTTAAATCTCGTAGAAACTTTCCCAGGGTTTGATTAATTTGCTTAACAATGTGCACCAGGATGTAGGGGGGATGTCAGAATGCCAAGATAGCCTTAGTATTATATTGGACCAACAAATTGGAATCGTTGGCCAACATGCCTGTATATCCTGGAGACCTTCCTGTATCTGGATAATAAGGTTTAGGTACTTGCCCTGAAAAACATTATTACCACCTAGGTGCAATGTTAAGATGGCTGGGGGGGGGCCATGGCTTCTATTTCTCTAACCAAGAGGGGCATAAGAGCGGACCAACTCAAACCCTGCTTCCCTATACACTTAATGTGTACTGGATGTGCAAAACCGGGCCAAAAATTTGCCAGCCTGTGCTTAGAGATCCAAAAGATGTGAGAATGGCCTAAAAACCCATATTTGAATCCATTTTCCGATAACACCTAGAACAAAAACAGATAATAAGACTAAGTAAGCTATGACTTTCAATAGGATTGAAAAAATCTAAATATAACCGAAAGTACGTAAAGGGGTCTAACAGCAAGAATATGGCAATCAACGGTGCACATAACATAATATTTTGAGGAAAGAGTGTAACAAAAAAGAGCTTTGACCCAGACGAAGGTAAAAACCCACCAAAAACCCCGGAGGCACACCACTAATCAGGCCTTGCTCTGGGGAAAAAATGGGGAAAATCTCTTCATGCCCCCTCTAAAAGTAGCAATCGGAGTAAACCCGGGTCGCCGCCGTGAGGAGACAAGAAAGAAAAGAACGGCAGGAGCGTGAGAGAAAGGAAGATAAAAACAACATTTTAAGTGTCAAGCCTAATGTATTTCTTGTAAGTATTGGACTTCCACCTTCCCAGAGACTGAATGACTTATGCTGAGGCACCACCAACGGCTGCAACGGTAGCTGCACAGATCTTAAATGAGTGAGTGCCATATAAACCGAGGTCGAAAACTATGCGGGCCAGCATGAACATTTTAAAAGGGCATTAAACTTGAATTTTGTGAGAGGGGAACCATTTTTGTGGATAAGCCACATATCTGAATCTGTGGACCGTGTGCTTGCTAACTCATGTATCAGGGAAACCGGGCATATGTTTTGTTTGGATTGTGCCATCAGTGTAATCCACTGACCCCTGCTCAATTGATCCATTTTGGGCTCGATTATTTTATATTGTACTAAAGAAGGTTGAATTATTACATGCTTTGTTAGCAGCCATGAGCCAATATTCCCTCAGACTGTGCCACCAGCTCACTAATTCTAAAGGCTCTGTGGTATGCCATAGAAAATCGACTCTAAAAAGCAGGATTTCGGCCAGTACAATTATTAGGCATGACAATTTGGACGGATCTATAGTTCTACAACAGTCCACTACTACAGGGTGGAGTCTAGCCCAACCTTTAAGGGCCTTATTAATTAGTAATGACTTAGTGGGATCTGGGAAAACCTGCAACCGGGCCATAAAAGAAATGCCTGCTTAGGTGGAGGCCATAGCGGCTTTGGTAGTGGCGTCTTTGTAACATTCCCACATGAAATCCATCATACTAGATAGGTCAGACAGGTCACAGGGACAAACTGACTTGAAATTTACCCATTGCTGCCAGCCGAATGTGTACGTTTTATAAGTGGATGGGGCCAGAAATTTTTTCTGCGAGGGCCACTATGCTGGCTCTACCATTTGCCAAACATAATGGGGACAGGTTATACCTTCGGGTTGTGTCTGTGGTGCTAGAGTTCTGAAACGCTGCCAGTTACAACAGAAAAGCGCATCAGCGATGCTATTATCCAAGTTAGGAACATGGCGGGCGCAAAAATTAATGTTGTAATCCAGGCAACAAAGCACCAGGACCCTAAGCAGATTGACTGCTGGCTGGGAGGAAACACTCCGACAGTTGATTGCCTGTGCCACGCCAAGGTTATTGCACCAAAAAAACAACGTTTCTGCATAGGAGCCCACAATTTCTAGCCACGATGATGAGAAATAACTCTAACACTAAAAGGTTCCAAACCAGACCACTGCACCACCAAGACTGAGGCCAGAGGGCATTGCACCATTCCCCTTGAAAGAAGGCTCTGAAACCTTTGGAACTGTTCTAATCCCATTAAAGTGGTGGAGAAAAAGTAGCCAAATTCTCAAATCTCCTCTGATTTCATTGCCTAGGTGAATGTGCACGTGTGAGCGTTGGAACCCCGCAGTGGCTAGTTGTAGTTTCCTGCAAAATACTTGCCCATTGGTATAACTCGGCAGGAGAAATTGAAGGACCCTAACAGGGATTGAAATTGTTGCAGCTTGCTAGAAGGAGAGGACATTACTTCTGAGATTAAAGACTCAAGTTTTCCAATTTTATCCTGGGGTAGCTTACAACATCCAGCTACAGTATCAACCTTGATACCCAGGAAGGATAACAGTCATGCGCCCTTCTGTCTTATCTCGCGCCACCCCATCAAGCAGAATAAAACTTGGCCCGCAAACAGTGTGTCTGAGAAAATAGTGGAAGCAGGAGGGCCAATAAATAGGAAATCATCTAGATAGTGTGCTATCCCATGGTTACCTGTACCGGCCTGAACACACCAGTGAAGGAAAGAGCTGAAGGTTTTACAGTAGGCACATTACATCGAGCAGCCCATGGGAAGGCACCTATCTGCATAATAATTACTGTGAATTTTAAATCCCATAAATTTGAATGGGGTGGTGTGCAAAGGGAGTAGCCGGAAAGCAGACTTTATATCTAATTTTGCCATGAGAGCGCCTGATCCGAACTCTCGAATAAGTGTTAAGGCTCGTCCAAAGATTGATACTTAACCTAGCAAACTATGGGGTCAATAGCGTTGTTAACCGAGCTTCCTGGCGGATGGGATAGGTGTTGTATTAACCGAAATTTACCTAATTTTTTTTGGGCACTATTCCGACTCGTAATATGACTAAGTCCGGGAGAGGGTGGGTGGGAAAAGCCCTATCATGTGTCCAAGGCTCACCTCCTTGTGGACTTTAGCTGTTAGGATGTCTGGGTGTTTGGCTGCTGAGCTTAGGTTTCTGGTGGTGCCCGAAACCACCCTGCCCTTAATGGGGAGATGGAAGCCGTTACAAAAGCCATTGCGAAGAAAGGAAGCCTGAGACGCATGAGGGTAGAGCCGCAACCAACTGTTGAGAACCGTGAGGACAATAGGGAAATTAGCTTTACTGTTTGCCTCTTGTGGGACCACGCCCTCTACCTGTACTACTGCTCTTTTTGAGGCCATCTTTGAAAGGGGGATTTCCTTGGCAAAGTGGGCATATCTGGCGATACCTACAACCTTCACCTCTGCTGCATGATGAACTGTTGAACACGAAGCATTGATTCTTAAAGAATTGGCAAGCGTTATGTCTTCCCGCAGAAGAAACCGCGTGCCTTGCCCCCCTTGCCCCAGGTTAAAACTTCTGCAATTTACCGCCATCCAAGCTTCTACATCTTTATAACCTAGCGGAACATTGCATAACCCTATAACCTTTTCCCTAAATTTTTCATCGTAGACTAACCACATGCCTGGGCAGTCACAGATAAACATTTCATTCATTAGGTGTAGGTATTTCCAAATGTCAATTTGTGCCTCGGGTCTGGCTTCCAAATAACAGGCTGCAAAAACACAGAAGCCATTGAGCCAGTTTTGTATATTTTTGTGGGCCTCGATCCCTATGCATCCCTTTGCCCCAGCTCTCTTTGGGCCGTAGTTGTCAACTCAAACATGTCACGAAAGTCAGATAGTTGGAATGGTCTTGATCTCTGCTCGAGTGACAGCTACCCCCAGAGAGGTTAACACAAATTTCAACATACAATTAATGCATATTCAACAAAATGGGTCAGGAATAGAACTCATGACACCACTGTTGAAAAGTGGTTTGTCTAACCACTAAGGCAATGTGGAGATTGAGCATTACATACATTACATAGAATTGAATGGCAAGCACCATGTCTGAAAGCCCCATAGGTGCTAGAAATTAAAAAAAACATACAACACAATACAGGCACTACTGACAACATGAAGGTTTAAGGATAAACAATAAAGAATTACATACACATTCTCTTTTTCTCCGACATGAAAAATGTGTCATCTGTAATTTTGTATTGTAAATACATGTGGTTGTGAATTCAACAGCTAATAAAGCGAACTAAAAATATATACATACATCATACAATAATGTGTATAAACGAGAACGAAACAAAAAAATATACTAGCGTACTCTTCCATAAGTGACACGTTGGAATAAACCCACAGAAACATGGTGAGAATATTCAAGTATATGCACAAATGGACATGAATCAGGATTTGAACTCATGACTCCACTGTTGAAAAGGGGATTGTCTCAGCACTAAGGCAACATGCAGTCTGATAATTACATACATTATATAGACTAGACCCACAAGCACAAAAATACAGCATGTCTGCAAGTAAGTGATATATATCACATAAGGCACACCTAAATATTGACAAACTGAACAAAATAAATGAACACGGACACTTGTTACAACTTCATTCATAGTTATCGGTATCCAAACTATGCCTTGTGTACTCTTCACACATACAAGCGAACAGCACTGTCTTAACCTACCTGCATCTGTCGTCATCTGATCCGATACATCGCGTACACCTCCATACACTTCTTTAATTAAAAATCAGTTTAAAACACCATTTGTTGCACTGGTTTATTGTTGGGAGTGTAGGTGTTTCAGTGTGAAGAGGCTGAATCTGAATGTGCTGTGTAGAGGTATTTTTTAACCTTCGACAAACTGCCACAAGTTAATTTTTAAAGCATTTTTATGGGCCAATATAACAATACGCATCTCTAGTTTTAAATGAAATGTGTTTATAATAGGAAATTTGGGGATTTTTTTTGGGTGGTGGGGATAAAGTGTTTGAAACTGTTTTGGATTTGCAAGCTTCTTGCAGTGTGTCTTTTCACTTTGCACAGGGTCTGAGTATTATATTTTCCTCCATTTTCTTGTCTCTATTTCTTACACGGCCCCCCAACCAGTTTGCCAGGATTTTGTGCTCTTTGTCTGTCCACAGTGGAATTGTTTCAGTTTTGGCTAACTGCCCAAGTTTGGTTTTGCCAGTGTGGTAAGTATCCAGTCAACCTACTCTTGTGTCTCTTGTGTTTCTCCTTCTGTATCTTTATGGTGATGATGTTTCTTGCGTTGTGACTTGTCACTTTGCCCAGGCTCTGAATTTTTGGTTTTCTTTTTTTTTCTTCTCCCTTTTCTTGTTTCTATTTCTTACACGGCCCCCCAACCAGTTAGCCAAGATTTTGTGTTCTTTGTCTGTCCACAGTGGAATTATTTCAGTTTTGGCTAACTGCCCAAGTTTGGTATTGCCTGTGTGATAAGGATCCAGTCCGACCTACTCTTGTGTCTGTTGTGTCTCTCTTTCTGTATCTTTATGGTGATGATGTTTCTGCTGTTGTTGTGTCTTGTCATTTTGCCTAGGGCTCTGAGTAGTTACTAAAGCTTCTGTTCCATCCATACTGTCCTTAAAAAAAACATAGGAGCAATAGGATGCAGGACTTTATTGTAAGTATGATTTGCATGTTTGGAGTTTACATTGCAAATTCAAAGTTTTAAATGCCTCAGCTAATGTTTAGTTTTGTTTCTTAAATCATCCTTTTTTCACACATACAGCGTATTCTGGATTTGGATGAGGACCAGTTTCTCGAAGAGGTTGATCCTCCACCCCGTCCAAACCAGCAACTGGTCCAACATCGCCGTCCTAGGGAGCGTGTCTTCAGGCCACGTGTCAGCCTCTTTGGGATGTCAGATGCTGAGGTTGTCTGTCACTATCGGCCTACTCCCCATGTCATCTTGGACTCCCTGCGTATTGTCCAGGGTGACCTTGAGCCAATGCGCCTGCAACCCGACAGCAGTACCGCCTTTGACCAAACTGTTGGTGGTACTGCACTTCTGCACCACTGGGTCCTTCCAGACCACAGTGGGGGTCACAACAGGTATGTCCCAGGCCACCTTCAGTCGTGTTCTGAAGGTTGTGCTAAGGGCATTCTTGTCGCTGCTTGCGCAGTTAATACATCTGCCACTCGATGAAGAGTCCCTTGTGCGCATTAAGCTGCAGTTTGTCACCATAGTCGACTTTCCGCACATCATAGGGGCAGTATATGGGACACATGTGGCCTCGGTCCCGTCGAGTGGGGATGCTTCTCTGTATTTGAACAGGAAGCATTTCCATTTGTTAAATGTCCAGGCTATATGTGACCTGTCGCTCCAGATTTGAGACCTGGTTGCCAAATAGGGTGGGAGTACCAATGACTCCTTTGCGGCAATCAGGTACGTGGCGCAGATTGCAAGAGAGGCAAAGGGGTGCAAGGCCACATGGAGATGCATGGCTTCTTGGTAATTTGATTTATGTATTTATTCCTAACCTTTTTGGGACAATCATTAACTTCCAAGACACTGTACTCTAAATGTGATCTTTGTGCTTGGATGTTAATTTTCCACATTTGATGATATAATGCATGTTACTAAGCTATTGTTTTTTTGTTCTTTTGGTGTTTGTTTGACCAGGTTTACAAATACTCCTGTTAATGTTCCATAATTTACATAACACATAAATCACATATAATGTTAATTGATGTAACAAAAGTTGCTAATTTTCTACACAATTTAAAGTTAGTAAACTCTCCAAGGCCACATGCGTTTTGACAAATTGCACTCTATTATTTTATTATTCTATTATTAAGAAGAATCAGAACTCTCTTGGTCAGCAGGGTGTGACCGACAGCATGACGAAGGGGCAGGGGGGTAGGCAAGGGTTAACCAGGGGGGTAAGCAGGGTGTGCTGAAGGGTGTGCCGGAGCCAGAGAAGGGGAAGGAGCCAGAGGAATAGAAAGGGGTGAAATATTAGGATGATGGAACTGAGGGTCTGGGGTCGAATTGGGTGAAGCAGTATCATTTAGTGGAGGATGGTGTGAAGTGTGCTGCTGGTGTAAGAACTGTGAAAATAGATTGCACATATTTGTAAGGGTAGAATTTAAAGTGGATATGTGTCAAATTTGTGCTTCATATGGGTGAAGATAGTGGAGATATCACAGACGTGGGTTTGAAGGAACTGATGTAACGGGGCAGATGGTTGGCACCCCTAAGTAGTATAAGGAAGGATTCTACAGGCCCGGTGGTATGGTAGAGAGGCGAAGGTCTCCCCAGTGGTGTTGGAATAAAACAAGGAACACAGGGCTAAAATTGCATAAACTCGTGGGTTTATTCTCTTTGATTGTGGCATAAGGTTTTACCACAGCAGCAGATCAGAAGCGGTAATGTAGAGAAGTAATAGCACAATACCATCAACATGCAATGTCATTCAACATGGCACAAAATATACAGGATCTTATGGAGGGAGGATCACTCTCCTCTTTCTCCCAGACAAATCAGACACTGGATACAATCCTGGCCCGCATACCCACCGGTTCTGAGTCTAGCTCCTCCCGGTATTATGCTATATCTTTCCCCTACTTCTCACGCAGGAGGTATCTCCACTTGGTATAGGCTTTTGTTAACCCCTGCTGATAATCGGGATCTCCTGATCCAGGCTGTCTGGGAAAAGGACCTGGACATTACTATATCAACTGAAATGTGGGAGAAAGTTTATCGGAATATATACAGGATGTCAAAATGTATCAACCATTCCGAAATGTTGATTAAAATGGTCCATAGGGTGTATCTCACTCCAGAAAAGCTCCATAAAATCTGGCCCTCAGAAACCAAATATTGTTGGAGGAATTGTGGGGAGATTGGAACACTTATACATATCCTCTGGAAATGTCCTAAACTTCAACCATTGTGGACTGAAATATTTCAGTTAATTACTCAGGTTACCAAGGTTAACTTACCTTTATCATCAGCTATTGCACTGTTACACCTCTACCCTGCTCAACTCCAGAGCCACAACCACTATGTAACTGGGCCCATACTCATCGCAGCTAGAATTGCAATAGCTCAGAATTGGAAATCCTCTATGATCCCGTCCCTTTCTAAAATTATTAACAAAATTCAACACAGTTACGAGATGGAAACTATTGGTTTTAATTATGATTCAGCGGCCTCTTCACCATTGATTAAATGGTTCATATGGTATGAGTATTTTACGGAATATAATTCTGGGTCTAACCTCTAACTGCTATTATATTATGCAAAACGTTCTTGTAGGGCGTTAGCTTGTTGTTCATAAAATCATCTTACTGGTACTTTATTTTATTGACTGGTTTATCTCCAACAATTCCCCCCTTGTTTGTCTTCCCCTCCTCCCCCTGGATGTCTATGTCTTAAATGTATTCCAATGTTAAGTGTGATTTTTTATATCTCTTTTTTTGATTGTTTGTTTGTTGGCAGTATTGAGAGAGCATTCAACTCTACACTATGCACTGTATTTGGTAATTACTATTATGCCTGTTATGTGATTTCTTTATTAAAACTCAATAAAAACTTTTAATTTAAAAAAATCAAAAAAATCACATTTTAGAAATCTTGGTTCAACAATATGCAAACATAAATCAACACAATACTTTTAGTGCAATTATACTGATTATACTTATCAGACAAATATCAACAGAGATGCAGCAAGGATTAATCCAGCTTGCTCAGGTTAGATGCTTTCTAGTTCACTCTATGATATACAGAACCCAATGGGGTAAATTATAATCCACAGGTTAAATCGAAGTTTCAGCTGACACATGAAGCTTATTTACTTGTACAAGCTCAAATCAATCCACTTAGCAATCCGTCTAGATAACTTTAAATACAGCAGATTTGTATGGAACAAACTCATCCTTTAGCCCAGGGGTGGGCAAACCTGTCCTCAAGGGCCATATGCAGTTCATGTTTTTAGGATTTCTTTAATCATGTACAGCTGAGTTAATCTATTTGGCTGGGTCAGTAATTATCCCACCTGTTTCTACAGACAGCAATAGTCACAATAGCAATATTACAGTCCCGGTCAGAGGTTTTAATAACACAATTTGATGTCTCATTTAAATAACTTGAACATAGCAAAGCAAAAAAACGTATCTGTCTTCACATGAGTTCTGCTGACATCTCATGGGCAGTGGCAAGTTAGGTCTTTTCCTACACTGCAAAGGTGCTTTTTTCTGGGCTGGCTGTAAACATCTCTCAGGACAACAATTCAGCCATAGATTCCGTGGCTCTTTATGGGAAGATCGTGCATTAGTTCAGCCAGCAGCCACACACATCCCTTCTCTCTCTCTAGCCAGTCCGTTTATGGCTCCTCCCCTTTCCCCCAAAAATCTCTCTGAAGCCTTCTAGTACATTCTTGGGCTCTAGAGAACATTTAAAAATTTGACATTCATTGGGAATTCAAGGTAGCATTAAGCCACATACTGATTGAGGTGGCACATGTTCCTAAACACAACAGAAACATTAACAGACACAATTATTATAGAGATAAAAATTACCTAGGGGAGATAATGGTCGTGTTAGGGGTGTGTCGCAGCCGTTATCAATTTGGCCCACCACAACCAGAGACTCCTCTGTAAATCACACAGCTGCTCGCTCCTCTAGTGGTGACATATCTAGATCCGC